>NC_043764.1:19380530-19715946 GCF_902148845.1 Salarias fasciatus | reverse complement strand
ACAAATATTATTCTATATAATACAACTCCAAAGTTTTAGCAAACTGGTTTGTCAAGATATGCATAATTTAAGTTATGATTTGCACTACAAAGAGTGTGAAAACGTGTTCAGCCCAGTGTGGAAGCGCCTCAAGCTAGAGATCCTGACATGTGCGTTCCCCCACAGAAGACGACTGCACTGAAATCTGAACTCATTTACTAATTCCAGTGAAGCACACTGTCAATACATAAAGCCCTCACTGTATTATTGTCACATAGCAATTATATCTCTGCAAAGTGGAACATTTGCAAAGCTCTGAGCCTTATTTTGAGCGCCACCAAGTGCAGCCCACTCACTGTGATTGTGTTTTGCGTTTGCAGCCGACGCCTCCTCTCGTGAGCCATCAGGCTACTGTCACCATGTTGTTCTTATTACTTTGATAGTTCACCGCTTTTCCATAGTGAAGACACACTTTGTCTAAACTTCTGTTTATTCCAAAATAAACGTTATTGTTTAATGTGTAGGTCAAGTAGGTTTTCCAATACGCATTCCTGCTGCTTACACACATCCCTTATTGACGAGGTTACAAAGTGGGAGTATCCTGTCTGCCTGAATTTCAGTCTTTATTTCATTAAAATCATTTATGATGCTGTTTTGATCCTGTCTTCCCACAGTTCATTTCTAAGAAAAAAAGTAATTGAAACAGAAAATAAAATGACTCTATATCTTTAAAATTCATGTCCTTTTTTTCAAGACTAACTGATTGTTGTTCTTGTTGAAGATATTTCCCTGTCTTCACTGAGGCAGGACAGGGTTTGAGTAAATAAACTATGGCAGGAGTTCAGTTCTGGGCCACTTCGGCCTGTCACATCAAGCCTTTTCATAAATTACAGAAACTCTAATTTTATTGATGAATCTGAGAGTCTAAGAAAAAGGTCGGTTCTTTTGAATAACCTTATGTTCTTCCAAGGGCCTCTGAAGGACAGTGTAACCATAATGGCCCAGCATTGATTTTCATATATTTTCCACAAAGCACACAAAGCTAGCACGATGCATTGCCTTCAACTTAAGGACAAAAGACTTACCTTTCATGAGAGTTTGTGAAAAGGTCAGTACTCCAAACATGCAAATGCAGCTCAGCTTGACACCACTTAAGTCGATACATTTTTAAGATTTTTTTTTTATATATTTGAGTGTTTTTAATGTACCCTTCATCCAACTAATAATGTCTTATATAAATACCTTGACTTAAAACTGAGCGTACAAAATAGTACCTTTTATATGACTCAGGTGGATTAAAAGTCTCTGAACCTGGATCACGTTGGCTGGATAGCTGACGCCACCACGCACTGGAGAGATGTGTCAACAACTCGCAGGACCGCATGCGAGTGTTTACAACCTAACATTAGAAAGCACTATGGCTGCATTGCACTCAGCTGCCCCAATTCTACCCAAGGGTGAAATTGCCTTTTCATAATTTCCATTATACTTGGTTTTTGAAAAATGGCTCTCAGAATCTGCAGCAAGATAGAATAAGTTGTTTTATTTATTTATTTTTCATAGTGTGCTTGTATGATGTGGCATTTGATGGAGTGTCTCAGCCCTGGCTTCCTAAATGGTTGTAAAAAAAATAAAATAAAAATGCATTGTGTTTTTTTTTTTTTTTTTTTAATGGTTAATTCCAATGCCAGGTGGAGAGGATGAATGAAAGATGTCATTGTGAGGAAACCTTGCTCGGGGACACCTGAGCTCTGAACTCGGCGAAAGAAACACAACGGAGAGCCTGTGCAGAGTGACAAGCCTGTCGCAAAAAGCACCCTGAAAAACAAAGCAACTGGATGCTTATTTAAGGGAAGTACTTTGATCTGTGTTTAAAAAAAAAAAAGAAAACTTAACAAAAAATACTATTTAGTTTCTCCTGAAAAAATAAAATGGCTCAGAGTGAGCACTACTAAAAATTCCTCTGCTTTTTTAATTCATTTAAAGTCAAGTAAAACAAACTATTGCGGCCTCCGAATGAATCCAGTAGCTGTGCCCAGGGTGGTTTAAAAGATTAAACACTTATTTCTATCAAAATGGCATTCATCTCTTGATGTAAAATCTGGGTTTAACCCCGAGCCACAGTTCCAGTGCACACAGGGAATATACTTCCTGGAAGGAAGTGTTGGAGGTTGGTGTTAATTATTAAAATTTTTGCACACTATTTAAACAGTTTTTTTTTTTCTCCACTTCAAGGTAAATTAGTATCCGTGAAACTGAATGGTCTTATTAAAACGATGGTGACTGGAGGCAAAATTTGTTAAAATCTTTTATAAACAGGACAGAGGAGGTTCATTTAAAACTAAATGTCACTTTTAAAAAAAAAAGAAGAAAATTGTTACAGTGAATGAAAATCCTTATTGAAGCGTCTGAAGCTGACCTCTTGAGGGAACAGCAACACATTTTATGCTTGATTTAGCGAAAGTTCTCCCTGCTTTTACACATTTTTCAAATTTCAGTTTCCTTGAAGACACATTCCCTCCCAAATTCTGTCTAATTTGAAGGATTATGCTAATCGAACTGCCTGAAAAGTCTGTTAAGATGGTTTAAAAAAAGAGGAAAAAAAAAACACCGTGGGAGAGATTAATCTCCAGCAAGGACATTTAAGCGATGCTTTACAGGTCATAAGATGGCTGAAACTCCTTCACCGCTGAGCCGAGAGCTCTGCAGACGTCGTCTCCGCTGCCGTCTGCCGCCGCCGCCGAGGCGTCCGGGCCACTGAAGCGCCGAGCGAAGGCGGTTTTAAGAGGATGGTCGTCTCTGCACATTCCAGTGCAGCCATATGTTCACATTTTGATTTGGACCTCCGGAGGGAGCGCGCCGAATAAATGAGAAAGCCTCTGCCGTGGGTCTGTTGTTTGACGAAGTGGTGCGAGGCAGACAGAGAGTGATTGAGGTCATGTGGAAGCACGAGCAGATGTAGTGCAGAGCTCAGCCTGCTAAATGCATTAGGTCTGAAGTCGGTTCAAATCAGACCGCCCGCGTCTCACTCCGTCACACACACTTTTCCCCCTCAAACTAGTTAGGCCAGGCCTGTTAGTTAAGGAAATGAGTTAACTGTTTGGGCAGTGGGGAAAAAAAAAAAAAAAAAAAAAAAGCGAAGGTCAAGCGATGCTGAACCCTAATTCATATTCCTGTTGGGAATCCTGTCACTGCGATCCAGGCAGACGCCGTTTAAGTGCGTCAGACGACCAGAGGCTCGCTGTGAACCCCATAAGTCTGCCTCATTTAAAGGGGAATGGGGACTCGTTCACTGGGAATAGTTTAATAATTTAGCATGGCCTTAAACTAATCTATTTCAAGCACCCAGATGGTATTTATATTGAGCAAATGCTCAGATAATTGAATGGAATAATTTACTCACTACTGTTGCTCGGTGTCAGAGAATCCCCTGCTGAAGCAACCCTGGAAAAGACATAAAGAGAAACACTAAACCAAATCACCAGGAAAGTGTTTTTTTTTTTTTTTTTTTTTTTTTTCTGAAATAGGAAACGCTGCCGTGAAATCAAACCAATTGAAATATCATA
Organism: Salarias fasciatus; assembly: GCF_902148845.1. Taxonomy (NCBI): domain Eukaryota; kingdom Metazoa; phylum Chordata; class Actinopteri; order Blenniiformes; family Blenniidae; genus Salarias; species Salarias fasciatus. Next base: position 19,712,401 of record NC_043764.1, on the reverse strand, counting down.
TTGGACAAAGCAGAAATCTGCCTGCAATGTCTTCATAGCAGCATGAGCTCTTTTCGTGCGAGAATATCCCGATGTATTGATATCTAAGAAAGTTGTGTGCCTCCTTCGTGCACTCTGTGCTCGTTAATGCTGCCTGTCTGGTGGTTTTGATGGGTGCCGGGGAAAGCTGTGGGCCATCTGGCCTGCTGTGGGCAGAGCGCGGCGGCCACCTGGGGAGCCGGAATCGGCCCACGTACGGTGGAAACAAGACGGCTCCTCTGACCCTCAGGAATGGTTATTTTTCCATGAGAGAGACAGAAGGTCAGGAAGAGAGTGACGGAGGAGAGGTAGAAAGAGGTGAAAGTAGGTAAAGTACGAGCGGCGGGACATGAAAAGAGAGAAGAGAGAAAGACACAGCACCGGAGAGGAAGATGGGTGGATAGAGGAGAGGAGGAATACAAAGGGACGGAGGGGGAAAGTGCGAGTGCTGATTTTTAACAGGCGTGTCCCTCCATCTCTGATCAAAGAGTCCTATCAGCCTTGGGGGTATCTCCACCGAGTGCCTCCCATAGCTGCTAAAAATTCTCCCTGCCTAGGAATCGTTTTAACACCTCCCCGCCGGCCCTCGCCTCGTTGTCCATTCAGAGGCCGTAGCACATGCATCATGGCTGCTGCACATGAAAGCATGTTTCCAGAGTTTCTCTGTGCCCACACAGGCTCCAATATATGATAATACAATGGAGCTGTTATTAATGAAAGGGAATGGACGATGATCCGCAGCTGCTTCCAGCCTCCGTGACTGAAGTTACGCGACTGACTGACAGCTTCGCAGGAAAGTTCATGTTCCAGTGTGAAGGGAAGTAAAACATCATTCTGAAGAGCCTTCCTGTCTGAGCCGCTCATTCTGATACGGATGATGATCGTGTGTGGTAGTCCAGAGATTTGGTAAATAGAACACGTCCTGAATTTGCAATTCCTCTCATATATTTTTCCGATATTTTTATCATGTGTTCCACACATGGTAAAAAAGGTTCGGGGTGAAAGGGGTTCTTTTTACACGCCGCTGGATTTGCATGACTCATTTAAGAGATGAATAAATTTGAGTGGCACAATGCCACGTTCCCCTGACCATTTTTATTCTCTCGCTATGTGAATTTCACAAGCGGCGGGACCCGGTGCTCCACATTGTTCGGCTGACCACTTTGCAGCTGGCTTTCTGATGTCTGAATATCATACGGCTTCATGCCACTGCTGTGCCACTGGGGATATCCAGCTGTATTTTCTTTCCACTGTGTCTCCATCAAAGATGGGAAATCAAACAATAGTATTCTGTATAGCTCCCAGCCCAGAATTTCCCTGATCCGTGCCCGGGTCATTGTTCCAGAGCTGTCAACGGGTCTTTGAGTCCATCATCAACCTTTGAGGGCCTGGCCTCCCGTGTCAGCCATGGGCAGCACCACAGGATGTGGGGGCCAGGACAGGGAAACCCCAGAGGCCACATAATCCAGAAGGAATGGATGGGATCACATCCTGATCCCTCATAAAAATCCAATTTTCCGAAAATGCCTCAGTCATATTTCCTTTCAAGCTAGCAGCCGACAGGAGAACTTCTACGTCTAGAGTGACTATTTGGGAACAGATTAAGGTCCCTCGTGGCACACAGAGAGAGGGAATAATTTAATACTTTTTTTTTTTTTTTTTTTTTTTTTTTTTAAATAAGAACTTGTTACCACACTAGGTTTACTTTTTACCCTTTGCACTTTTACTCAGTGTCTTTTCTTGGTATAATTTGCATTAATGGGCTCGGTGTGAAGTGAGGACAGGAATCCTACAGTGAATCACAAACTGTGGCCACGTCAGTTCACTGCCAGTGAGAGAAACACACACAGATCCCGGCTGACTTTAGTGTATGGGACATGCCTGGCATCCCGATAGCTAATGAAAGCATCATTATCAGGAGAGCGAGATGACTGGGCCCCTTAGAATATCCTTACAGACAACTGAGAGCGATGTCGCCTGTCTTCCCTACTTTCTTTAACTGCCATTAGACTCAGACTGCCTGCCTGTTTACTACTCCCTGGGCTCCGTTCCATTTGAGAATTTTGAACGCGGTGATATAAGATGACATAATGAAGCACCCCGTAACACAGAACAGTGAAAAGCCGCAGTGGGAATTTGGCAGATAGAGGCTGTTTTTTGTTCCAAAAAAACACAAAAAAAAAAAAACAAAAAAGCAAAAAGACGAGTCCCAGTGCTCACAGCTTCTGTAACTTCTGCTGACAGATTCCGATAACTGCATCCCAGGTGTTTATGCTAGGTAACTGTTTTATAATGCATGTCGGTGTGCTCAAAGCAAACTGCTGTATGGGTGTTTTCATGAAGTAAAGGCAGGATTTATCTCGCTTTTCTACGCGTCTAAGTTTGCATGTTGTCTGTTTGTGTTTGGTTTCCTCTCACGGTCCAGAAACGTCCTTTTGAGCCGAACTGCTCGCTCTGATTTGCACCTACGTGTGAACGCGAGTGTGTTTGACTTTCTGTCTGTCTGTGTTTGCCCTTTGATGGACTGGCACCCTGTCCGGAGTGCACCCTGCCTTCACCCGGCCGAAAATAGCTCCGGCCCCACCCTGAATTGGATCAAGCGTGAGAAAATAGAGGTTGATGCATCGAGAATATCAAATGCTTTTTATATCCTTCATAAAGCCAAAGAAACCATGTTTGTAAATGTAAATTTAAACATAGATTCTCTGTTATCTCTGTCAATGAAACACAGTCAGAGATGGAACAGATTCCTGTGATAGACATTTAGAGACCGTTATCAAATCTCTTGTAATTCAGAGGAGGTTTGTGGGATTGATTTCACATTTTGACAGACAAGCTCCTTCTGCGGCCCTTTTCAAAAATATTTACTGCCATCAATATATAAAAACTCATTGATGTTCAAATACATGTGCGATCGAGCGCTTACAGATACTTTTCACATTTCTACATGCCAGAATTACAGATTGGCTCATGTGCAACTTGGGGAATTAGACATTTCTGTTTGTTTAAAGGTTTTGAGAGTTTCGAGAGCCAGCTTCATTTCATCCTGTCACAGTGATGTGTTGCACATTTCAGTTTCTTCCAGGTACGGCTTTGTCTTTCATTGCTATTGTTCAGTTTTCTAGTGTGCTTTTTTTTCTTCTTTTTGAATATGTAACAATGCTGTTGTCTTTTCTTTGAATAAGAAAAGGATTGTGAATTAGCTGTTTTTGGTTTCTTATTTCTCTGTACAGCAAATTTTGAATTACATTTAATTGTACCATCATTATTGTTCAGATTTTCTGTATCAAACGAAACTACAAGATGGCTTAAAAAAGCTGACAACACACACACACACACACACACACACACACACACACACACACACACACACACACACACACAAACATCATTATCACTGGATAATAGTTGTTTGGCTAGCGCTCCATTAGCAGCCTTAACAATGAATAATGCGTCTCTGAATTTCTGCCAAAGACATGTTGAAAAATGTTCTCCACTTTACATCCCTGGCCGTGAATCTGAGGATTTTCAAAATAGCAGCACTTATCATGTAGTTTTCAGAAAACCTTTTGCACTGGTTGAAACCCAGACTTCTTTCTATGTTTACAAGTAGCAGTACGTTCCAATCCAACTTTCGGTCATTAATTCAGTGCACAGACTGCCTAATATTTTACAGTCGTCCCCCTTGTGTCACTGCAGCAGTCGTAGCCCATCAAAGCATGAATTCCACCTCTGAAGGTGTCCTGTGGTATGGGGAACCAGCAAGATCCTTTAAGTCCTGGAAGATGTGAAGTGGAGATTCCAGCACATCCTACAGATGCTTATTCAAAAACAGATCACGGGAATTTGGAAACCGAGTCAACACCTTGAATTCCTTGTCGTGTTTTTCAAACCATTTCCAAGTGATTTCACGCACTGTGACAAAGCGTGTTCACGTCGTTAAAGAAAGCTCTGCTGTCGGGGAGTAATGCGTCTGTGGTCTGGAATAACTATTGAGTTGGTTTGTGCTTATCTAAGGAACAAACAGAACCCTGGGATTTCCCAGCAGGCCTTTGCCCAAAGCCTTTCCGTGGTGATTTTGGCTGCGATCGCGGCTTTAAAAGCGTGATCCTTCGGCGCAGCAGTATTGCAGATGACCATTGTCATGGTCGTGCTGCCACAGACAGCCTTAGACAATGTTTGGACACTGTGAAAAATTTCATGACCGCTCACTCACTGCATTGCTGCTACAAGCTACAGCTCCTAACAACCACAACAAATACAGCAGAAAATGGCGTGATGATCAAAGCGACACTGGTGCTGCATCAAAACAGGAGTTTGTAGATTCCCAACACCCCGATTCTGGACCGTGTCCACATTCTCTCTCTGCTTCCATACAGGGCCGTTTCCCTGCACATAAACGCAGCTACAACAGCTCGACGCTGGTTCGCTTCACTTATTTATTACCTCAAGGCACCTGTGGTGTGTGTGGATGGTGTGAAGGATCGAGTTATTTTTGCGTGTTTAACTATATTGAAGCAGCTGTCTCCTCCCAGTCGGTGGGGAGCGACGTCGTGTTGTCAGACCCACATTTACGAAATAGTCCACATCACTATGCCTACAGTGTTTATGTATGTGACTTTCTGTCCTTGTGCTAGCCTCGTGATGGGCGAGCGTTTACCCAGAAGCAGCTCGGATCGCTGAAAGCTAAAATACGTTGGACACTGAATACACAGATGGGGCCTTTCTCTCTGTCTTCTGCCTACATCACGTTCATGATTTGGTATCCAAGGTGCTTACAGATGCATGGTATCTGGAGCTATACCAGTGATGACCAGTGGGGCAGTGTAGCTCATATGTGACCAACCAAAAGAAACAAAGAAGATAACTTAAATAAAGCTCAGTTTGAAGACAGACTGTATGAATGTGTCTGTGGATATAAGCATATCTAAGACATTACCTAGTCATCAGTACACAGTAGCATCAGATGGTTTGTGTCAGCACGGTGTAAATGTCTTCATTAGCAAGATTGTTTTATATTAGTAACAAATTATCATCCAAGACAAAACTTTTAACACTAGTGTCAAAAGCTGCTTTTAAAAAAGTTATTTTTGGAAGTTTTTAACATGGATAAATAGATTTTTTTTTTTTTTTTTTAATAAAAACTGAACTGATACTTCAGACCAGATCGTCTTTTTTAATGGCTCCACTGTGAAGTCAGCATCATTGTTTCAATAGTAGCACTCTGGGTTGCTCTGCATGTGGCACTCACATCTCTCTTTAACAGTGTTCAATGTTTTATCTACAGATAACAGAACTGTGTGGGACCAACTGTCTCCCCGGCTCCCCAGATGGACTCCTTCCGGTTCGGGAGTTATGTTTTGAACATATAACCCAGTATTTCTACTCACCACAGTTGTCAGAGTCACTCAGATCGCTACATTTACCCTTTGTCACCGTGTCAAACTTGTCAACTTCAAGCGCTGACTGTTGCCTGATACATGCCACCGCAACCAGATAATTAGTGTTGCTCACTTCATCTCTCAGTGCTTTTAATGTTGAGGTTTATTGATGCACACAAGATTGAATAATTCAGTTTACATTTTCCCGGAAATAGAAAGTAAACACAGACACTTTCGATTGGTTAGCTGAGGCTGTTGAATAATCTTCTCATAACAAAACGTTCAGCTCAGTAATCTTCCCTTTTTTTTACACCGTCGTGGATTTCTGATAAAACTGTATTTCACCCACCAAGTGAAGGCTCAGTGGTCGTGTTTGAAGCATCCAAAAGCAGCAGAAAAACTATGCTGAAATCATGAAACTGAAATTGCATTTTGACCTCTCTGTGTCCAGAGACTGTGATGTTCTTTGTTAAGAAATCCCACACAGGGAGACAGAAATGTTTCAAATATTTCAAAGCAGGTAAGAAAGTCCACTGTTGCACTGGGATGAAGACATCATGCTGTTGTTCTTTTATTCTAATATATATATAAGTACAGTCATACGGGATTTAACCAAAATCTTTTATTTCTGTGTTTTACTTGAAATTTGTCCAGAAAACAAACATGAAATTACCCTCACCTCTTAATTTTAAAACAAATATTATTTCAGTTAGGTTCATGTATCACGTTTGATAATGATAAATTGATCATTTCACAAATGAGTGAAAGATAAAATAGCTTGCGCTTAAAGTTTGCTAAAAAGTCCCTGGATAACAGCTTAAAACAAAAATCCAAAACTGAACTCCGTGGTGTTCAGGTTCAAAGTCGGCTCCACCATATAGTTCACATACATTTCAGTAAAGCATAAAGTCCTTTTCTGTAGTAAGTTGAGGTTTCGGGATGGACACACACCAAGACTTTCCCAGCAGAGGAGTCTCACATCAACAAGTGCTGTTTTTCCGCGGGCACTGTTTAGTCTGCAGTCATCGTGCCATCCTCAGCCGGTGAACACGTCCCCTCCCACCGCAGCCTCACAGCGGGGGAAGCTTCTGTACTGTTGTGATCTGGCTTGTTAGGGCCGACCGTGCCCACCCTGACATGTGACCCGTGCGTTGCCATACTGATGACTTGAGAGAAGGAGCTGTTTAAAAAGTCTCCTTGTGTTTGCTGCAGTTGTTCCCCGGCCTGTTGCTGAATCGCTGCAGCCTGGCGGTTCAGCCCTTGTTCCTTCAGACATCAGGCTTATTTTAATAACTGTTTTATTAAAACTGATGGTAATCTTGCTCTCTAAATCAAAACCTACAGGAGCGTTGTTTGTGGTGCTGATCTTTAATTCAGTTAAATAAGGTTATTTTTCATTTTCTTCAGCTGAGTCCTTTAAATGCAGGGAGGACGAGCAGAGAAGCACTTTCCGTCGGTTCAGGCTCTCGTGTGATGAGTGTCCTTCAGGATGTTTCTAACATGTCATCAATGCAAAGCAAACCTGCTGCTTTTTAGAGCCATTTCCACTGTAGCAATATAACTTTCTCATGGTCAACTGCTCAACCCGGGGAGAGGATGTAAAACGGCAAAAATATTGCTGTAAATTTTTTAAATCATAGCTTTATTTATTTTTCATTAGTACAAAAAAAAAAATGCAAGCTACGTCCTTCCCAATTCTGATAATAACATTTTACTGAATCCGACTATGGGCCACACAGACACAGAGAAAAAATAGCAAGACTTGCCAGTCACGGTATTAAACAGGACCAAAACCATAACCGTGTCTCAGAGCCCATCAGGAAGGAAAAAGGGACTGGATATAAATGATGGAGCTCATGGCTGGGACCGAGGGATTGGGAAAAGAGAGGTGGTGAAATGTCTGTATGTCACTTGGAAAAAAAATAAATAATAAAAATTGGCTGGGAAGCCACCTACTGTTGCAGAGTTGTCACACTCTTTTTGATCGGATTAGAGCCTATTGGCTCACTAAGCAGATATAGAGAGCAGCCTGCCAATCAGAGAGGAGAATATAAAGGTCATTAGGGGTGCGAACAGACACCCCACACTCTGGATTTCACTCTCTTTCTTCAGGAAAAAGGCTTTATGTGCGCTATAACACACTGTTCAGATGCATGCAGTGTTAACAGTGAGGACTGTAAAGAATAGGCTACACTTGTATGCAAGGCATTTCTTGGGTACGGCCTTGTTAGCTCTTAGTAAAATAGTTTAAAAAAAAAGTCTAACTTCACTGTTTTGTGAAACGTATAGATGGAAAACCTTGAACTGATTTTTTTTTTTTTTTTTTTTTTTTGCTCATATTTTCTTTTGATTAGATTTTCTTCTGTAGTCTCAGTGTTGGAAACATTGTAAGATTTGTAGGGGGGAATAAAAAAAACGAGTATTTGGAAAGTTTTCCATATGGCAAGTATGCAAGTGATAAAAGTGCAACACTATTGCAAACATCTCTACTAAAAGCAGACTGCTGCTGAATGTCACTTTATGAAATATCGAGTCACAGGAGTCTGGTTGTGCAGTGGTTAACACTCTCTCCTCACAGGAGATGGTGTTTGGTTCAAGTCCAAGGCCATTTCTTTGAATAGTTTTATGGTTTCCTCTAAAGGCATGCATTAGAGGCTAATTGGTGACAGCAAATTGCCTGAACGTGTGACACTGTGTCTCACTGTGTTTGCCTTGTGATGGAGTGAAGACCTGTCCAGCGCGGGCCCTGCCCGTGTCCAGCCTGGACCGACTCCAGTTCTCCAGAGTCAGATGAAGTGGTGTAGAACAGAGGTGGCAAACTCATTTCAGTTTCAGGGCCATATATAGCTTAATTTGCTCTCAATTGGGCCAGACCGGTAAAATGATGGCATATTAACCTTTAAATGTCAACAACTGCAAATTTTCCCTTAGTTATAGTGCAAGAAACCAAAAAAAGTGAGCGCAGCCTGAGTGTGTTCCTATTCAATGCACCTCATTTTGAAACATGTAATTTTCACCAACTCACACTCATGGTATGGCCTTTTCTCTAACGCTGAGGTAGAAAGCTTTCAAAGCTGATCTCTTTCCTGTACGCTTGTTGCATTCTGCTGTTTAAAGCTGAGTTTCCTAGTATTCTTACCTCGACACTTACTGGAAACAGCGCAATTTCCAGGAAAACACAGGCATTTTTTTTTCTTTTGCTATCTGTTACACTTTTCAGAGTCAATCCAAGAGCTGAACTGGACCCTGATGTGATCCAGCTTTGGCCCTGAGGCCACATGTTTTACACCTGTGGTATAGCAAACAGATGAATGAAGGAGGCAGATTCAAGAGCTGCTGGGTGTTTCTGTATTCCTCTCCAGCAAGCCTCCTACCTGGACGACTGACGATACACACAGACGTCAAGAAATTCAATTTCTCTGGGGGAATCGTGCTTTACATGGATTGTCAGAAAGTCTCTTCCCATCAGATCATCACAGAAAATAAGCGAGAGTGCATTTATAGCATCTCACTGCAAACCTCATCAATATCAAACTGATCAGTGCAAAACTCAAAAGCTGCTGACAAAAACTTAGGGGTGCAAGTCAACATGGGTGTCAAACGTATGACCCCCCTGGTCAAAACCAGCCCCCAAAAGGTATATTAGCCTACGGGCACATCATTCAAAGTGCAGAAACACTGAAGTACCTGCTGTCTCTAATTAATTTACTCTGTATCACAATTTCCCAACAAAACACAAAGACCCAACACTTCAGCAGAGAAAACTATCGGCCTTATTTCCAGCAGAGCAGCATCAAAGCTTTCCTGAGATTGCATATTTGTGAAAACATATATGCTGAAGGGCTGCAGAAACAGTTTGCTCTTGGAAATGACAAGCCTTTGTCTTTAGAGAGACACTGCAGCAGGCGGGATTCCAGATCTTCAGCAGATTTTCCAGATAAAGCACCGTCTTTGATGTAACAAAATTCAAAAAAGGAAAACATGAGCCACAAATTTGGGGAACATATTGTTTTGGACATTTTGCAGTGTTTTTTTCACCAGGAAGCATCAATAAAAATGTTAAAATTGTAAATTCAAGTCCATTTTAATGTCAGTTTTCTGTTAAGTTAGTGAAGCGGTACTTGAACAAAGGAAAACGTTTAGAATTTTACCAGTTTGGCTAAAATAGTTCAGCATGTGGCCCCTGATGTAAAACATCTGCATAGTGGAGAGTGCAGTGGTTAGCACGCCCACCTCACAGTCAGCCTGTTCTGGGTTTGAGTCCAGTTGTTGTTGTGGATGTCTGTGATAACCTGGAGAACAGCATAGTCTCGCCACAGATGGCATTACAACCACATAACTGTGTTTTAATCAATATAATGGCAAGCAAACATTTGAAAAGAGGAGGTCAGAGTTACTGGCTTTCTGTGCAGCCAGTTATTAGTAGAAATTTGATGCTTGGGATACCGCAAAGCTGCATGTCTGGAAGTTTGATGGAAAACGGATAATGCGTTTACCATGCATGTGGGCATGGGGAGTCCTGCTTTAGAGACGCCTTTTTTCATGCCACCATAAAACTAAAGAGGCGTTCAATTTCTTTTTTTTTCTTTTTCTTTTTCTTTTTAATGCTGTTGGAGGTGAAATCAAATGCTGGGGTCCTCGGACAGACGTCATTAGTGCGGCTGTTTGATCCAAAAAAGCGCCAACGAGTGTGTCTTTAAGTGCGTGTGTGTGTGGAGTTCTCCTGCGCCGGGTGAGGAGGGGTTGGAGAGTGACGCTGGCTGCGCCTTGGTGCTGAGCGGAGCGCTCACCTGCACACGAGAGAGCCGGGGAAAGTCTGGCCAGAGCTGCGGCACACGCGGAGCGCGCGGCACGGAGGGACGGAACGAGCAGTCCGACCGAAGGAGGGGGAAAAAAACAAACAGACAAACAAACCACGAGGGGGAATTAAACAGTTCTACTGGAAGAATCTGCAGATCGACCCTCTCTCTGGTTCCTTCATCCAGGCAGCCTTTGGATCGCTTTGCTCGCCACGATGAGAACTGACTTCGCTCTGGTCCTGACAGCAGCCCTTCTTCTGGACACATTCTGGGTAAGATTTCTTCTTCTTCTTCTTCCTCCTCCTCTCCTTCTTCTTCCTTTCTTTCTTTTCTTTTCTTTATTTATTTTTTCCTGCAGCCTTGGATAAAGTCCTGCAGCCAGACGGAGTCCGCGCACAGGGCTGCTGCAGCCGCGTAACGCTGCCCCATTATTCCCCTCACAAGTGCGCTAATTGGTTTCCCAAATGGATGTCCGTGTATTACAGAGGGAAAATTAAAGAAAAGTGAGATTTAACGAGCCGGTTTTGTCCGCTGATCTCCGCCAGGTTTCCTCTTGATCACTGCCTTCTCCGTCGCCCCGGCCGCGATATCCTACAGTCCAAGTTAAATTGCGGCGCTGTTTAATCACCCGCTGTTATAGTCTTCATCAAACTCATTCACTCCTCTCGCCAGCATCAACCACATCCCCCTCCGTGTCCCCAGAAAGCAGCATCCCCATAAAAAAGTTTAAACTCTGAAGTTGCAATGTGCTTTTCAACCTTTTCTTGTCATTTAATCGATAAGCCTTGAATTAAGTCGGCGCCGGTGGGCTTCTCCTAATGGCGCTCCGAGTCGCCCCTGGATGTTCCCTCAGCGGCTCCAGCACTGCTCTCACAGCCGCTGCCTTTCGTCAGGAGCACGGAGATGTTTCATTCCGGCATCATCGTCTCCCAAGAGGAGGAGATGGAGAGTGTAATGTCTCCTCTTCGCTCTCCCAGCCGGTCTTGGCACCGCCGTGCGTATGCGCATACATCAGTGAGCGCGCATGTAGTGACTGGGTCAGATCGTTTAAATTAACCAGCAGTGAGCACTAAATGCAGGGTGCAAAGTTGTCTGCAGAGCGTGTGAAGACTGCAGACACGCACACACACACACGCACACAAACATACACACGTAAGCACGCACGCGCGCACTGCTCGGTTTCTCCTCAGGATCCCTCTGCAAGTGTAAAGAGCCACAGTCAGGAGGGAGAAAACGGTGCTGCATTCATGCAGTTTTCCTGTGTGTGTGTGTGTGTGTGTGTGTGTGTGTGTGTTCTCGTATTTCTATCCTTGTTGGGGCCAAATGTCCCCACAAGGATAGCAAAACGTGAAACGACGTGCCTTGTGGGGACCTTTTTCCGGTCCTAAGTAGGAGAAACAGTGTTTTCTTGACCATGTTGTTGTTACTGAAAAAAGTAAAAGTGCAAAAACATTTCTTTAGGGTTAGGCTTTGTTGTGGTGTGGGTTAGGGTTAGGGTAAGGGTCAGGGTTAGGGGCTAGACATGAATGGGAGTCAATGGACGGTCCCCACAAGGATAGAAATACAAGACTGGGCGTGTGTGTGTGTGTGTGGTTGTTTGTGTGTGTGTCTCACTCAGCTCTCAGCACAACACTTCAAATGATGCCCTCACTTCTTTGGGATTGGTTCCTTTACACCACAGTGCATCACAGACATTTAACTGTGTATTAAATCAGCAGTGGATGACAGTTGTTGATAAACTTGTTGAATATGTTTCTGCTAAATGCTGTTTTTTTAATGCTTATTTTCTCCCAGGCTTGCGGCCAAAGGGGAGAAGAAAAAAAAAAGTCAACGGAATCCATGTTTATCGATGTCTTACACTATTTTCTTCCTTCTAGGGGAATAACGGGGAGCACGTTTCCAAAGGTCCCTGCCGACCCGGCTTCTCGCAAAGCTTCTACTCTGTGTTGATTTCAAGGGATGTAATGCAAGGCCAGGGCATCCTGAAAGGTAAACCAGTTATTTTACATGCTGTCAGGACTCACCCTCACGACACAGCGGCTGGCGAGAGGAGGTGTGTGTGTGGCTTTTTCAGGTTGATGAAGCGGTGCTCGCAAAACTGATATAAAACTGAAAATTTCCTCTCAAAATCTTGTAAATGGAAACGTCACACAAAACACCACTTTAATTTTATCTTACCTCAACCGGTGCGGATGTTCCTTGTCTCTACGTTATTTTCTTGTTTGAGATCGCTGAACCTTTTCAATCTCACGATTATATTTGAATCCATCTTGATTACACGGGTCCCTTCTGCCACCACCTTCACACGACAGTGTCTTACTCAGTTATGTGTTGCTCCAATTACACAAAAAAGCCAACCAAGTTTTGAGGGCCCGATAGTGCAGGAAATGGAATCGACATCCTGTGTCTAATCTGGCACTGCTCCTGCCAATGTGGGCTAATTGCAATTCTCTATTGATCCCAATGGTTTTTTTCCTCATAGCTCAGCTAAGCTGTATTGTTTTGCTGTGGGCGCACAATAGCTCTTTTGTGGGTCGGCTGTGTCTTCGGCAGCTGCGCGGTATATATTTCTCACTCTCCTTAGCCGTCAGAGACCTGGCGGGGATACAACTGTCTAGACTCTCTCTCCTGAGTGTGTGCGTGCATGCAGACACACACGTGGGTATTTTACCCTCATCTGTATAGTACTTTCTTTTCCAGTTGTTTTGTGTGTGTTTGTGTCTTCTTTCAGAAGACTGGAGAAAGGCACTGGTTTAATGTTAGTGTCTCATTAACTCGACTGTATTGTGTCCTGGCTGGGAGCGGGATTGGATGTGGACGTTGTCGGTGTTCTTGCTCTCAGTGTGGTAGTGATGTCTTCAGCCCAGCAGGGGGTGTCAACACAATCACAAACAATCATAGAGTGAGCCATCACTGCTGCACGGGAGCCATTTATTTCACAGGTTATTGTTTCTCCAGTTTGGTCCTAAAGAGATGATATTATTTTTAGAAGTGTAACAAGGTTCTTTTCAGTTTTAATGACTCAATTTACCATAAGAAGTACGGGCTTTTATTGAATTTGGACTGAGCACTACATAATTTGTGATTTAATAAACTCTAAAGTGAATTTCATAAAAGAAATAAACAAACAGTAAATCATGCACATCTCAGCTCATTTTTCTGCAGATTTTTCTTGAAGCACAACTAAAGCACAAGAGTCAGTTTTTTTTTTTTTTTTTTCTGTTGTTCAAAAACATCCGGGCAGGATAATAGGCCCGTCTTTGCAGCTGCAATGCCATCACCGTCATATGTGTTTGAGTGCGCAGCTGAAATGGCCAGGCCTGCCACACACACGCGCGCACACACATCCTATGTGATTTACAGGGCTCAGCCAGTTGATTTATAGTTGGTAAGGGTGTCACTGGAGGGAGGCAGGAAGCGGCTCTGGAAAGGCTTTAATAATAACATTGTTTAACCCAAAACCGTCAGATGGGGGCAGGAGTAATGGCACACACACACGCACACACACATGCACACACACGCACGCACGCCACTGGGGGGAATAATGGGAAGGACAGAACTAGGACCTTGGCCATGAAAAGGAGGATGCCTGGGTCTAGACAGGAGGTCAGCAGGGTGGAGGGGGAGGGTGCTACTTTTCACATTTGATAATTTTGTGTCCTCCTGATCCACCAAATTGCCTAAAATGGGAAAGACTTGTTTTGTTTTTTGAAAGCATCATGGAAAATATGACGGTAGAGCCACAGCGAAACTGCTGCGCAAAGTCACAATGCTGATTTAAATGAAACCATATTTTGTCTCAACTATGGCAAATAGTTGAGGCTCAAAATGAAGCCATTCAGAGTTTCACGATTTTCCTTAAATCTATATTTTCAGCATTTAGATGGAGTTACTTACAGTGGTTCATTTGTGATTTATTTAATTAATCATCACGCTCATTTAGATAATGATCTAAAGATTTTGACTGTTGAAGCCAGCTGAGTGTTTTCATCGATGAGCACAGTTTGTCTAATAAACATTAGTATTAATCCTGCATTGTTCAGGCTTTGAGAATAGATTTTTTATCTCTATATTTGGAAAGCCCCAGCCAGTTATCAGTAATGACTGAAAAACACATTTAAAACTGGGCTTTGGCAGATTATATGTCTGGATTTTTATCACAGCTTTTGATAGTGATGTTATTATTTGACTTTTCCATCTTCCATCATGTTGAGCATCAATTTACAGATTTAATAGGAACATTTTGTTTTGCATGTAGCCATAAATCAATAAGCATGTTTTAATAACTTGGAAAAAATAAAAAAAGAGAGAGAGAGGGGTTCCCAAACTGGGCTCTGGCGCCAGAATCCGCAGTGGGGGCCCGACGCTTTGGCTGCTCTGAAGTTGTCAAAATGAGATTTTCACATGTCAAATAAAACCCTATTAACACACTTCCTAAAATGGAAAGCAGACCTGGGAAACTATCCCTTGCCTTCATTTGGTTCGGCTGCTGCCTTTGTATGTTGGTGAGAGTGGGTGAGGCTGCCAGTTGGCTTCACTGTAATGTTTGGGAAAATCAGATTTCAGCGTGGGGGGGGGGTCCACAGCTTTTCTGCACAGGCAATCTGATTGGGCTCCAGACGAATAGAAGAAGAGAAAAAACAAAAAAAAAAACCATGTCACTAAGAAGTGAATCCATCCTTCCATCCATCCATCCGAGCAGATCCCGGCCGACTCTGGTTGAAGGCAGGTTGCACCCCGGACAAGCAGGTCCCCTCACCGAGCTCAGCGTGTTTGTATTCAGCACTTAAAGAAATCCCCCTCGTGCCTGGTTTCCATTGAAGCCATCACAGAATATTCAGCCGTACATCCCCGACGCACCGCCACATGTTAATCTCCGGCAAACCCAAATGGCAGTTTGAACCGCGCGCATATGCGCCGCTCACAGTCAAATCTGTTTCCTCTGCTGTGAAATAACTTACCGAACATCAGTCAGACTGAACACATTTCTGTTCCCGCTCTGTTTCCGCCATGCCGGAAACAAAAAACAATCAGTTGTTAAAATAATTTGAAGGTTGATGTTTGGATAGCTGCTGTCACGATGTTTGGAGTATTTTGTATCCCACAGATGAGAGACTGAGCGTTGGACACTCGCCAGACTCGCACAGATAAACAGAGCCGGCAAACATACCCTCATCTCGCGTGTCCCTCCTGCATCCCTCTGCTGATTCTGGGTTTGGTAATGAGAGCCAGGGACGGCGGTTTCAGCTCAGTGAGCCCACTCCACTGACCTTGGACTTTGTTTGGGTTACTGGTGGTTTTGGGCAGTCGTGACTTTTTTTTGTAGGTGCAACTGTGTGTTGTTGTGTTTTGTTGTGTTTGTCTGAGTGTGTTTGACCAAGAGAGAGCGTGAAGGGGAGGGGTTGAAAGACAGATTTGTTCAGTTCTGATGTGTGATGTGCCGGTTTCTTTTTGGGACATATCAGTGCCTGAGCTATATGGATGCTGACATCCACAGAGCAGCTTCTCAGGAGGGACAGGATATTTTGTGTGCCGTCAACACTCTTTTTTTTTTTTTTTTTTTTCCGATGCTTGGATCCATTTTAAGACGAGACTTTCAGCAACTCATCAAGCAGAGCAAACTGTAGAAATGTCTGTATGAACATGGCCGTATCTGGCTCCATCCCCCTCCTGCTCGGCTCAGGTTTGCCATTGTGCTCGTAAATACATTTCCTGATGCACTCATCACTCCGGTTTAACCCCACACACAGGTGTACGTTCACTTTCTCACTCCTTCACCTGCCGACACATCCCGTGCCAGTCGCAAAGTCTTTATACGCTGCCGTTTCTTAGAGGCTCACTGTGCGGTTGTTGCCGTTTAAATCTGTCCATTGCTTCCCTGACCCAGATCCTTTCCCCGCGCCTTCAGTGACACCTTATTTCCATCACATTCACAGAATATTCTGGTCTTTGCCTGCTTTACGAATAGCCAGAAAA
This sequence comes from Salarias fasciatus, assembly GCF_902148845.1. Classification (NCBI taxonomy): domain Eukaryota; kingdom Metazoa; phylum Chordata; class Actinopteri; order Blenniiformes; family Blenniidae; genus Salarias; species Salarias fasciatus. The sequence goes on along the minus strand of NC_043764.1, from coordinate 19,696,227 downwards.
CCAGACGGCCTGCATGTAAGAGTTTTTTCTTTTTCTTTTTTTTCTCGTTTTGAATAAAACAAATTGTTCAAAGCTGTAATTTTCTCCCGGATAATATTTCCAAAAATCTCTTCCAACGGGCACCCAGAAGGCCCTGGGTGATGAGTCTCACTCGCCTTGGCTTGTGAAGCTTTCCTATAAGGCTTTAGGTGATTTTTCAAAATCCAATAGCTTGGCTGTTACTTTGCTGTAGGCTTTGTATTCTGAACATCATTTTTCAACTTGAAGCGCTGAAGTTGATATACAGTAAGTATTGATTTCACCCCCAGTTTAATGCACAGAGCTATTTTCATATGGAAAAAATGGCTCACCGTCACAAATAACCTTATAGGATCCTCTGCCTTAGGATTTAATAATGCACCATGAATGAGCAGAACATCCCCTGTCCTTCTTCCCCACAAACCAGAGCTCGCTCACACATTTCACTGGTTCAGAGAGCCGATGATGAGGGGACAGGAGTCGGCCTGGAAGAGGTGACTCCTGGGATCCTGAATAAAAGATATCACTTCTTTTCACACCCTCCTTAGGGATGGACAATACATCACTTTTCCCCCTCGCTCCTTTCACCCTCAAACAGAATCTGATTGTTTTGATTTCCTGTTTACCTTTTGCCTTAACTCTCACGGCACACAGCTCGCAGTGTTATCTGGGCCGACAGCTCACAGTCGTCCTGATGGAGATTATGCAATTTTGGGATTCTTGTCCTTTTGCTGTATTCTGGATTCCCAAGTCATGCGCGTTGTTTTCTGTCTTTCCTCATTAGTTTTGGATCAAGGTATCTTACTTCATTTAAATTATTTCTTAAGTCCTACCTCCTTCCGGTCCTCTAAGAGACTCACTGCAGCTCGCTTCTTTATAGCATTCTAATCCCTGTTAAAAAGCAAAACAACAGCACAAATCTGTAGTCTGTCCTCACCATCTGTTTAAATCTTTACGTGCTTCATAGCTAATTTTTGGTTGGCTCTTCAGTCATTGTGACAGGAGCAGACTTTTTCGTTTCCAGCGGTTATGAATTACAAAGAAGCATGAGGCCGACATTCGCCGGACGTCATGCGAAGCGGTGCAGACACTAAAAATATAGTGAAGTGCAGATTTATGCTCTTTAGGCCAAAGGCTAATCTGACCCGAGGGAGCTTTTATAAATATCCAGCTGACGAATCGTCACCTGACGTGTAATCCTATGCTTGATGTACGCTTCTTACTTGAAAGGAAATTCTGTGCGAATTTTCCAGAGAGACTCGTTTGGAATGATTTAGGCGGACATTTACCCTTTTTTATTTTTTCCTCCTAGATCGACTGGTTTGTTAGAAAAACAAGTCGTAGATGTGGGAAGTGTGGGGGATTCCACTGCACACCTGCAGGAGTGTCTTTTGAATAATGCTATTAGGCTTGGGGAAACCGTGCTGTTGGCTGGATATGTGCTTTTGAAGGCTTGGTGTGTGCGTTTTGTGCACCAGTGTGTTTTGTGCGCTGAGCTTGGTGACTGGTGCTCAGCGCATGGTGGGTTCTCTCAAGGTTTTTACAAGCTGGCCATTAGAAAGGCGAGCAGGAGAGAATGAATAAAGAGGGGAAAAAAAACAGGTGGAAGATATTATTATTTAATGGGAGTTTTGACATCTTCTCCTTTTGTTTTGAGAGGTGGGACAAAGGAGACAAGGGAGCTGAGGAAAAAATGTTGGAGACTTCCTACAGATTGAGTTACTCCGTGGTGTGTGTGAACTCTGCATCCTTGTCATCTGCTTAGTACATTAAGAGACCTCCTGCCTTGCTGTGATGGGCCTTCTGGGGTTCTGCAGGACCAAGGTTATGGCCCTCCTGAAGACATTAAACCCATTAAAATACTTTACGTGGACTCTAGGTCTTTAATGCACAGATGGTCTGCATGGGCTGTGAAGGCTGTTCGGTGACAAGGGGACACTACTAGCTCGCTCGCTCTCTTTCTCTCATGCCCTCTCTCTCTTTCTGTTTCTCTCTCTGTCTCTCTCACACACACACACACACACACACTAATGTTAGGAAGAATTAGCTTTTTTGGGGGCGTTTTTGTCAGATCAGGGCTGCAGAGCGTCTGCTGTAAGGTGTCCCCGTTCCCTTTGGTTGAGATAGTTTTTCATGTTGTGGCGTGCGGGCGGTGTGGGGCGCTCCCGGGGCTGTTGGTTTGCCGGGACGCGCCGGACAGGGATTACACCAGCAGGATAATGATAAGCCTACAAGGCTGTTTTCTCTTTGCTCAAGAGTCACTCTGACCATGTCCTTCAGCGAGGCTGCTGTCGGAGGGGAGGGCGAAGCTGAGGGTGGCGCAGCCGGAGAGAGGCGCTTTCCTCCCAACGGGACCGAAGGGGAAGGAAAAGATAAGACTCTGCTCCCCGAAACAGCCAGCGCATTATCATATATGGTGCTGGATGCTGTTTTACATTCATCCCCCCCAAAAAAAAAAAAAAAAAAACACAAAGAAAAGAAGAAATCCATGATGGCACTCTAAAACAAACGGGATCCAAGTCTCCCCTCCCGGGCCGCCCACCACTTCGATCTAGTCTTGGCGTGGACCCAGACACTCTGGTGTCCTCAGCCTGCCCACTCACTCCAGACTCCTCCACTGCCTCTGTTTGTATGTGCTAGCATTTTTAATGAGAGCCTAATTGATTCAGTTAGAAATGAAGCCACTGTGAACGCAACCAAAAAAAAAAAAAAAAAAAAAAGCGATAAATTCCAGCCAATCGCGGCGCTAACATTTTTATTTTTATTCTCTCGCCGGCTTGTTGTGATGAAGGCAGGCAGTGGCGGTGGAAGAGACAAGGGTGACAGTGTTTCGCATCTGAAGCTTCTTTTGTCTCACTGTTTCGAGAAAGTCTTTATTTTTATTGCTTTTTTTAGTGCTGGAAAATTAAAAATGTATGAGTTCACTTTGGGTAATTTTCCTCTTCTCAGAATCTTTAAAACTGGCTTCTTGTAGCAAAAACATAATTAAAGAGAAGTGGACTAAAAGCTCATTTACAGCCATTGTCATAAAATCGCCTCATAACAGCGGTGGAGAAAGAATATGGAAAACGGTTGAGTATTCTCACCTCTAACCCAGCTCTCCATTATTTCTCAACTCTGCCTAGCTTCCCCAAACTGAGATCAGATCATTATTTTTAATTAACGATACTTCTGTCCATTTCTCACACTTTTCTAATCAACAGCAGAAGTGTATGATCTCTCTGTGGGCCGGACAAATCCAAGAGTATTACAGCCTCATATGCTATTCCCTTTGCTTGAAGATCCCTTGTCTTTGTTAAGGGAGGATGAAACGCGGATGGAAGCCCTCAGAAGACACGGCTGTCTGGTAATCACTAATTGTGTCCTGAACTCCTTGTGAATGTTCCCTATTAAGTTCTTAAGTTCAGCACACAGTCAAATCATTGCCTCTGAACTGGGAAGCTGCGGAGGAACACAGAGGACAAGAAATAGAGGAAAGCATAGAGGAGTTGAGGGTCGACAAACAGAGTGCCAGTAATGTTAATTAATCAGAAGACAATGATGGGTCCCACGGTGTCGGTCGGAGCTATTCAGCTGGCTAAAAGCTAATAAGGGGCTAACAAAGGCATTTTCCAGAGGAGACCTGGCCTTTGCAAACAGTGTCTGTAGATCCATGTCAAGATAGATGTTGGCTTTTTTGACAGGCTTTATTGATTTCCCCTAAGAGAGAACTCGTGCGTTTCCCAGTGGTTTGGGTTGAGGAACGTTGAGGTTGAGGTGGACTTGCTGAAACTCTCTCACATTTCACTCAGAGGAACTATAGGTAACAATAAATCCTTCTTATTTCTTTTTAAATATTTCACACCTGTTTATGTGGTGTGAAATGTTTGGTGGGGCCCAAGATGTAAGTGGATATACTGCAGTTGGTTGGGACCATGTTCACGCACACTTTTCCCTGCTCATTCTGATGATGTGAGAAGCATTGTATTTCCACGGCTTCTGAGCCGCGATGACATGACGAGCACGACGTTACAGCCTGCGTTCTGCCCAGCTCGCCAGGTCCCCTCTTCCCTTCCTGTGCTCCCGGCTTCCTGCTTCATCAAGTTTATTAAGTGCAAAATGCTTTGATATATTCCACAAAGTTTTTAGGTCTTTTGTGCTCAGAGTGACTGAAACTCCTTTTTATAAGCGCTTTTATAAACATGGCACGTGCATCCCGTGCTGTGCACATGTTTACGGAGCTCAACGAGGCATAGAAAGTAGGTTTGGCTCCATGTTCGGTTGTTGGTGTTATCCTTCACCCTGTGCGATCATATGCAGTATTCTCACAAACCAAGCCACAATGCGAAGCTCATCAGACTGCAGGAGCATTTTTAGCTCAGACTTGTAAATACACAAGGCAGTTGGTGTGCACCCCGGAGTGACTGCTTTCACGCTGCTCTCGCACCGAACCGGAGTGTGTACTCAGACCACCTCTTCAGGCAGCTTTCAATGCGACTGTTTTGGAACTGCGAGTGTGAATGGCGTGTTAAAACCCGCAGCGCGACACCATGCTTGTTTCATTGAACTTAAAAACGGCAAATTGGATGATTTTCAAAACAACTACCTGATTTATGGCATTCAATTCATGAGGCTTGTTTTCTTTTTTTAATCGGCTCACTAAATATAGCCGCGATGCTTGGGGGTGGGTGTTGCGCTGTCTCACTTTGGAAATACACTCTATGACAGTAGAATTAGATGATGCAAATTCTCTCCTCATGTCCTGCTAAAAGTACCACAGAAACATCCAAGGTTGACCATGAAATGGGAATATCTTTATATTCATTGTCTATATTCACTTTATCCCAAGTAGTGTGCATGAGGCTTTAGCCTGACAGAGAAAATGTTTAGAAAACTTTATGTTCACTTTACTGTAGCAGCAGTGCTTATCCTCAACATAGAATGAGTTGTTTTTATAGAAATAACTACGAAATATTTTAATTATTATACACTTTAGTTGTGGTTTAAGCATTACCACGTTAATTTTTGCTCGGAAAGACTCCTTTTAAACCTCCATTTAAAAAAACTAAACTCATTTTTATCATGAAATTTCACGGTGAACTTCTCTCCCAATGAAATGCAAATTGTTGAAATAAAAATCCATCGGGGTAGATTATCATAGCTTTGACAACCGCAGTCACACTGTGTTAGGAGCTCGGATATTCTGTTAACATTTGCACCGCGCTAAGCAGTGAATATATGCCCTTATAAACTGATGATGGCTGTTGAATTTTGGGGTTAGAGTGCGCTCCACAGTGCTGAAGTGAGTCTATTTTTGATTTTTACCGCAGTGGCTCCTGCAGTTTCTCCATTTCAAACACGGTACCCTCCACTCTGCTCTGTACAACCAATTATTTTGTGCCAACCAAGTGATCAGTAGGTTGCTCGTTTCTGGTTTTACAGCAAGCGTTTGTGAGCAGTAATTTGTTTGTTGCGTTGCCGCCGTGATCCCTGACATTTGTAGTCTTTGCTTCCTCTCAGAGCCCGAAGAATTAAAGGCATGTAGAGTATCCAACTTAACCTGTTGTTCATTTCAACTCCCGGGTTACACACTCGTTTGAAAATACAGTGGATAGCCGCGGCGGAGAGCTGTAATTACCCACTGGCTGATATTCTGCACAACTGTGAGCCATGAGTTGAATGTCAAATACTGGTGTGTGACAATGTGGCGCTGCTCCGTTTGTAAGGCTGAAAAGGCCAGAGATTTCGGATTGGCCAAAGTTTGTGACGAGCGAGCCGTTTAAAGCCCCGCAACCAACCCGCTTTTTCAAAAGCACACTGGCCAAAGTCGTTTTCTTCTCCGCGTCGCTATCTGACTATTGTCTCTTTCTGCACATCAGAGGAAGAGCCAAAGAGCGAGGGTAATAAAAGGCCCCGCTTTCCTCCTCTGGGCTCGAGAGAATGTAGAGTAGCAGATAAGTTGTCTAGCTCCGAGTCTGAGAATGATCAAAAACAAAGTGAATACTGTGGCCGCAGAGGGAACAAGCTCCCGTGAGGGAGTGAGGGGGAAAAAGAAAGAGAGGGAGGGAGGAGGAACAGTGGAGAAGGAGAAGGGCTGGAGGAACTGCCATCTTCTAGAGAAAACTGTTTGCTCATTTCTGAGGTAGACGGAGTTGAAGAGCTGCATTCAAATTTCGCCAGCAGGTAGATTGACGTGAATGCTCAGAACGGCAGCTTTATTCTGTGAAATTCAAGGGTTTATTGTGCAGCGAAGCAAACTTTTTGGTGGTCTTACACGATGATTGGCACATTCCTGCCCTTAGTGAACGCTGCAGATAATGAATGTTTATTGCTCTCTCATGACTGGAGCTTTGGGAAATTTTTTTTAGTCACACACAATTGAATAAGTGCATTCGCCCCTGCTGTCACACGCGCACGCCCAGAAGCGTGCACATACATTGTTGACTGTCCCCAGAGGCGAGGCTCGGGTCTGGAGGGTGATTATCCTAAACAGAGAAATGAAAGGATTACAAAGTGATGGTGTAATCCAGCTGTCAATCCCACACCTCATTAGCAAACATAGGTCTAAGAACATGCAGGAGAGGAGGGGGGAGGCGGGGGGGTAAGGGAGGCGAGGTGAAGGATAGAGATAGTTTCAGTGGGAGGAACGACAGGGATATGAGAAAGTGGGAGGAAGAGGGAAACCAGGGAAGGGGAGGGGGGGAGGAGTAGAGGTAACAGCCACGCTATTCCGCTCAGGGGGCTCTGCGGAGAGTTTTTATTAAGCTTTCATCTGCCTTTCCTCCCCTTCTTTTACTTCACTCCGCTTCCCCTCCCCAGCAGCACCAACAAAAGCAGATGCAGGGAGCCCTCGCCATGTCAGTCACGTCTCAAACCCACAGTTCTTCTTGTAATTCCCCGATTAATTAAGAACAGTGATTTGTTAATTTAATTGTAGGTGTTGGGTCGTTTTTTTCATCCCCCTCTCTGTTGCTTTCTTCTGACGCTTGCTCCCTATCATCCTCTTGGCAGGCTAATTTGCCCTGCAGCTTTGAGGAGGGGAAATGAAAGGTATAGCAGAGGAAGCCTTCAGATGGTTTATTAAGAATTGATTTGCCACAGTTGCAAAGAGACAGACTGTAGGGAGATACATGCTGACGTGCCTCCCAGGCAGACACCCCCGGGCTGTGGGGGAGAAAGCAAGATTGGGAGACGGAGAGAGGGCGTGGGAGCAGAAATGAGATTGTTGGTATATTGTCTGGTCGTCTTTCCGGAGTGCACTGCAGATCGGCTGATGATTGACCACCGGCACCGGACGAGATCTGGATCCGTCCAACTCTCAGCAGTGTTAATCCTTCAGCTTTTAACTTGAGGCCAATGCCTCCCGTATCAAACGGCGGATGGCAGCGTAATAGCAGTGCTCTGTAAGTGAATAAGCATTCTGTGAGGAAACGTCAACACACCCCGCTGTGAAACGTCCGACTTCTGTTGTTTATAAATGCGTACACTTTAGATGGTTATGACTGGCGTAATCTGGACCCAGTAACACACCTTTCTCAGCAGCCAGCCGCTATTTATCCGTCGCATCGCACCCTGGCTCTTTAATGAATTGATATTAGCACAGTCTGCACGATTACAAAAGGCAGGTCTGGCTTCCTTTCCCACTGTGTTCTGGCTGCAACGCCGTCACATGGCCTTGCTTCATGAGCAGACGCGCACTGGACAGCATGGGAAGCAAGAGATAGATGACAGATCAGAGGCATTAGAGCTTCAAAGCTCGGGAGAGAACAGAGAAACAGAATCCCCTGCAGCTAGGAGAGACAGTTAAGGAGGCAGTGCATCTTATCTTCAGCGGCTCATCTCCACATGTGCCCACAGAAGCCGCTGCCCCTTCATTTACAGCTGGTCAGACACCACAGCCGCGGAAGCTTATTGACTCTCTAGTCAGGTATTTCATCCCCGCGTGTTTCTTATGTCAGGTGAGGTTGTTGATTCTATTTTCAATCTTCGCAAGTTGATTGGCCACTGCTGCGTTCCATTTCTTCTCATCAGAGAAGCGTGGCATTTCTCATTATCCCCTCACTTAATTTATGCACAAATTATTCATAGTTTGGTAAATCACAAAGTTTCACGACAGCAATTTGACAGTTCCTGTTGTGTTTTAAGAAAATGGCTTTTGAATCAGGAATCCGTTCTACCACCTCTCTTTGCATCAGCGTGTGCACTTCCGTCTGTTTGTGCGCCAGCTGGTGCAAAGCGCACGTGGGTAAAGCCGCGGATGCCGGTTGGATGACGACTGCAGAAACTTCCACCAAATGAGATGAACGGAAGAAAATGGAATGGAAATGCAGAAGAAAGACACTCATTGTGATTGCGATGAAAGAGTGGGCTTCATCCTGCTACAACGCCTCACAAATACAACAACAGCAACAACAACAACAACAGCAAGATTTTCGGTATCTATGATGAAAAGGATTTATGGAACAGAAGAAGAGCACAATAACACCATCTCAGCCATGTGACAGGGAACATGCATGGGTCTGAATTAGCTGCCAGTCAAAGAAGCTTTATATAGCTTCACACATCCTTATTACCAGTAACTGCTTCATTATGTATGTAGCTATATGAACAGAGTGCACATGCTCATGCTAGACGGGCCTTTTATGGGTCTGTTGTTCCTGGATATCCAACCATCATTGAGATACAATAGACTTGTAAAAATGTAAACATCAGGGGAAAAAAAAAAAAAAAAAAAAGAGGTTCCTTTTACCTTCTTGCTGTCTGACACAAGCTTTGACTAGAAAATACTTGTGGTCGACATGCTGCAGTATAACGACTCTGTTAAGTCAATAAGCGTCTCAGCGGTTTGGTTCCCACGTAGCAACTGGCGGCGCTGGAGTCCAGGAATCTGAATAGCTGTGGTCTGATACCTTCGCTGCGATCCTGTCTCTGGCCAGAAAAACCCCGGAGGAAGGCTTGTCTCCTCAGAGGAAGGTGGGTAGAAATGCTGATTCGGGGGTGATACTCACTGGACAGAGAAAATAGAGACAAATGACTCTGCATTGAAGGGCACAACTCAGTTCTGTTATAGCTAAGAAGGAGGGGTATTCTTCATAGATGCCTGTTTCTTCTTATGGAGAAGAACAGGACCCATCTTTCATCGATTTGATCCGTATTTCCACTCGAGCGGAGGAGAAACTGAGGCGCCCTGCTCTACGCCATGGAGGAAAAAAGCCCATTTTTCTTTGAAGCACACAATTTGCATACACATGATTGCTGCAGTGTGCATTGCAGCACCACTTTACCACGCGTGAGATTCACAGTGAGAGCCCAGTGCACGGAACACCATTCAGAAATCCAAGTGCGATTTCATGTCACACTAATCAAATCAAATATATATTTTTGTCCTCATTTCTTCCCCCATGGTTGTCTCATGTCGGGAGGCTCCTCTGAGTTTCACTGCACCATCTCGCTTGAGTCCGTGGTGCCTTTGTATGTCGGCGGTGGAGTGATTTGTCCTGCAGATGCAGACTAATGAATGAGGCGTCCTGCTCATGGGCTGATATTAGTCTGGGTAGCAGTTCCTTTGATGTGATTAGCTCCATACACTCTCTTGACAAATTGGGCTGTCCTTTCCTCACAGCGGAAGCACTAATCTATGCCAAAAAAACAAAGAAACGGCTTCCGCTTAACAGAACATGGAGCTCCTAATGTGCATATATGTGTGAGTGTGTTTAAGATAGATAGATAGCCGCAGAAAAGGAAGACTATCGTCCCATTTAGCATCATGCACTGCATCAGAGCGCATTATACATCTCCATATGTTGGGTTCTTTATTTCACTTATTTACACACCTGGAAATGAATGGTTGACCAATAGCGTGGAAAGAGAACATTTCTGCCAAAGGTTTTAAAAGCTGATGGCTTAATCTGCAGAAATGTCCTCCGGTGACTGAGTTTTTAATTGAGCTTTGACTTCACTGGTATTCTTTTCAACCGTTAAAAAAAAGGCCAACGTTCAGCAGGACAAGCATGTTGAGTATTTGTCAGATCGAGAGAAATATTCATGCTGATGCCTCGACCAAAGAGAGCACTTGTCAGTCATCTTTAGGCGGGATGAAGTCCCACCTTATTACACACAAAGCAATCTTGTTCGATGACAGCACCCACAAACTATGCAAATGGCCCCGTCTTGTCAGACCACGGTGAGCAGTGCAGGATTTGTGGACTCAGTGTGAGGCTGTCAGCAGCCTCCCAGCTGACGAAAGTAAGAAACTAGATGGCAATTAGCATTATTGATGGAGTCAATCAATGAGCGATTGTCCTCGCTTTTTCATCAGTTTTCCCAGCATCTTCTTTCATTACTTCCTCACCTGAAGAGGTTAGACTGCACTTGTTAACGGATTTAGCCCTTTTAATCCACTAATTCAGTACCGTCGATTATTGTGAGTGTTATTAGTCCGACTCTTAATTGCATATGAATACTTAATGTTTTGTCCTCAAATGGCTCTAAAGGTGAGCCCGTCCGGTCCTATTAGGCCGGATACATGTGTTTGTCAGATTTTCGGTGTGGATATGTATAAGTAATATGCTTTCTTTGCTAACCGCTCAGTGTTTGGACAGACCACTATGCTCAGGAAATTCAGAGCAGACTCATGGCAAATTATCTTCCACTTCATCTGTTTGCTGTCAGATTTATCTTGGAAATGAACACATAAAACGTCCAGCCCTGTTCCTCAAGCAGCTTTAGAAGGATTTTCTAAATATTGAACTTTAATTTAGATACCAGTGCCGAGAAGTAATTGTAGTAGAGAACTAGCTCTGGAACTTTTTGAATAATGGAAGTCCATCAGTTGAGCCACTTAAGATAGTGTTTAATGAATTAAGCAGGCCTCGGATGGGTGACCTGGGGTGGAAGACAAAGAGGTTGTATATATTACACCTATCTGATGGGACGTCTGCACATTAAGCATAAAGTATTCCCATGTCATCATCAGGGGAAAAGGGATTTGCATATCTTGGACTTGAAGAAATGGGCTCCCGGTCTGTCTGTCATGCGGTGCAGGGCCTCGGAGAACACTGGACCTGGACTGAAAATATCCCAACGCTGCAGGGAGAGCTTGGTCATGTGTGGTGTGGTGACATTCGAAATTCTTTGAGGGGATTTTTAATACTCGTTGCAGCTACTGCACCACGATCCTCCACCCACCAGAGTGTCAGAACAGGTCAGATATCCCCTCCTTCCCCCACATACATACACACCTCAGTTCTTTACTGTGGCAAGTGGAGACTCTTATCATTGATTTTCTCCTCTTTTTTTTTTCTCCTCTGTTCACTCACTGCAGCGCCTCCCAACTTATCTGGCTCTGACAGAACAATGCTGCAGTAGGAGGGCACTCAAGGACAGATTAGGTTGTTTTAGGATTCCTAATTTTTCCTGGTTTCCTGTATATCTGTTTCTGCTCGGTGGTACATTCCCACCCTTGTGATGCTGTTAATCCACCTCAGTCATTTTCACTTGCAACTGCTTCTTCTGCTCCTTGAGCTGAAGAATAATCTCAGCCTTGTTATTGTATATTTCCCCTGAACGCCTCAGTGCATCAGGTAGAACTGTAGTTAATGTTAACTTGTGTGCCAGCCTGTGTGTGTTTGGGTGTGTGCGCGTCGGTTTCCACAAGGCTGAGTGTTCGTGGTGGTAGCGCCTCCTCTGTCTGAGCTCTGGTAATTACTGTGCTTCACTGCATCTGTAGAAGTCAATGAAGCTGAACTCATTGTCTCTCTCTACATGGAAGTCAACAATCGTGTGAATTCCCTGGTGACATCGCAGACACTACTAAACCAGCTTCCTGCATTTTTTATGCGTCTCAGTATTTTTCTTTGTCTCTCTTTCTCTCTCTGCCTCTGTCTTCTCAGTGTGTGTGTGTGTGTGTGTTTATGTGTTGTTTCCTCTTCTCATTCCCAGGGGTAATTGAGCTTAAGAATGTTATTTAATTTCCATGTATGTATTTCTGTACTTAATTTGAATCATGCAGTCTATTTAAAGTTGCTAACAGCAGATTAATCTGATTTTCATACAACAGCTGGAAGGCAACTCAGTTAAGTTATAAAGGTTTCTGAAATGGATTTAAACATTTAAAGTGGGGCGCTTTTATTTTTCAGGTTTTAAGTGCTAACAGTTTTGTTCATCTTTATCTCTGAGAATGGCCTTCCTTGCTCCACTTGACTTTGGTTGCGTACCGACTAACTGTGCGCCAGTGCAGCTGAAACGGAGAGAAAATGTTCCCATTAAGCGTACCGAAGCTAAAACCACAGAGTGGCCACATTGGCGTCTTAATGGAGGATTGCCAGTTGTTCTGAAACCCAGACTTCCTTGGGTGACGTTTAACCTTCACACTGAACTGCGGAGCACATGCACTGCTAGGTTAGCCTCAAACCCCGGCAACCTCACTGGAGTGTGAGTGTGTGGGAAGAGCACATCATAAAAGGAGGTTAGTTGTATGGAATGTGTGTAATGGGATGATGAACCGAAGCCAGAGTGAGATGCTGGATGTGATTTAGACCGCTGTGGCTGGAGTTGGCTAATTACTGTTTGGGATGGGATGGGAAGAGATAAGATGGAGCAAGATGGATGGCCTCTGAGCTGCGTACGATGGAAGCTGACTCCCAACTGTTTTTGCCCTCTCTGAACGTGGATGGAAACCTAATGAGTGATATGTTGCCATGGCAAAAAACGTGAGCCAATAGTGGTCATTAATTCCCACGGTTTTTGTGTGTTTTTAACCCCTCCTCTTACAAAGACATTGTGTTTCTCCTGTGTGTGATGTTCAGTTTATTTGCGATAGAAGCACAGAGAAAGAGAAACGTGGATGATCTCTTCTAAGGGAATAAGTATAAAATCACAGACGATTGCACCATTTACATTTAAACCAACGGGTTTTCGTAATGGAGCGCTCCCATGAAGAAGAGCAGAGCATAGATTGGGACAATGACGAACAATGCAGATGTTGCTAACGTGATTCCATTGTTCAATAAAATGTCTTGAGCATACTTATGCCTCTGTAAACAGCACACTCGCAATTAGTCCAGAGACAGCGAAAAAGAGAGCAAGTGCTTTGCATGCCAGTGGCATGCTGCGCGAGTCTTTTGGCACCAGTTAGCTTGCGTTGCCATGTTTACAGTGTATAAATTGGTCTGCAGCTATGTGCTGGCTCACAAACCATCCTCCTCGGTGTCCATTTGTTTCCATCGTTATGGGTCCTTAATAGACCAACTGTGGCATTTATCTTAAATGGCGAGCTTTGCAGAAGTTTACTTAAAGCTAAGTAAAAAAGATTTTTCCTCTTTAAGCGGTCTATTTAACCTCAAGTATGCATAATGCTTGGGCAGCTATTCACCAGTTAATAGTACTGAGAATGGAGCTTGCAGGAAAGCAGTATTAGCAGACTGAGAATCTCGAGTCTGCAGTCCTCTTCACTATTTAGTTTTGGGAAAGAGCATGAAAGGGAAACGGGTTTCTTTAAACTGAAGGGGAGATTAGTGTAATGCTATCACAGAGGAAGGTGGGGACTTTGTTTTGTTGCTCCTTGTGGAGATGCTTCTCTTTACTCCCGCCTTTACTCGGAAATGTCACACGGAGCACTTAGGACGGACCCCTTGGCGGCTGCAAATGAATTTAATTTACAGCATATACCAAACAGACGCGCATGCAGATTCACTTTTACACACACCCATGTCATGAAAGACATGCATTGAGGGACAAAGAGTACATAAATATTAGATGATAGATGCTCTCTTTTTCTCTTTTGTCTTCACAGTAAAATCGAATGTTACTTTATATACATATATATATATATATATATATATATATATATATATATATATATATATATATATATATATATATATATATATATATATATGTATAGGTTAAGAAACCAGTGTTGTCTGTAGAATGACAAATTTCTCAGGATCAGCTGTGGGCTTACATCAAACAAATACTGTGCTTCATTGTAATAGTCTCACTTGACATTTGACTTATTTTTTTGTGCTTCTGTTTGTAGTTTTGCGCCGTGATTCTCGAGGGGGAGAAAGGGATAGCGTGGTGAACTAGGCCAGTAGAGACGCTGACATTTAGACTCAAAGGCTAATGGGATGCCTGCGTCTGCCTCGTGCTCGCTGGCTCTTTGTCGGGGTTCTCAGATCAGGCCTGAGTAGCCCACGCTCCTCTTGCAGACCGTCTGGAGCCCTAATGCGCTCTCTCTCCAGACGTAGTGTCTTTCAAATGTGCCAACTTTTTCATTCAGTCTCCATGTCTGAATGCTTGCAGCAGAAGTCGATGTGGCAGTCTGTCTCGCTGGTGGCTGCGGCTGAAGGCTCAACTCATCTCACACTGAGAGAGGGCCGAGGGGAGGCCACAAAAGAGAATCGCATTGTCTCCTCTAATGGAGGCGAGGGACTCATGGAGTTCTGCCCTTACAGTGGTAAAGCAAGGCCTTCTTCAGACCAGTCATTTATTCTGTCTAAAGGCTCATTTATTTTATCCCAAGGCTATGTTATGAAAACATCTCTAATGATGATAGTAATACCCAGTGGGTTAAGATGTTGGAATAATCTTTCATCTCCCGTGAGATGTCTTAGCGTGACCTATTCTTTGACCCTCAGGGCCAATGCTGCCTATTGGAGCCAGAAGACTCATTTGACGTAGCTCAAAGGCTGCCTTAACCCCTGTGGTAAACCCATATATCACAACCTCACAGACCACAGAACACTGCAGCACAACACAACACTTAAATACTTCTTTACCACAAACATTGAGACACTTAAGAGAAATTTTCAGAGCGTAAAAAAACAAACTTGAAAGCACAATAGAAAATTTGAGAAATACTTTTGTGGCAGCAAAGATGGTGAAAAACCTACACAGATAAAGGCTACACAACATTCAGTGAAGTTGTATCACTTTAATGATATGATTTTAAAAAATACAAACACTTAAGATAACAGCTTTAACATCTTTCTGCCTTGATATTCGTTATTCAAAAATACAATGCTCTCTCTGTTAGTTGAAAGATAATTTAACTGCTTTAACACACAACTTCTGTGAATTGTAGCTTTTCTTTCATATTTCAAATTCTGTCACTTTGAATATGCATAGTATGGGTGTACTCCGCAAAAAAAAACTAAGACCCTTGAGCAGCCCTACATCCAAGCACCTATACTTGACAGTTTGCTTCTTGACTGCTAAGTTATAATAAAACTGGTCAGTGCTTTTGCGATTCTTCAGGGAGCACTGTTTTTTTTCTTTCTGCTTTAATTTTAAGCTGACAACTCTCACATTCTGATAGACCGATGTTCTCGCCCTGAGGACATTAGCACTGCAGGAAGTAAAAGGACACCTGTTAGTGGAGAGTCGTTAAATGTTAAGCCTTCAGTGAACACCACGCTAATGGAATTGCTCTTCTTCCTTAAAGGCCGTCCAACTTAAACAATAAGAGAAAGTCACAAAAACATGAAAAATTTCCAGCAAGAGCACGAGAAGAGGAGACATGTTGAGTGGGGGAGAGAGGTTTGTTTTGCTCCTGGAAATATCAACGTAATTAGGAGTAGCATATCATTTACAAATCAGGCCTGACATTTAGGATGCTGGCGGGTGATAATGGAGAATTGTATTTCACTTGTGAGATGAGAGGAATGTCTTCCTGATTGGAGAGGGGCAATGTGTATGGCAGAGCCCTTTTCCCAGGTGTCACAATCAGTCCTGTAGTACCAGATGTTCCATCCGTCACTCTGCCCACTCTGTGCACCCAGCCTTCACGTTCAGCCCGTCGTGCACAATTTGGGTGACGAGGAAAGTTTTGCAGTTTGAGCTCCTAGTCAGGCTTGTTGATCCGAGCGTAGGTATTCTTTGTTATTGAAGACTGAAGTACTGCAGAGCACTAGCTTATACTCATCAGTAATCAATAATTCAAGCAATGTGCGTGCTGGCTGAGAAGATCCCCAGTTCAAGACAGGCTTGGGCTGGTTTGTCAAAGTACTCTCCTTTTCTTCCTCGATCCAAAACCAAAACATGTTAAGTTAACTGATTAACTAACTCTAGATTGTCTCTTTGTGTATGCTTGAGTATAAGCATGTGCACATGTCCAGGGTGGACCTTACCTCCTCCCACTGCCAGCTGGGATTGACGAGAGTTCTCCATTTCCCAAAATTGCATAAAGTGCTTGAAAAATTCTACAGTAACAGCTCAATGATAGAGTCATGTCGCATCCAGTTTTTCGATTACTTATCAGAAACATTGCTGGCTGCACTTAATTGGTTTGCAAATGATATGAAGGAGAGAAAATTGCATTGAACTGAATTTATTTGAACGTGCAAGCAAGCGGCACATAGTAGAAGGACAAAGCATTTGCATGCATTCAAGAGAGATGGTTTGAACATACATATGGTGCAGGCAGAGTTATGACTTGTAGTCTGAAAGTATATGTTTATGTCAGGGTTGTGCCATTTGGAGATCTTGGAGACTTTTCATAATGAATATGTAGTTGGAGCTGACTGTGATTTACCTTGGCCTTGTACACCAGCATGTTATTGCAAAAAAAAAAAACAAAACAAAAAAAACATGCAGGATCTGTGTCGGTTTCATATCATGACTTTCAAACATCAAATAAATGCATTTCGCAAATTGTAATGATATGAAATTAGGATTTTCCTGAGGTTCTTCATCAATCTAGGCTATATTTATATATTTATATATGTACTTACTTCAAGATATAAACCTACAGACATATAACATTTCAGAACATATGTGAAGGAATGTCTGTCATTCTAAATCTTCCGCTTCAAAACATCACTTCAGGCGCCTTGGTTACTTACTGTGTCCCATTGTCTCTGAGAAGTTGCAACATCTTTGAAGATTCGCCACTTGGAGCGACTCACATGAATGTTTGCGCTATAACAGTCGACACTTCAGCCATTGCCACCTTTGGCGTTTTCTTGCCCTCTTTTGTCTATCCGGGGCCTTGAGAGGAGGCCTGAGTGGTAGCGAGCGAACCTCGAACCATCTGTTCCAATCATATCACTTTATCTGTGATCCAGTTAGGCTGTGGCATGTTACTAAGAGATGCGTCCCAGATAGAGCGCAGGACATCAACAGAACACTGCAGTGCTACATATCTCCCAGGCACACACAGAGACGGAATCGAGCAGGCAGACGTTACTTATAAACACTTAGTGAAGCCAAGGAAGGGCTTCACTGCATAGGAGAGCCTCGGCCTCTGAATGTCCTGGAAATTGCCTTTGCGAACGAGAGGTCCCCGAAGGTCCAGAGCTCACTTGAGAAAATATTAGATGGATATTGAGACAGAGCTGTTCATCATCTCTATTTGGGGGTTAAAAGAGTCGTGCCAGCTGATAGCAGTGCATGATTTAAGTGCAGGTTCTATAGTAGCTGAAATATATATTATCTGCAACTCCGGCAGAAATGTGCCTCTCTCACAGAGAGATAATAAATAGGAACACCTCCTGCAGTCTGTAAGTAATACATACACATTACCCACAATTACTTCTGTGCTTTATAACTGCAAATTTGGTAATAGCAGTGCACTGGGTCTCACCATGCTGTTTTATTACAATTTATGATGAGCTCTCACAGCACAACGGCAGAGAAGTAGGAGTTATATATCTCCAGTAGTGGGTGCATGAGAGAGATTGCCATGCGGCCTCGGTGACAAATCTTACCTGAATACATATCGGGTGTGCTTTTGCTGCCGCTGCTGAATCGTCCTCTGATCGTAGGCTGTCTAGGTCTTCACTTTGGGTTCATCTCAGTGTCAGAAAAAAAATGCAAATAAAAGCTGCAAAACATGATTTGTTTCCCATTTTAGCTATGCAGCCCGCTCACTGATATCCATACACCTACATTACTTGACTCATTTATAACGGAAGGCTAACACTGAGCTCACTTTCAGTTGAACTGGATTGACAAATTCAGCATTTCTCCCGACAGCAGAGCCGGACACATTGCCGAGCTGTGATAGGTAATTTCTGAGGAAGCGGTCTTATCTGTCTTCCCACCCCCCTTCCTCACAGACGAGGAGAAAAGTGGAAAAGAAGACAGCAGATGAGAGTAGTTGAGAGAGGAGGTAGATACATGCAGTGTGATCTGAGGCAGCTGTCTTCTGCTTTGTCCTGAAGGCTGAGGCTCCAGCTACAGACCCACACTGAAACCGCCCTATAGCTGCAATCACTAATCTGGGTCAGCAATATGCGGCATATGAAGTGTAGAGAGACGCACTGAATCTTTGTTAGGGTCTATATGAAATAATGAACGGCCACAGCGTTCATAGGGAGGATGAAAGGAACTTTGAAATGTCTTCACAGCAGCGGAACGGCGGAATTTACACGACTGCAGTTTGCCAGTTTGTAAGGCATAATTGCGACTTAACAGTTTGTTGAATACGTGGGAGCACAACAGCGCAACACCTGCACATGAAACAAGTGTATTGCTCCTATATCTTTGTCTTACCGAACAACAAGACGGATTCAGTGAAAGGGAATAAGTGAGCTGCCCACATAACAGCTCAAGTTAACATCTGTCACCCTCGTTGGTTCACGATCCGAAGCATTGTTTGAAGGGGCGGTTTGCAGAAGGACACGCCGAAGTATCTTCTCTTTTTTATTCTAATCATAGCCGTATAATATGATGTAATGTGGAACAAGCTTAGAACAGACAATTTGCCCTTTTCATTTGAAAACTACAACACAAACCAGACAACAACTTCCATCTAATGCGGGCATGTGACGACAGTGTTTATTAAAATTTTTGATTCATGTTATTCATGGAAATCCTTTATTCCCACCATCAGTTTGGTGTTACAGTCCTTGGTTCTCGACCATTCATGTAACCATAAGTCACAGAAGTTTGTGTGCACAGCTCGACAAACCCACCAGATTACTAATTTTTTGCTTTTTGGTTGTGCTGTATCTGGGATGGAAGGCTGCGTAGAACCTTGGCCCTTTTAACACTCCTGTACTGGAGTGAGATTGGATTGTAGTATCAGCTGCAGGCACAGAGCACCAACAATTTGACATTTTCTCTCTTCACTGGGCGGACATTGTGTCTGAGATACACCGACACTGGACACACTTTATTTGGCTTCGGTGAGAAATACTACTAATAATACATATTTGTCAACACTCCTCCTTTATTTTTGAGGCACATGTCCACTCAGATTGCACAGCCTTCATGAGTTATGCAGCTTCATATGCCTCATCATGCAAAAATAATTGTTTAGGCCTCTTAAGTGAAAAAAAAATATTGGACAGAAGGTCCTTCTATTGGCTGGTTGAGTCCCTCTCTCACGCTCTCTGGCTGCATAGATCAGACAATAGTGAAGGTTATGAAACTGCCCTTGTGACCATATCAAAACAGATGCCTTTTAGGTTGATTATATTGATAATAAAGCTTTGCGTGATGATGTTATTGCTTGTTTCTGAAAATGAAAAGTGGACCTTGCTTTCTTTATCCAGCTTCTATTTTTTAATTTATTTTCTGCTTTCAGCATTTCAAATATAGGGTCACAAAAAAAAACATCTCTTTTGTATTGGCTGAGGTTGAGCTATATTGAACAGCACCACCTGGTTAAATTGTTCATTCTTTCAAGGTAAGGGCAGCAAGGAGATCCTGCAATTTATTTCAGTGTTTGGTGTGCGTGCATGCTACAATAAATAGATTGCATTAAATTAGAAAAATAGACCAATGGCATCAATAGTTCAAACTGCCAAATCCTGAATTACGACTGAAAAAAAGCAATTTTCAATGGGGCATAGTGAAGGAATTCATCGCAATCTTTGATGTATTTTTATGGACTTCATCACAAAACACACTGTCCCTTACACTAAGAAAGCATCATTACTTTTTTAGCATGACAAATATATATTTTGTTATGCTCCCATGTATGAGTTGTTGTATTGAGATTTGACACCAATACACACTCAAAGGACTCCTGTCGGCTTGTTTGAGAGGAAAAAAACAGAAAGAAGGGAGACAAGAAGAAACAGATGTTGCTCACTGTTCCCTGTTGACTGAGGCGTTTCTGAGAAACTGATAATCTTTTTAGTTGTGAGGGAAAGATCAAAAGAAAGAAAAATACCGAGAGGCCATTGCTATATACCCATCGAGTTCTCTCTCTTTTTTCCCCGTTGTTGGATCCGTCTCTGCATATCCCACATGTCCTGAATCATTCTTTCTGGCCATTCATCATATTTCTGTGTCCAAGTGCATTCTGATCGCTTCCTCGCTCTTTTGTCTTCCCATCTTGCTCCTTTCTTCTTTTCAGCGCCGTCTCCTGTCCTCACAGCTTATCAAAACAGTCCTTCGGGCTTCTCTTGAATCGGTCAAATTTCGTATCCCGTCCTCCTCTCACCTGACGTTCCTGCTAACTTTTTCCGCTCTTTTCTCAACACAGTGTAGATATACTCCAGGGTAATTCCCCATTGAATCATCGTCGTCCAGATGTTGGGACTCCTCCAGCTCTTGCCACAGTGACCTTGAACACCAAATCACGGATTCCTTTTTTTTTTTTTTTTCCAGTGCTAGAGAAGAAGCCAGACACTAATGCCTCGCTGTCGCCGTGTCACAGCGCAGACCGTGGCTTCACCATGGAGAGCAGCACCAGCGAGGGTCGAGATAATTGCTATTCAGTCGAGAAAATCTGAGACCAGTGAGACCACTAGAGAAGGAGAGCTGCAGATTACGATCAATAGCTGGAGGAAGTGTGTGTGAAAGGGAGACGGCGGATGAGTGAGTGACATTGGCATAAAAAGCATGTTTGAAGTTTTTGTCAACACTCAAGCTGCCGTATTTCCTCAAGAGCTCCTTTCCAGGCGCCTTGTCAGCCCTCACTCATCCTCTGTGTGGTTTGACATATTGAGAGAGTTGGAGCAGAGAACAACACGTGGTGAAAAGACGACAGGGAAGAGAGAGTGGTCATTAATACTAAGGGAATTGATCTACTCAAGTCTCCATGGGTTTGCTTGTCTGGCAGTGATTGTAGTGTGCTCATTATCCATCTCTGCTCCAGGTAATTACCGGCTTGTTTTGATCGGAAAGCTTTTAATTAGTTGCTCATTAGCATTGTTTAATTAAACTCACCCCATGCCTTTTATAACGCAGGAGTGTTCTTTCCCTACTTCATTAGATGTTGCTGGATGGAGTCATGGTGGGACTGAGAGATAATGCGTGGACAGAAGTACTGTATGCTTATGTGTGATTACTATTTAGTAGACCCAATAGTGTTCAGATTCTCTGCATGTATTTCATTCTATGCAAATGCGGTTGTCCTTGTGATCCAGCTTGGGCGGGTAGACTCCTCATCTTTATTGCAAAGATAAGGAGGAGTGCGTGGAATTGAATACACAGAAACATTAAGAAACTTCCCCAGTGCCAGAAGTTTGGCTGTATCCTGACACACTGAAGAGCTGAAGTGGTATAAGGAGGTTAAGAGACTGAGAGACAGGCAGAGGAAGATGAAGCTGGAGGAAGTGGGAGAAAACGCTGGAGCCCAATTGGAAAGGCTATGTGAGAGGCTTTTGAATAGCTGAACTGCACAGTTGAGGAGCTGGACAAGACACAGACAGGACAGCGAGAAGAATGCCAAATGGACCAGCAAGAACTGATGCTCGGCTTTTTTGTACATCTTTCTCTTTCTTCCTCCCTCCTTGTCTGTCTCTCTGTCTTTGTCTATTTCTGAACTCTCACTCTATTCTTGTTCTTTATATTCCTTCATGTCGCCGTGCATCTTTCATGCTGCCTTCCTCATGAATTTTCTCCTACATATTCAATTCTTTATCTGAGCTTATTTTCCTTCTTTTTTGCCTCCATCGCTCGGCTTCCCTCTCCCACTGAGCAATAGCTGACACAGTATTCTTCCAGCTGAGTAGTTTACGGAAGGATGGGCATTTATGTGTGTGTGTGTGTGTGTGTGTGTGTGTGTGTGTGTGTGTGTGCATCAGCATATGTGAGGGTGTATGGATCTGCCCCTACATATGTGTATCTGTTTGCACATTGGTCGAGCTGTAGCCGAACAGCCCTAGTTTTGTTTTCTTAGCACGTCCTGGCGGAGTGTGACAGTGAACAAAGTGTCAGTGTGTGAGGGCGGACTGAGCGCCAGCCCGGAGTGTCATAGCATGCCCCAGATCTGACACTTGGGAGCCCCGGAGCCGAGGACAGTGGCTAGCTGTCTGCATCACGCGGATGATACCAAACTCGGTGTGGGCCCCATGGAGAGTGGGAGAAAAGCCGATTGGGATGTGAGGACAGTAGGTGGTCATGGTAGACTTGGCTTGTTGGCAGAAAGCGCCGTCTGGGCATTACACCGCAGACTGATGAAAAGCAGCAGCCACCATCCTTTCTAAGTGTCTCCGCTGACTGAATTTCATTCTCTGGATGTTTTCAAACCTTGCCGGCTCGATCTGATTGAAATGAATTGTGACGCGATCGCTGGGTGATTGTCGTCTCCTTGTGAAAGTGTGAACTTTGGTTTGCATCATTTCCAAACAAACTTGGTTTGATTTATATATGAGCGCAACACAAGCCGAAAGTGTCTGAATGGATGAAAGCACAGCACGTGTTTTGAACCATGGCTTCCTCGCAGCATTTTGTACTGGTTGTGATTGATGGAGGAATTCTTGCTGCTTTTTTTATTCTCCTTTATATATTTAGTAAGCGAATGTGAGCTCTTCAGGGGAAAACAAACAGAAACATACCCATAATAACCCCACGAGTGTGTCTAGTCCAATCCGCGGCATCCGTGGCGAAGTGAGGAATGCTAATATTCAAATAAGGTACATCACAGTATCTCTTGGTGTTTGATTTTTCTCTTCAAAAAATTGTTTTAGGTGCAAATCAACTGAAAATTTGCCAACAGTCTAGTGTTACTTTATATATCAGATGTACCTAACTAACAAACCCCCCCCAAAAAACAAGCAAACAAACATGTTTTTAAATGATCAACTACTTGAAAAATGCTTTTTGTTGTGGTTCATTAAGAAAAAAAATGTTGGTGACACAGAAAAGAAATATAAACCTGCGGTTTCACCTCTTTGGCCTCTGGGGTTTGCAGCTCAATATGAGGTGCATGTTCAGCAAGGTTGTTCGTTGTGAGTTCATAAATTATACCTCTGCAAAACAAACAAACAACAACAAAAAAAACTAAACTAAACAATTCAATGGTTTTATTTCCGTCTGCTTATTCTTTTTGTCACAAGGAATCATCGTCTCGTGACGCCTGCAGCAGCAGCTGCAAACAATAAGCCGGGGCAGGCCATCTTCAGCTGTGGGACTGTACATTTATGCTAGGGTAGTAATATATTGAATTATCTTGTATTATGTCTCCACTGCTTAGCTTTGAGACGGCCGCGATGATCCCGCATGCGGCAGCTCCCTTTCCCCCCTCATTTCTCTCCTATAGTGCATTTATATACATTAAGCTGCCATCTCCTCGGAGGTGAATTAAATCTCCCAGCAATCCTATCACTCTTTGCACTGCTTTGCTCTTTCTTCCTGCAGCTCTTTTCCCAGCGGTGGTTACCACTTCCGCAGAAGAGTTTGTCTCCGTGGGGGAAAGACACAGCCGTCAGCACTGTGGGTTCTTCCAGAAAGCAAAAAGAATGCTCATTTTGCAGCCGCGCACAGAGCCTGTTGTGTGGTGATTTAAACAGCCTGATCTAGGAACTGGAAGACCCATCAGGCCATCGGGGAGCGTGAGGAAAGTGCAGAAATGAGCCCGCTAGGCATCGTGGATGAAGAATCGGGCTACATTTAAGCATTCTCATGGGAAAGAGACAGGAAAACACGAGTGTGTCTGTCGTCTATACGTGTGTGTGTGTGTGTACAAACACTACCTAGATGTACAAATGCATGCCACCATGCCACCGCATCCATACTCATACAGACGCCAGCACAGTAATAATGCTCTGCTCATGTGCTGGCTCACTGAGTTTAATTGAGAACCGAGCATGTAGCTTCTTACAGATTCAGCGAAGCAGCACAGAGGGATGGACTCGGCGAGATGTATGAAAAAAGGAGAGAAAATACTCAGCAGTGGAATAAGTTTGCTGGGAGGAGTGACAGGAGAGAAACGTGGACAAAAGGACGTCAGTGTACTCTTATGTATAGGCGCAGTGATGGAAGCGATGTGGACGACCTTCAGGTGCCCCAGTGCTTCTCTCTTCTGTGTGGAGTCGATTACCGAGTGATTTTCAGCGGGAGAAATGAACTCGTTGATGCATTGCACTAATTTCACTTAACATTTAAGAAAAAAAATGAAAGGCGCAGGTTTCAGAGAGTTGCCATAGGCGAGGTGGTAATGCAAGGGGAAGGGCGGGGGGCGGTGTCAGCCGGGGGAAACATGGTGGAGTCAGCAGTTTGTGTTGAATGGAGTGAGAATGAGAGATACGCCGGGAGCCATCAATTCATTACTCCACGTATTACTCATTTTCAACTTTCTCTTTGCATCGCCTGAACTGTGGTCCATCAGGATCCCCGCCCCGCCTGTCAGCTGGACGTCACCCGGACGCGTGTTACGGAAAAATGCGTATCTGCTTCCCGTTGTTGTGCCGTGAATGATGACACGTGTATGAGGGTTCAGAGGGCTGCGGCCCGGCATCGCGGAGCAGGATCAGGGCTTTTCCTGCACCCTCAGCACAGCTGTATTGGCTGTGGCAGAGATGCTTCTCAGCGATTTCTGCAGCAGAAAGAGTTAAGATGGCCGTGCTCTTGACTTCTACTAATCCTATTACTCGAGAGTGCTGCTCTTAGAGGGCTCCAACCTCACTTTTATTAGAAATCCTTTGCCGTTATAAAGCCTTTTAGCCTTTGGCTGGGCTATTGCTCTCATAAATCTAGTTCTGGGGCTTTGGGCAATTCCCTCATGTTTGTGTTATTGCGATGTTACTTACAGACATTTGTATATTAACCAAATCTTCTAGCTGTCCTCTTATTGTCACAATGGCGGTTTCATTCACATATTAGCCTTTTTTTTTTTCTCTGCAGAGGCCCTTTGTGTTGCTTTTTCATCAGTTGACTCTCACTGCTACGGTTTCATTAATGTCGTTCAGATAGAAACAAGTAAAAGTCAAACAGAAACAAAGCACGGAAACAGCCGGGGCTGGCTGTAATGCTTCTAATTTCCTCCTTAGCTGATCTCTAAATGCTTGTGCTTTGTCACTGCCACTACACCACAAAATAAATTCACTCTTTCACCTCCCCATGCCTCCTCCCTCACGCTCTCTAATTCATCTAATTTCCGCCTCGTGGTTGGTTCAGTCCCCACCTCCTTTCAGCGCCGGCTCCTCCAGCGTCGGGCTCGCGCTGCTGGCTGCTCCGTATTCTGGGGCCGTTGTGTCTCCGGTGGAGAGTGATTGTGCCGGTGGCAGGGAGGTCAATTGGAAGAAATTGCGTTGCAGCCACCGTGGAGCTGAGGCGAGAGAGAACAAACTGGATATTAGCCCAATCCATGTAGGCTGGCGTGTTTACACCATCTATCCCTCGCCACAGCCCCTCCCCCCCTCGACTGCCACCACACACACACACACACACACATAGACACACATAGACACACACACACGCTCACACTCATTTTGGCCTGCGTCTGAATTTGATAATGGAACTGAGCCAATGCACCTTTAAACATTGTCTTCCAATTGTGCAAACCCCACATTTACATGTCTGGATGCTCTCGCGGCACTTAGCGTGATAAAATACGGATTGTGTTTTCAAGAGACACTGCTGCACTTTCTGCTTCATAATTTTCGCGGCATGTCCCTGCAGTCTTGTTAGCCGGGCCAGCAGAGGAAAGCAGCTCAAGGTTCTTGTGTGGCGGCGCTTACAGTAGCTCAGGATTAACGCGTGTATGTTCCGGCTTCTGAGAGCAAACCTCTTGTTGCCTGCTCACTTTATTCTCCACCAAGGTGTAGAGAACTTCTCCTCAAAAAGTGACGTGCATGTTAAATACATTATCGTGTCTTGCACCTCTTCCATGTGTTGCTGCCATGTAGATTATATAAATGTACATTTAAATAGTCACACAGCCAAAGTTAAACTAAATGTAATGTATAGTAAGGTATGTGTTTTCACACAAAATGCACAAAATGGGGGTGGATGATGGGTGGAGGTGGAGAGTGGTGGAGCGGACACGCTCCGTCCCTGCTGCTGCCATAGGCAGCGTATAGGCTGCTTCTCTTGACTTAGAAATCATTCACCTTAGAGGTCTTCACTGAACAATCAGCTGCAAAAAGACTAAACAGCTGTCTGAAGCTGAAAGATAGTCAGATGGCATGGAATACAGGATGCCTCTGCTTGTGGCAGCCAAATGATTAAACTGGTGGCGATGTGGAAAACAAAAATGTATTGTGCTTCACTTTAACAAGGTGAATGTCTGAGGAAGCTTTTTTTTTTTCTTTTTCAAAAAGCATGTTAATGTTTTTTAATTAAAATAGGCATCTTGATATAACCATATTGTTGATTGCATTGGCATGATTGCAGTTTCTTTGTTTTTTAGATATTTATGACACTGCGTCTGAATAAAACGCTTGCCAAAAAGTGTGATTCAGTTTAAACTGAGCCGAGTTTATTATAAATGTCATCACTTGTGTCGCATTGGATTGTCTTTTTGGTGATTTATGTTGGCAAGCTGATTCTGTCGATTTGCTGGGTTCAATGAATGAGTTAGTTATTTTCTGTTTGATCCGCTCCTCTTTTGTCAGATGTTCTTTAGTTAGCCACCTCCTTGTTGTCGTCTTTTCAGTGGCTCCAACATTATTTTATTTTGATTTACTTATTTTATTTGGACTGATAAAAAAAGTCATTATGTTTTTCCATGGAAATTCCATTCAGTTATTCGAATCTTTCACTGTTAAAAGAAATCTCAATCTTTCTTTCCCTGATCTTTCAAGACCCTTGTTATTGGTGGTCTGCCAACATTAGTTCCAGGCAGATCAAGGATGTGTTCAACACGTCTCTTTGTTCATCCCAACCAGGAGAGTGTGCTTGAAAAACTCAAAGAAGGTCTAGTTTTGCTGATTTGACTTGGGGCTACCTGGGCTGCTTTTTTTCTTTTTTTTTTCTTTTTTTTTGTTGTGTTGTTTTTTTTTTGGACTTGATAAATGTTTTGTAGAACTGTCCGTGGTACCTGGTGTACTACCAGCACAAACAAGACATGCAGACTCCCATTTAATCTGATAGCGCTATCTGTAAGCTTTATCTACTTTCTAATGGAGGCTGGCATTGGCAATTTCCGGCTGAGACCTTTTGTTGTTGTGATGAGTAATTAACAATGGCCTACAAAGATGTTGGTGTGAATATTTAATAGCGACAAAGCGGGGGAGTGAGCAGACAGTGTGAAAAACTACAGCTCATGTATAATTCATGCTCACTGACAGTGATTGGACTATCTTGCTTTTTTCTCAATCCCTCTTCACGTGACCCCTCCCACCCCCCTGTTTTACCCCTTCCCCACTGAATCCCGGGCTACCCTGGTTTTTTCCCTTGTACTGGAGGAGAACCCAGTGTGGAGTGGCACTTCATATCTTGTTAGAGAATTTATTCCTTGTAATGAAGGGTTTTAATGCTCTGTGCTGAATAAAGCTCAGACTGCGGTTGTAACACACTTGGCAATGATCAGCAGGATGGATGATTCGAAAACTGGGTGCAATTCAGATTCAATTACAGGGCTCTCGTGCCAGGGTATGATGTGACCTCTAAAGTCGGTCCGAACTGTCTCAGCGAAGCTCGATAGAGAAACACTGGTTCGGACTTCACAGTTCTCACGCTGCCTGTCAGGGCTGGACAGCCTGGTTTTTCTTTTCAGTATTTCCCAGGTATTCATCCCCATCGCTTCGCCTCTCTCACTCACTCTCCTTCTCCCTCTCTCCCTTCAGCGCCGATTTTTTTCAGATTACCCCTCCTAACTGGCTGTGTGCTCGGTCTCTCGTCTCTTTTTCCTCTCCATCTCAGTCTTTCTCGGGTTGGCCTCACCACTACAGACCCCCATTTGCAGAACTTTTCATCTTTGAAAAAAAAAAGAAAAAAGAAAACACTTCTTCATCCAGATTTTGAGCACTCTTACAAATACAATCCCCACACACACAGTTCTTACCCTGACGCCCTTTGATGATCTCTGTTTCCCCATTCATTCCTCCCACTCCAGGGAGCAACAGTGGCATTTTGCTCTGCGGAGCTGCCGATCACAGGGCAGCGTCGCCCTGGTCTGGAGACCGGGACCAGGTTTTCCACCAGGCTGCTCACGCAAGTCATACAGCATGTACTGCACAAAGAGTAAGATGGATGGAGTGATTATAAAAGAACACGTGCTTTGACATTTATTAGTTGCTTTTTAGTTCAGATATTTTCTCATTTCCTTCCAACGCTGTGCCCAGTTTCTTTTCTGTTTTTTTCCCCCCTCCAACAGAAATTGATTGCCTTGTTACTCAGCATCTCTCTTTTACTCACGCACATATTCCTCCTCTATCGTTTTCTCTTTTTGTCCCGAGCCGGTTGGAGGGAGTAAATAACTATTGATTTGGACCAACTCAAACCCGCTAGCTGAGACGCCATTGTGCTAACTGTTCCCTCTGTCTCGTGTCCCTATTGTTTTGTGTGAGCATGTTAGATCGCACCGGAACTTGAGTTTTGTGGTTTTAAAGAGTTTGTCTCGAAATCCAGATAATCTTAAACTGGTGTAGTTTATTAATAGACTGAAATTATATTATACCTTTATCAAGGATCATCATCTTCTTGTGGATGTAAAAGAAAATGTTGCATTTTCTGCATTTATTAAAACTTACCATTTCATTTTGTAACTTTTTTCCGTTTTTAAATCCAGATAACAGTCTGATACAGTCTGATATCTTTTCCGAGACCTTGACCTTAAACCGGCGCCGTCTCTGAGGGACGGAAAAAAAACTGGATGCAGCGGATTCATTTGCCTTCCTTTTACCGCAGAAGTCTGTGCAGACGCTTTATCGTTGAGTGTGCTGATGTGTTTAATATCCTCATTAAATCAGCGACAGCGATACATGTGTTTCTTCTCTCTCCGTCCACATGAAGCCGGGCTGTAATTCAATCCGCGACCTCCTCCGGTTAGCCGCATGCGCTAATGCCCGCACCAGGCCCCGACGCAGCTCCACACCGCTGCGCTCAAGATACGATCTGCCATGGAGACCGTTGCCAGGATTGCTTCTGGTCAGATAGTGAGACATCGGGCTGGACGTGTGGCGTTTGGGAGATGCTGGACCACATCTGGCCATTTAAACACGGGGTGGGAATCTTGGCGAGTTTTTTATTTGGGTCTTAATTTAGTTTTTAATCAGGCTGTCCAGTGATATAACAGAGCTGGAAATAAAAAAAAAAAAACATATCTGGCTGTCCATCAACCGTCCTCTACACCCTGAACACGCTGGCCGTTGGACGTATAACAGCCAGGACAAAACAACAGAGATATAGACTGTGGAAAAACAAGCAAGAAAAGGTAATTACAGTTTTCCCATGTTTTATATGCTTCCAGTCAAAACAAATTAGTGCAGGGCTGGCGGGTGCAAATGGCTGATGTTTTCATACCCAGCTTGAAAGGGTGAGTCATCCTTGTTATGGTGTCATCCCTGTCACCTTTGGTTGGAGAAATCTGTGTGTGCGTGACCTGGCGCTGTCCTCGGTGGCCACACTGGTGATTGAGGCGAGGAGACAATGGGACCAGCAGGTCACCGCCGGACCCCCGCTAAAAGGGAACGCATCGTTAAAAATTATGTTGTATCATTAGGAGTCGTATCGCAGTTGAGTCATACGCGTCGAGTCCTCGGGCACGAGGAGTGATCGCGGCGTTCAAACACTTTAAATACATAACCTCTTCCTCTGTTTGTCCTGAAGTGCTGCTGCGCAGATTTACTACGAACTCAGCTGTTGACGTCAGTAATAAATGAAAATGACACCAGATGCACTGTTCCGGACAATTTCAGGTGACCTCAGGCCAAAGGGCCCCACGGTTTATCAGCGCCTGCTCTGTTTTGTCACCTGGCACAGCGGGGAAAACTACTGTACTCAGAGACTTCTCAAATCCTCTCTCTCGGCTTAAAAATATCCGAAAAGCTACAAAATACCTACCCCAGACACCCGCAGTGCCTCTGTTAATAACCTTAGCATCGTAATAACGCTGCCTGAGATGACGTTCAGCAAATTAGCTTGAATTTTGGTGGCATGTAAGAAACATGAATTAGTTGTTTCATTCTCACTCATCACAGCTGTAACAATTCGCATTCTTTGACACCACTCTTCTTACTGCTGTTTGTGGTCGAAATATTTTTCAAAAAGATTTTAAATGAGAGAAAAATAAAGAAAAAATTGGGGACCACACAGTGTTGCAGTGGCCAGGCCACACTGTTGATACATTGCAACAAATAACTATATCAACCCTTTTATTTGGAGGTGAACTGAACTTATTTAGTTATTGCAGTAGGCTTCCCTGTAATAAGCAATGAGTGAGTAATTATCTTTTTTCAAGATAACTTTAGCTTTCATTATCTTATTGTTGTTTTTAACAAACTCACCGAAGCCACAGCACTGGCCAATATTTACACCCAAAGCTCTTATTTGCATGCTATCAAGACGTCACGGAAAATTATCAGATCAAAAATGGTTGACAAGTTTCTTTTTATGAGAAATACAGATGTCAAATCCTGTCGGCGCTGACAGAAAAGGGACAATAAAAAGGTTTAATTACCTCCGTGGCACCGACAAGCAAAACTGTTATTATTACTTTTGTGAAGGTAGACATTTATTAAAAGAGAGGTGCCACGTTTAACTGTGCAAATGTACATAATAAAGTTTACAATGAGTGATTAATTTGGCTGTAAAGGCTCATATCACCAATGTCAAAAAGAAGAAAAAAGAGTAACTGATGTGTGGAAAAAAATACCAAAACTAATATATCTGATCAAATACGTACAAGGATAAGATTGTTCTTGTTTTCTTTGAATCTTGTGTTGCACTTGTCTATGTTTCTGTTTGTGTGTGTGTGTTTGTGTGTGTGTGTGTGTGTGAGAGAGAGACACTATGGGCATCTGTGCAAATATCGTGGAAGTGATAGAAGGATGGATTGCCGTTGAGGGCGTGCGAGATGATCTGCAGGGTTCAGCCACCCGGCATATGGCTGAGCGGCGCTCTCAGCCGGGCCACTCCCCACACACACACACAAACACCAGCATATTTCACAAACAAGCGTTGGATGGTGTGCTTAGCCTCGGCGCCACCTCAGATCAACAATATTAATGCACTCCAAATATTAGTTTTCTCCCTCATTACCAAGCTTGGTGCTCTACGCCTGAACCCACAGCAATCCTCGAGGATGAAGACGGCAGGATGTGTGTGTGCACGCGCGCCTGTGTGAGTGCGTGGAGCCAGTCGTAACGCCTTTGGTTTCCTTTGGCTTGAAAGGAATATTGTGCGACTGAGGATTTGTTGATATTTATTCTTATAGACACAAGTAACCATATAGTGCTGATGATGAATTCATATCATTGCACCCAATTGGCTGCACTTGTTTGTGGTTTGTGCAGCAGAATACAAATGTGTTGAGACAAGAGGCTTGACAGTCTCACTAAAGAGTAGCTTCATAGTAAGCCTAAGTGGAAGCATAGTAAATAGAAAACGAGAGGAGAGCTGTGCATTGCGAAATCCCCATCTGCTGTAAAGTGGGGCGCTGACACTTTCAATCTGTTTGCTTTTGTGTTTGTCCCTCCTTCTCTCTGTTCTCTCTCTCCTCTCCATTATTGCACTCATCCTCGATCTTCGCTTCATCTCTGCTTTTGTTTCAAACGGACAGTCTTCATACGGACACCGCAGATGTAATCCACTGACAAGCCCTTGGTTCGAGTCCTACGTTGTTGATATTGACGTATATGGCGCCGTGTATGGCAGCAAGACCTCTGTGAGCATTCTCTCCCTGCACTGATTACCTTGTGCCCGTTCAGTTGTCCTTGAGAGAGCCTGGGAAATGTTTTGTACTGTTGCCGGTCAGATAAAGAAGCCAATGTGGCCACTTTCTCCTGGAGAGCAGATGCAAGCGGTGGGGTTGCAAATGTGTATCTTCCTCCCAGGGTCAGGACAGCCATGGGAAACAGGACTACGCATTTCATCACAATGTCATGTGGTTTCTGGCTCTGGCTGCTTTTAGAAAACCTGAGAATCAGTCTTGTGACTTTACTTGTATTTACAGCAAGTGCTCGAACTGTGCAGATATCTGTTTTTTGTGGGAAAAATGCTTCCCTTTGTTTGTTTCCTGTGTCGAGAAAGCGGTAGGTAAATTCATTCAATTATCAGCCTTTCAAGCTCCGTTGGGTCAGGAAAACTGTTACATTACATCCAATCAGTGCGGAGTAGCAGATGAATTTCTAACCAATTTGCTGGCGTAAATGTGATTTCCACACATACATGGAGACATAATGCCACTTGTAAAGACACATTTCCTCTTTGGGTTCACCCCAAAAGGGATGCATTTTTGAGAAATCAAACCCGGAAGCAAAAGAAAATCACTCGATCAAGTGCAGGTTTATTACTGACTATCAAAAAGGGAGTATATTTTTCTGTTCCTATATGATATATTTTTCACTAAAATGTTTTTAACAGTCCTTCATCTTCATGTCACAACCTAAGCACAGTCTGCTACTGCATCATCTGTGGAACGTTTTGTGTCTTCAAGACATCCTGGTCATTTCGGTTTTTTGTGAAGCTTTGGAGTTGCTGAAGAGAAATTAAAAACAAAAACAAAACAGAGGCACAGTTTTCATTATTGGACAGACGGCTCCCTTGTTGCACACAAACATTTTTCCTTTTTTTCGTTGGACATTCCACAGAGAGAGCTGGTTCCTCAGGAGACTGTGGGGATAAATGAGCTCGGGATGGCGTCGGAATGGGAAGTGTTGGAAAAAAAAAAATGCTTGGGAACAAACAGGAGACACTAATGAAGTATGAAGGGCTGAGCATGGCCACATGGTTCCTGCCAACCACCAGCAGCCCCCCCTCCCTCCCCACCCTCCCACCCCGCCCCCAGAACTCCACCTGCCCCGGGGACACAGGCAGAGAGACGGGTCACTCGAGACCGAGAGGATTCTAATGCAAATGCAGAGGTAAAAGAGCAAAAACTTTTTAAAAATTTAAAAAATGACTCCTCTCTTCTTAGAATTTCTTTTTATAATTACACCGCGGCTGCCATCCGGGGGGAGCATTTGCGGTTTCTCCTCTCAGCATCTCACCCCTTTGTACCTGGCACTTAGCGGAGCTACATAAAAATGGCGATGCAAAAATGTCAAAGCTATTACTGTATCACTCGCACAGTCTTCTCTCCGCTGTGCTCTTTTACTGTTATTTAAACTTGCCAGTCTTCATAAGTGCCCACTCACTCTTTGCATGCACTCAGAGTCCCTCGTTGTGTGTGGCTGAACCACGCGACCCCCTTGTCTTTCAAGCACAGCAAGATTATGCCAGTCCAGACTTCACTTCCTTGTGTTTTTCTTTACCCCTCTCTGCTCCGCGGTGTGAAGTGAGCTCATTCAGGCATGTGATCTATGACTGCTTTGTCCTCTGATTCCTTTAAGAGATTTAGAAATGCGTTTCAGTAGCAACCATTCACATATACATAGACTGTAAAACAGGGCTAACTTAACTTTATTGTTTATTATTAAATATACTTTTTGAAGAACGGGACGGCTTTCCAGAAGCAAAACAACAAATCGAATTCAACACCAGCATCATATGTCTTGAGGGCGTCGTTATCGTCGTGGGCAGGAACGTGACTTTTATGGCTTTTTTATGGACACACAGCTGTGCGTTATCACTGCTTAAGTGGGAAGTACGATGGCTTCGAAAGGGAAAAAAACAGGGTCCTTTCGTTCTGCTGTGTCAAATCTTATCGTAATTGTGAGAAATGGGGAACTATACAAAGCAGCAAACAAATGGAAGGAGGATTTGTGTCAGCTGTAGGACCAGCTGTGTCCAGAAAGAGAAGCGCCGTCGCCTTTGTAATTTTAACCGTTGTGCTACAAGATTGAATGGATTCATGTGGATTTCACAGCTTTACAAATGTGAAAAAAAAAAAGTATGTTGCAGTGAGTAACTGCTTTTTTTCTTCTTCCTTTTTCCCAAGAAGACCTCAACTTTCAATAGATGGCAGTTCTTTGGTTTGGCTTTGTGTTTTTTTTTCATGTACTTAAAGACTCATACAAATGTGTGACAATTTGGTGAATCTTGGCCGTGAATAAACTCTCATACCTCAGATGTCCTATAGGAACCACTAACAGTAACAACGACTATGATACAGTCTAGATCATTAGTGCCAAACACATTTTCCTTCACTGGTCACATTCAGTTGCTCTGCAGAAAATCTGTGATGAAAATGTTTTTATTTACAATTGCTCCTGAAAATGATTACGGTCTCAACATGAAGCTGTTTTTTCTGATACTTTCTGGTGCACAGATACAGTGAAAAGTCCACAAACTTCTTCTACAACTGTTGCATTATGCATGTTTTTACAAATTCACTCTGACAACATGGCTTAAAGGTTAGTTTGCAACGCGGTTTATGCCAATATCAGTTTGGTTCTCAGTGCTCCGTTGTATCCACTATTCTTGAAAAATGTGTTCAAAAACCAATGTTTGCTTTACAATTTTGACAATTTCCTTGGTGGTCTGCACGCCGGATTTGGCCCACAAACCTTTTGTTTGACAGCTCTGGTGCAGAGGTTTTGGTTAGTTTTGGTTGATGGATTTCACTTCCACTGCAATATACATTGTTGATCATTCTCATGAATTCACACACAAAGTCATGCGCCCATGATGCCATGCGCAGTGCTTAACCATCCGCTGGGAGCAATTTGTGGTTCATTATCCTCAGCAAAATGCTTTGACATGTGGGAAGTGTTCTAGAATCAAACCTTCTGTTCCCAGCATTGACAGAATTGGAGTATAAGGTTTTGGTTTTATCTGTTTTTTTTTTTTTTTTCATTTTGCATTGTAATGCCTCACGTACATGTCAGTGTGTTTTTTTAATATGCCCCGGCGAGTCTACATCTGTTGCCATGCCTTTGTTTTGACATGCACTGAACATGTCAGGAGTGTGGCCGTCGTCTGGCCCTGCCCCGTCAGCTCCAAGTCACTTTCACGATCTTGATGTGTCCCCTTGTTGACCCCAACTTCCATTATGTATTACAACAGAAAACAAGTATATGTGGATGTTAAAATGCATCTATCAAAACCTCAATGTACTTGAAAGTGTATTTGCCAGCCTTCCCTTTGCAGATTTGTGGACGTGTTTACTGTGCGCCGTCCAATCTTGACAGTGATGGCACTTTAGAGCTTTAAGAAATGAAGCCTGCAGCTTCAGTTTGGTCCCATGCCAAACAGAAGGACAAAGAATTCTCTAATGGGGACAAACAGCCCGACTGAGGAGATGCCCCTAACATCAAATTGCCCAGCACACTTTGAACAGAGTCCAGGTCCGCCTAAACTGATCGCCAAAGCTGATGACAGAAGGCAAAAATTCAATTTGCTTACAGTGGTGATTGTGATGGGTCGTCCGCCGCTATGCCTCAACCTGATTTTCAAAAAATAAACAATGGAACAAGACATCCCTCATGGCAAATCTATAAACAGGTATAGCTTGATCGAACTTCACCACTCTACAGTTTCTATTTTGTCTTAACTGGCTGTGGATCGGTCAACACACTGTCATATGCCGACAGAGTCATGCGGCACAGCAATAATGTAATAATAGTAATAATAATAATAATAATAATGGGATCAGAATAACAGCAATCTCGGGTCAGAACTGATTGGGATCAAACGGTTAAAATAAAGTGTTTGGATTGGTGTTCATGAGTCTGCATCCTCTCCAGCCGTTGCATGCTGGGAGCAGCGGGCTGAGGGTGGCCGACAGGCTCAGCAGACTCACCAGGGAGGCCGGCGGCTTGGTGGAGATGGAGATGGACACTGTGCAGGTGGTCTCACAGAGCAGGATCTGGTCCAAACTGAGGCGCATCCTGAGCGGTGATTCTCGACCCCTCTATGATATCCTGGTCAACAGCGGGACGACCTTCAGCAGCAGAGTCACACCACCACAGAGCAGCACAGGAGGTCCTTCCTGTGGCCATAAGACTTGATAACTCCTCTTTGTGAATTGTTGTACTCGTTTTTCTGCTTGCATCAGTCAGTATTGAGCCTTGTTCTGTATATATACCATTTACTATATGTTGCAAGAGCTTTCCCCTGGGATTCATGTGTCTATTGCATTTTATCCTCCTACAGTGAGAATATCCCTGGCTGTAATCTGGCTTCAGGGCCTTTCTATATGGAATTTGCATGTTCTTCCTCTGCATTCACGGAGACTTTTTCTCTCATGCAGTTGAGATTAATTGTTGACTCTTCATTGAATCTAAGGTGCACTTGGTCGGAAGGCATTGGCTCCACCCCCATGCCTGAGCTGTATTAACTCTGACTGCTCTAAATATACTCCTGCATTAAGGTTTAAAGATTCATCGTCTTTGGAAGAAGCAGCCCTCAGAAAACTGTTTATTAGGATTATAGTGAGACTCTGCAGTCAACCCCCCTCTTCGCACATGTGCAGCACAACGAGGTGGCGATCAGATACGGCACCAGTGACAACTGTTTGCTTATCATGTCTCCAGAAATGGACAAAAATCAAATGCTTCTCCAAAATGTTGGCCCAACTCTGAACAGCTCAGGAGAGATTGCTTAGGCAAGCAGAAAATACCACTTTTATGCCATCCAGGCAGATGCAGGCGGCCCTCTGTGAGGAGTGCAGACATATGTGCACTTTTTCTGGCTGATGAAACGTGGCTAAATAAATGGGTGAGCGGCGAAAGGTGAAACAACTGTTTCCCTTGCAGTTTCTGTACAGAAGTGCGATAAGAGCTCTGTGGCCTGTTTTCCCATGCCCTTCATTAATATTTCCTTAATCTGCATTCTCTCATTCCCTCTATCTTTCCTGAGTGTATGTGAATCTGTATGTATATATGAATATGTATGTGTGTTTGTTTGAGTGTATGTGTATGTATGCAAGCCCAGGACCAGGCCCAGGGAGAGATAATGAAATAATAACTCTTATCAAACCACTGCAGACTGAGTGGAGCTCTCTCTCTCTCTTCTGCTCCTTCTCTCTTCGCAGCCTACTTGTCTTTGCCGCTCCTCTTCTCTCTGCCTCAGCATTCGTCTCTCAGGCTGATTCCCTCACTGATTCTTCCTGCCACTCAGACGCCGCCGCCGCCGCCGAAGCATCCAGTGCTAATCCAGCTGCGGTGT
The DNA here is from genome assembly GCF_902148845.1 of Salarias fasciatus. Taxonomy (NCBI): domain Eukaryota; kingdom Metazoa; phylum Chordata; class Actinopteri; order Blenniiformes; family Blenniidae; genus Salarias; species Salarias fasciatus. The sequence goes on along the minus strand of NC_043764.1, from coordinate 19,658,898 downwards.
GGCGTGTGGCGAGAGCCGGCCATTCTCATTCCAATTAGCGTACCTTTACAGAAAAGAATCAGCGTTCTTCAGATGTGTTTGCCATTGCTGGGTGTGCATATTAGGACACCTTACAGGTTCAAAGTGACACTGAAGATGGCATCTTTTCATTGTGCCACCGCTTTGAGGGGTCTATAGACCAGGGACGGGGAAAGTCTGAAGTACAATTGCCTCCATCTCATTATGGATCCAGATCTGCTCTTCAACCGAGTGATAAATTATTCACAACATGGCCCGATGAATAATATTCTTTTTAACCCTACTTGTATCCCTTTATCCTTCCATCCGTTGGACCAACCGTAGGAAGGGGTCTGCAGTGAGCACAGTGTGTCAGAACTTTGAATCGAGGACGCTGGTGGGAGCTAATGAAAGGTGTCGGCCTAAATTACTAAGATCCTGCGGAAAGTGTGTGGAATTACACACACTTTTTTGAGAATGATTACAGACCGAGGTGATCTAACCTTCAAACCTCAAATCTGGATACAATTACAAACAACTCAAATCTATTATGAGCTGTACATTGATCTGTCACCTCTTAGTGTTTATTGCAGTCTGAAACACACATCCTATATTCCATATTCATGAAGGCAAATGCATTAAATGTTTGTTTTTAGGGTTTTAAAAAGCTTCCCTTGGTGCTTGCAGACTGTTTTTCCATTCCAGCCTTGGTTTTTGTCTTTGGTGAGACAATGTATATTCTGTCCTTCTCAGTCTCAAGGTAGTTTGTTACAGAGTTTTCTCTCATGAACTTTTTTTGCACATTGCTTGGTTTCTTTTTAGTCTCTCCATTCTTTCTGCCCCCCTTTGTTGTGTTTTTGTTTTTTTTGTATTGTCTATTGTCTTTCTACCCACTCACTCACTGCCCATTTTCCCACCTCTCTCCGTCTCCGCAGTGACATAATCACTTAAAACAACCATTTTAAGGCATTTTGAGGGATGAAAGGAAAGATATTTGCGAGAGAAGAAGAAGCAAAGGTGAGGGAGCGGCGGAGGGAGGGGGAGAGGTGTGAGGCGGAGAGCAGCGGTGGCCTAAGTGATGCTGACAGGGACACATTTGCTCCAGAGCTGTGGAATTGTGTTGTGTGAAATTGAAACGGCGGTGCATCAGGAGCAGTTATTTGCAATAAATTTCAACTGCTTCAACACTTTGAAAGCCACCCCCTCCCCCTCTCCCTTTTACCACGAGCATCTCCACTTTTTTCTTTTTCTCCATATTTTTCAGTCACATTTAGTTATATTCTCTCATTTTTGTTCTTTATGTCTCATTCTCTGGTCTCCTCTCTCTCCTCTCGATCACCTTCTCTCTCCAGCCTTTGTCTCGCCTCCTGCGTCCGTCCCCCTGTTCGAGCGTCTTCACACTCCCGGCGTCCCTTGGGCCCGCCGAGCATCATGTCCAGGCCTGACAGCCGACGCTCCGGCTTGGCTTCCCCACCACCACGGGCCTGCCTCGCTCTGCCCTCCCCTCCCAACATCAAATTAAGCAGCAGTGACAGGCACCAAGGCTGCCAAGCCAGTCAAAGTGGAGAATTAATTTGTTTAATTTCATACCTTTTCATTTAGCCACCAACCCAGCCAAGGCACGGGGTGTCAACGCATCCAATAAATTTTGCACGCACACTATTTATTGGAGGCTCTGGCGAGGAGAGGGAGCCGTTTGGAAGGGGGTCGGGCAGATGCCAGAACGGCGAGGCGAGCGATTGGAAAGCATTAGCACCTTTCATACCGCGCCGTTAATATATTTATTTCCGGGTGTAATGAAGTGTTTCTAATAATGAGAGACAATTTCCAAAATCATTTTGGCCAGCCGAGTATACAAGTCCGTTTGATCCTCGGAGGCCCTGTGATAACATTGCCCACAGACCTGTTCGGCGGTAAATGGGAAGTGACATGAAGAGCAGCATCATGACCCCATCTGCGCCTGTCAGATATCTTAAGGCGCCCGCGGACGCCCCGATGGAAATATTAACCCCATTAAAGTCTTCATCTTCTTCCTGCTCCACCTTCACACACGTCAACGCACAAACACACACCTCACAGAAAATGAATGCATATACAAAAAAAAAAGAGAAAAAAATAGAGAATAAACAAATGTGCCTTTCCAATCAATCCCCTTCACCAAGAGTGGCTTCAACGCCGCTCTGGAGAGACATCGTAAAAGCAATATCCAATCTAGGTTGTGAATTTATGCACTACTTCTGGCAGCGTACAACTACAGTTCCCCATTGAGCGTAATGACACATTTGAGTGAGGCATAATAAATAAAAAGTATTTTTATATAGGGGCTCTTGTCTCACTTGGCTGTGGTAAGAGATTTTTTTCCCCCCTAATGGCACAGTTTGTAGTTCTGCTCAGGGTCTCAGCGCTGAAGTGGGGCGCCTCTATTGTTCACTTCATACAGATTTTTTATTTATTTATATATTTTTTTTATGTGTGTGTGTGTTGCTAATCTGAGCATCTTGCTGGTTGTTTACCTGCCGGACTGCTGGGAATATCCACCCCTGGGAAAGAGTGATATGAAAGATTCATGTAGCCTGGGAGATACTGTGTCAACAAAATGTCACCTGGGAATATATATACAGAAAAACATGCTTCAGTACCACGTAGGAACTAATTCTTTGAAATATAAATGCATTAAAAACAAAATTGTAAGAAACATAAATAAAAATATTTGATTTTTTTATCTGTTGGTAGAAGACAAGCTGAAGTGGAAAGATTCAGTTTAAACCAGTATCAGTACGTTTACATGCAGCCAATAACTCTTTTCAAACCCTTTTCAAACTCGAATGTTGGCAATAACCCAATAACGCGTGGCCATGTAAACACCCGCCAGAACCCGAAAAAGACCGCTGGGTTGCTCCTTTTCAAACTCGAAAGTGCCGCCGTGTAAACAGATATTGAGAAAAGGGACATTGTTTTTGGTTCTGCGCATGCTCCCATCCGCAAGGAATCATGGTCTTTTGAGTCCAGCAACGAGTAGGCGCGAAACTCACCACACTGTTGTCCGTGTGAGGCTTCCGTGACGCACGATACGAACTGTTATTCTGAGTGCGCACGTCGCACATGCTTCCTTCTGAAAGTCGGCGATTTGTTCAGCCTGCAGAAAAAAATCACGAACAACAGAACAACCGTTCTGTCTGCGTTCCGTCTACAGAACGGAATCACCGCAGCCTCTGCAGTCCAGCGGAGGAGGTTGCCAGATCTGTCGATGTAGTCCGTAAAAAAATCTGAAACTCGTAGAAAGCAGCCCAAACCTCCATCTCGGTTGAAAATGCACGTTAAAACCGTATTTGTATGATAAAAAAAAGCACGCCATAAACACATCATTATTTAATCAACCCGTCCAACGTGTTCAAAAAAGAAGCTTGCTTTGGCGGAAACCCCACCCAATCTGGCAACACAAAGCCGCTCCGGTCAGAGCTGTTTTGTTTTGAGAACACGATGACGTGCGCCGTGGTTTGGAAAGGGATATCCCGATTGAATGCGCTGACTTGTAAACGGGATATCTCTCTGTCTGTTAAAGCATGTAAACGGGGTTTTCCTAATGTTTCAGAAACCCAGATATTGACCTGAACCCAGATATCAGCTGCATGTAAACGTTGTCTCCGTTATCTACTAAACAGCGCAATGCAAACAAACAACATGCAAACACATCTTATGAAATCCTGACGTTAAAGCACTTTTCACACGATCACATGATCTTTTTCCTGGGTCGCTAAAGTGGTCATGTGATTCACATGTTTGCTTTGGAACAAGTTTCAGATCAGCTGTCACTTCCTGAAACGACATGGGAAACTGTGGTTTCAGAGCCGAAAGCAGACCTGGGCACCAGAAAGCCTGGGGACCATATGTTCTTGATAAAATGAAAATTCTAACTTTTTTATTGAGCTCGAAAATGAGAAAAATGTGATCATAATTTCATGACGGAAGAAAAAGTGATGCAGAACAACAGTAGCCCTTAAAAATTGTGTTCAGCTGAGTGTAAGCTCCATTGTGAAGATAGTTAAAGCAAAGTGAGATCTCCAAACAGATTTCCCATCAGAGAATGCGTCCTTTTCAGAGATGTGACCCGTCTAATTCACTGTGAACCTGCTAAAGCCGTCCGGCGTCTGTGTCGCTCGCATGAGGTTCAGAAGACACCTGGTGTTATGAAGTGAAGGTTCTCCAGATGGTAACAATAACTCTTGTTTAGGGTTGTTTTCTCCAGCGAAGCCTCTAAAAAAACAACAGCATTTCACTTTTTTATTCCTATTCAAACCACATGACAAAGCTCCTTATCTATTTGTATGTTTAAGCAAATATCATTACTTCAATAACAATTACATAAATATGGTGCTTTTTAGTTTATGAGGCATCTGTTTTGGTATTACAATATAGTTTTAATATACAAGCCTGTTTTTTTTCCAATGCAATTATCTTATAAATCCTCTATTTTGGTTTTATAGAAATTCAAAATGGAAACTATAATTGCTTTCTGTTTGCATGTTTCTCTCAGTGTTTCGACTTAATTACACAATGTAACTGACCGTACGAGCGCTCCAGCGAGTCTCTCCAGGCTCCGGGGGGCGGGGGAACGCTAGCATGCAATATAAACTACAATCTCTTTTCATTAATTATACCAGACTACAAAATCACTTGTATCAGCAGGCATTAAAGTTGTGTTAATCCATGCTACTGTTTTTGTATTAATATTGATGTGTTCATAAAACGCCGGGTTCTGATTAGTCAGACCTCCAGGCCTGTGATAAAGGCTGTAGGGATTTCTGAAAAATGCATGAAACATTAAAGTAATATGAAAAGTTTATTAACTCTAAATATCCCAGTGCCGAGCACACGTGTGATTACATGGCGGTAATTAGAAAACACTTTAACACCCGGTGGAATACGCTGCATTTACAAGTTTTTATTATTATTTTGCGCATACTTTGTCCGCTTATTAGTACATGTGATGTGGCAATACACGAGGGCCCTCTGAATACATGCAAAAAATGAATACATTCATCTTTTTCTTTTTAATTAATAACATAAACAGCACGCCAGATTTGCATCTTCCTGTTTTAAATTGTCCTCCTTGGGGTCCTGCCACCTCATCCTTGGAGACCCTGAATGGGCGGCAGAGGTGACGTTTCCCTGACAGGCGACCAGTAGCGGCTCTCTAAAAAGCACTGCACTCGCTCAATGTAGGGAGCTAATGCGTTTGACCCCTCTTTCCCAAAGGAAGTGCTTCCCGGCGCTCGCAGATGAATGAATCAGCATGTTTATAAGAGCTCCTCATCAGTCACACCGTTTTCTTCCTTCCGCTCTTTTAATCTTCACTTTCTCTTCTCGTGGCGTCGCGACACTAAACAGTCATTAGCTCAACTCGCCGTACTGTCTGGGGATTTTACATTTTGATACGATACTATGCGCTTGAGTCTAAACTTAGCGCAGCGTTGGCGAAATGAAAACAAGCAGACGTCTGAAACTGTTAGACAGAGATTTTCCCCATTTGATTTATTTAGTATGAATTATTAACCTCTTCATAATGTCGTGTTTGTTTGCTGAATTTTGCAGCCCCTCTGTCTTGTGTCATTTATGCACCAGGCATTGAAGACATGTCTGTGAAAGGGCCCATTTTATCCTTTGTATTCTCATATTGTGACAATAACAGCTCATGAATATCAGTTCTCTGGGCAGCTCCGATCACTTTCTCACTTTTCAGCGCTCACATCTCTTATAGTCCACTCTCTGAAATGCTCGTCAATATTGTGGTCCTTTTTCAGTTGTGTCATTTTCATACTTATTAAATATTAACATCCCTCTTTCCCTGTACAAAAACAACTTTTTTTTTTTTTTTTTTTTCTAAATGAAGTCACTTCATGACACTGGTATCTGCAGTTTTAAGGTGTGTGTCAGTTTGTGTTCACTCTGCAGTTTGTGCTCTTCTGTGTGTGTTTTGGGAGCTTTGTGGGACACAGTTTTCTACTTAGAGTAAAGCATTCTGGGAATCGACCCCTCAGGAAAGGTCTTTTTTTATGTGTGAGGTTTGCAATCATTCTCGATGGTTGCATCATTTCCCTTCAGATGCCCGTGTTCGCCGGCGTAGCACGAAAACATTCAGGTTAACTAAAGTGGAAGAAATGTCAGCATGTCTGTGAAAGTGTTGGTTTCTGCAAGAGACTTTTAATACCTGCTATAGTTTCCTTTTCTTTGTTCTGATGAATGCTGGTATATAATGTCAAAATTAAAGATGTGCCAATAAATAGCGAAAGCTGATAAGTCAGCGAATATTTTATTGTTGCTAATATACGCTGATACAGATGGTTTATGAAAACAGATCAATGGCAACATTTAGGATGAATCGGATGGTGTCTCCTCGATATACTGTAACTCCACTATCAAAGACCACACAAGGACTAATGCCTTCATAAGTCAGCCGTGAATAAAAGACATGTAGCGCTGCACACTTGAAATCACTGACAAGAACAGAAGCAGCAGCCGTTTGAACCATCAGACCATTGCTAAGGGTGATATTCACATTTTCTACCCTCTGCTAAAGCAGGGCAGGTTGGGTTTTTTTGTTTTTTTTTTACATATGTGAGCTACACAGCTGGTGAAAGTACAAAAGGGCAAGACAAAAACATAAATCAAGGGATGAAAACATAGTCGAAAAACTCCCCGTGACCTACAAGGCTAAGCAGGACTTTGAGAGTCAGACACTTAAATGCAGGACTCAAGGCAAACTGGCAAAGACAAACTCGGAGCACACCACTTAAATACATTGGGAGGGTAAGTTAACAAGACACAGATGGATAAATTAAGGCGAGGAACGCTGTAATCAGCAAAGAAGAGGACAAGGACGGGGCAAGAGAGGCAGAGGCAAGTAATCAAAACAAGCGCAAAGTGTAACTACAACTTAGGAACAACATCAGTAAAACACTTACTTGATAGAACCAGCCGCTTCACAGACAGCGCTGCTGCTCTTAAATGTATGGAAACGCTCCCAGACCGAGTGTGTTTGCATGAGGACCGCCGTCAGGGCCACAGGGTGAAGGCAGGTTACACCACGGACTGATCACCAGTCCGACACGGCGCAAACACAAAGAGACAGACGGTCGCAATTCACATCTCTCCGCCGAACGGAGTCAAAAACTGAACACGTTTTCGGAATGTACGAGGAAACTTGAACACTCATGCACAGTGAAAGCATGCATACTCTGCACCGAAAGGTCTCCACGCTCACATCACTGCTGTTCATATCCTCACTCTGATGCCAGAGGGGTCGCCACTAAACACCGTACACCCCTGATGCATCATTTTTAGATATTTGAAAGTCATCCAGGGTTTGCAGTATGAAATATCCAGGATTTAATTTAAAATACGTCGAAATAACCGCGTGTCTGGATCTGTGACACTTGATATGAACATGCAGGGTTTTTCAGAGCATGTCGTCCAGGTCAGCGGTGCAGCGGCCGGCTCAGGTGAGACGTGGGGGACACAGGTGTGTCCGTGAACTGCCTCCTCGCCGTTGCTCTCTCTTCGTCTTTGCGACTAAACTCATGCATATAAAAACGAAACACGCGGACACACATCTATCTGATGGTCACTCGGGTCAGGTTGTGTTTGGTCTCTGAACCGTCCAGAGGTTCTGACTCCTCCGTCCCCCCTCCGCTGTCGCAGCAGCAGTGAGCGATGAGGGTCAGCGCTCAGGTTAAGTGACCAGACTCCAGCGTATCGTGGAAGCAGCTACTCGCGCAGTAACAGTTGTTCCCGAAAGGAACGTACTCCGAAGTTTTTCTTTCGCGTCTCTACTTTCTTAGATTCTCGTATGTTCATGTACAGTATCACATTTCAGGCTCATCCGTGGTCTGATACAGACAGATAGATAGATGTGTGCATACACACTCAGATGGAAACCCACATTCAGGCCAGGTAAGTGAGCTTATCCCCCTGCGGCAGAGGCTGAGACACTGCTCAGCGATCAGTGAAATGGAGTGTTACTCTGCTCCGTCAGAGCTTTATTCTCTGGTCTCTCTCCCACTGAGACCGAAACACGTCCACCACCAACACCACATAGATCCTCATCCTCATGGGTGAGCAGGCTCAGCTCACTCATATAACTCACTTTCAACTTTTGAGACGCCACTTCCTGGCGTTGTTGTAATGGCTTGTGTCTTTTTCCTCTATTTTTACCTCTGTATGCGTTCACCGAGGCTCAGTCCTGTGTCTGTGTGATTATTTGCACGAGTAAACCTAAGTGCATGCATTGTTGCTGCCCATTGAGAATTGACACTTTTTTTTGTACGGACACACATGCACGTACCCACACACACGTTTGTTTGTGAAACTGTTGCAACAAAAATCGTATTTGTGTGCAGAACCTTAAAAGCTAAAGGACTGAAAATGGCAAATTTGAGTTAAATGTCACAACAATGAGTGAATTATTAATAAACAATTAATCTCACCAAATTCTTTTATTCATACATTTTGGATACGTTGTGTGTGAAATTGGTTCACACCCCAAAAAAAAAAAAAAAAAAAGACAACATGTAAGCTTCACACAAAAAGACCACAACCTTAAATTGAACCTATTTGCTACCATAACAAGCGATATTGTTTTAGCTTTCAGAGCAGACGGTGTGACAGCAGAAGAACATGTGAGGCACATCCTCAGTAAACACAGCGCAGCACAGCTGAAGTGACAGTTATTTATTGCTGTCCGAGCTGGAACAATGAGACAATTTTCTCTTCCAGAGGGGACTTGTTTGTCTTCCGCCACAATGCGTTGTTCCCTCCTACTTTCATGAGAAACTTGAGGGAATTGTTTTTTTTTGTGGTGCCTTTCATGGTTGTTCTTCTTGGCAGACGAGGATGTTGCTTCATTCTGTAAAACCGACTGGTGCATTGTGATGACACTGCTCAGGTTCCTGTGTTTAATGCAGAAAAACAGTGTGAATTTGAAACAAAAATGGCTTATATGTAAGTGTGTTAAATGCTTTAGGAAGATTTAAGGTGTTGTCGAACATATACATTCTACATATATACATTCAGATTAATCCATAGCTGTTGATACACGGTCATAGAGGCATCAGCACGGTCAGTCAAACAGAGAAGCTAAACCACTACAAGCCTCACTTTTAATTAAAAAAATAAATAAATGAACAAAAATCCCCCAGTCTCTTGTAATTTCCTTTTAGAAGTCGCCGAAGAATGTCAAAAGGTATTTTTAATCAAGCGTTAAAGGGTGCGTCTCAATGGGTGACATTTTAGTGATGCGAGGTTTTCACCTATCAACACTGCGCATCTCAATCTGTCTGCACGCGTGTGTGTGTTTTAAATATGTCTGTGTGTGTTTAGTCCGCGTGTGTGGTCGGTGTCCGTATGTGTATCAGTTTGGTCTGTAGCAGAGGGCAGTGTCAGTTCTAATCTGGGACAAAGCAGGGATGGAAAGGTCAAGTCTGCAGTGAAACACAGAGATAGAGATACGCACACACACACACACACACACACACACACACACACACACACGCACGTATAGACGATTGAAAAGCAGGCATACAAAAGAAGATATTTGTGGGAAACATGACTCATGTGAAAAGGTCAAGATTCACACAGGGGATTTGCAGGTATATGCCACCTACATGTATGTGTGTGTGTGTGTGTGTGTGTGTGTGTGTGTGTGTGTGTGTGTGTGTGTGTGTGTGTTCGCAGCAGTAACCGTGTCTCTGTGTCTTTGTGCTTTTTGGAAGCCGTGTGATATTCCTCATGGGAGGGGAAAAGACAATGTAAGTGAAGCGAGGAGCGAGAGGGAAGTAGTGAAGAGAGAGAATGGGGAAAGGGAAGCGAGCCGGGAGAGTCGAGTGTGAATTTCCTTAAAGTGCTCTATTTGGTGAGTCATTATTTTCACTAAAGCCGCAAAGAGCATTTTGTTTCCCGAGGGAGTCTCCCCGACCCACTCCTCTCTGCCTGCTCTCCTTCATTCCCTTCCAGAATACCAACTTTTGTCGATCATTTTCCGTCTTCTCGGTGATATTTTCCACGCTCGGTGCTCCGTCAGTGTCAGTTGCTGTCTACCTCAACCATGTTAATGCACCACTTTGAAGACTGCGTTTTGAAAAAGGAGCAAACATCCCACATTCAGACGCACAGTCTGCCGCCCCTCTCCGCTAATGTTTATTTGTTCCCGTGGAGACTGCTGATCCAAGCTGATAGATAATGTCTGCGATTTCATAGAGCCGTATTGCTTACTCATGCATATCTGTCGTCGCCGTGATTGCGTCCCCTCAGTGGGATCTGGCCGCGGCCATACAATCAGCTCAGTGTGATAAATAGGAACACAGAGAGAACAAACCTTGCTGTCACTACAAATAAGCATCTGTGGGGGCGCCTCAAGGCCGGCGGAGTTTTCTCTTACACATAAACACACTCGGCAACACAGATGCAGAGATGCACATAAGACACACACTGACACACAATCCTCCTCCTCCTACCCATTCACTCGTTCAGAAGGTTACTATCCTCTCCTGCGTATTACTTCGATCTGCAGAAACAAACGCCCTCGCTCCCTCTGGATTTTGAGATAAGCAGATTGGTTTGTCTTCTGGAGAAGACAAAAGAAGCTCAGTCCACACAGAGGTTTATAAAAACGGCACCGCGACGGCGGCGGAGACGAGACCGAGCTGACACTGGGAGCTAAAAACCTGCCTTCGACGCGAGAGAATGTCACTTTTCCTATGAACAATGAAGGAATGCAAATTCCAACCCAGGTGCTTTTGTTATGGATTTCCATCTTTTCCTCCTGCGGGCATGTGACCCACCACGTGACTGCCTCACAGCCAAGTGCTTATTGTTTTCTGGAGTTCTTTATTTATCGCTCAACACTATTTTCTTTCTTTTTTTTTTCCTTCAGTTTAGAAAAAAACAAAAAAGGATATCAGTTTGCCTCCACTTTGGCGGTTGGATAGCAAACATTTCATTTCTGGTTGAACGTGGTGTCAGCTGCGCTTTGCTCCGCTGCCTCCCAGATTTCTGTCTCTATTCACCTTTGAGAACAAGGAGAAGTTCAGCAGACTGTGCGGCTCCACAAAGTGCTTGAAATGCTAATTAGAATTGATCTGGATGGGGATATTAAAAAAATAAAAAGAAGAAAAAAAAAACTGGGCTGATTGCTGTCATAGTGCTCAGTGTGGGGCTGATTCAGAGCACTATAAATATTAATGGTGGATGCCCATCAGAGATGGCATGTCGCTGACATTCCCATGATTACCTGCTGAGTGTCGGGCGCGGCAGCCTCCGCGCGATTGGCTCAGACGCGCGCGCACAGCCGCCGGTGGTTGGGCGAGCGAGGGGGCCTAATTGAAAACATAAACAGCCCGGGTGATTTGTGCAGTGACAGGGTTGATAAGGCAGCTCACTCTCACCTGGTTTGGCTTTATTAGAGCTCTAATGGAAGATGTCCGGCCGCTCATTGGCACAGCTGGAGGCAATAAAACTAAGCGCGGCACGCGCGGACGCGCCCGTGCATGCGTGCACGCACACACACTGAAGCCGAGCCTGAGCAGTTAGTAGTAATGAAGCAATGCTGACCAGGAAATAGTGACATAGACCCGTGTTTGGAGCAGCAACACTTCAAATTATAGTTTTGAATGACTTCTGGCTGCTTGTCTTTGACTCCCATGAAGCTTATCTCATATTTGATTTTAGAATTAACATATTTTCTACTCTTTCATATATGCAAACAGTTGATTCATCCAAAGCATTTTGATGCTTTTGTCAATTTTTGTCATTATTTTTCCCATGTTGTCCTCAGACAAATGAGAAATATTATGTCTGATGGTTTATATTTTCTTGGTTTAAATCACCAGTGAGTTTGATTTCATTATTATTCTTTTCTTATCAAGTGTTATATGTTAAAATTCTTGAACATGGCTGGGATTGCCACTTTTCATTTAGTGACTGTAGTTCGGCCTTTTACAAGTCCACAAAATGTCTTTATCTACTTTTCAGCAGTTTTTGAGAAGAACCCTGAGATCGTTGGTTTAACCAAACAAAAAAACTGTTCAATCACACACTAACTTTGGAACATGCTTTTTTTTCCCCCTCCAGTTTTCTCAATACAAACGTAGACACACACTTGTCCTCGCAGACAGACAGAGTTTCTCATCGACTGTAAACCAGGGCAAAATAATGTCTTCTAGGATGACCCCTGGATACAAACAGGCTCCCTCCTCCCCGTTCTGCCTTTTGAAGGGTGCCATTGGCTAAGCGAGGCACGTCTGTATTGATGCACATAGTTGGCAGTCTGCAGACAAAATCCACAGAACATCCAGGGCCATGGAGAAAATCAATGGTTCCCATCTCTGCCTGCTCCGAACTGATCTGAGGGCAGAAGATGGATCCTGTTTATGACTTCATTATTGGCTCTGTCCAAATTATCCAATAAGGTAAACTATCATAATCTACTGCCTCATCAGGTCAGGTCTTTTTGTCCGTAGTCCATAGTTCACTTTACCGAATGTTCTCTCACCGGCAGTGACTATTTAACTACTTTTTGGCATCAATAATGAAGTTCTCCTTCCCTCCGTCCGCAGCCTTGCCAAGCCGGAGCGATAAAACTTTCACCTGCCGAAAGCAGGGACGTAACATTTTGATTCCGCTGGAGTCGGAGGAAAAACAACTTCTGAAAGATGACGTTTTGGTTTGATTACGTGACTCAGGGCCGCGACTTGAGAGAAGGGCGTAGCGCAAATAGTTTGACGTGCCGAGCCGGGAGATAACTTTTATGTTAGCATCCGGGTTGATGCGATACGTCTCACACCTGTCAGGCCTCGCCACTCGACTGCAATAAGAGCCGCATTCATTTTGGCAGTGAGTAATTTAATCAGCGATGCTGATAGTTGTAAACAAGCCTCTATAGATACTGTCTGCAGTTTCCCGCCTGATAATCCTGCGAGCGGCTGCGGCGTCACCTGCCACCGCGGAGGAGGAGGGGTGTGCGTGCCAGTCGGCCGCCCTGCTCTCCCCTCCAGCTGTCAGCGCCGGCCCGGCCTAACGAGGAGAAGCAAGGCTAATTGAATCCTAAACACTTACTCCTGCCTATTTCCACCGCCCCTCCATATCCCGCTCTTTCTCGAGCAATCAGTTCAGGCTACCAGGACAACTCAGCATTATGCTGTAAACTTGCTTATCAATGTTTCCGTCTCCTCGTTTATTCATCTCGAGGTTGTCCACGCCGGCGCCTCTCTCCTCTTCGCTCCTCTGATCATTTATATCTCTGTTGGCTCCGTCTCTCCCGTGGCCCAGGGCTTAATTGCTGTTATCCTATTACTGTTTTAATGGGCCGTAAGCAGCGGGTCTGGTTGATGAAAATGTATGAGCAGAACTGCATTTTCTCCAAACGCACGTAAACAACCCAACTGCCGCTCGGCGCCGTTTTTCGTGCTTTTTTTTTTTCCTTCTTTTGTGCTTCCCTCAAAATAGTGGGCTTTCAGAGTTGTGCTCCCAAACTGCTGGGGTTGCGATCTCAATCTTGGCACAGCTTGTTGCAGTTTGCTCGGCCTAAAGGCCAAAGCAGTTACTGAAGTAAAATAATTTTCAATAGAATAAAGTCCATTAATGAATAAAACAACCGTGGTAATTGCATAGCAGCTCCCTCTTGGTGTGAGCAAGCTAAAACTCTTTGTACTTCTTTGCAGCCTTTTTTTTTTTTTGATGAGTGGGCTTTAACCCCTGCTGCAGCAGACAAATAAGAGCGGATACAAAGAAACCACTATGAATATCAATCACAGCTGGGAGTCAGACTAAGCTCCCGTGCTTTTTAAAGTCAAGCACGGCTCCTTAGGCTGTCTGATACGATGGTCAAGGTGGACCAGATTACAATTGATTAAAGCTGTACACTGCAGCAGTTTGATTTTTTTTTTTCTTTCAATTTTAAAAAATTTGGAGACCTTTAACTCAAAGAAGCTATTCCTCCGAGACACGTCTGCATACCAGAAGACCGGGGGAGATTTGAAGGGAGCGCTTTGCATCCTGAGGGTCATCTTTTAAGTAGTGACAGATGAGCCGAGGCTCCACTCCGTCCCCACTCGCCGCGTTCTCTGATGTTAATGGCCTCTGATGCTCTGATAGGCAGAAGCATGTCCAGGGATAAATCATTCAGAGGTCATCGGTGGATCTGTCACTCACGCTCTCTGACGACCGCCTGTTGGTTCTTCTCCAATTCCCATCCCATTCTCCTGCTGTCTGCTCATTCTCCTCCTTGTCTTTCTTTCTGTCTGCATTACCTTCTTTCAGTCTTTTCCGCTGTCCGTACCTCCTTCCGTGTTCTGCGTGCGTCCGCCGCCCCTCCAGCAAACACTTGAGATCCGCCTTAAGCTGCTAAGTCAGGTTATGACGTTAGATGTAATTGGACATTTTATTTTATTAAACACACTTTCCTCTTTGTCCACTGAGAAAACTTATTATTTTGACACGGATTGATTAATTATTAACAATAACCATTATGGAAGCAGACAACACTGATCTTTGCAAGTGTGCAAACCCGCACGCAGATGTGCAGACATGTAATGCACATATACAGATATAAATAGAGCCATTTCCCATGACAAACACATCCTTTAATTCAAGTACTTATTGCTGTCATTACATATTCCTTTTTCTCTCTCTTTTTTTTTTCTTCTTCTTCTCCTGGCTGTTGTAGGTTTAAGTGTCTGTTCTGTGGAACAAGACAAGCAGTGCTCCATAATGAAGTGTTTAATATTTGATGCCATTGGATTTCACAGCTAATAAAAGCAGCGCGCGTGCCTCCATTAGCCCACTGTCCACGCTTGAAAATAGCATTGCGTGGCCGTGCAATGTAAATCACAATTTGTCCACTGCCGGCTAATGGGGCGACCCAAAAAAAAAAAAAAAAAATCTGTCATGATAGAAAGTAACAATACATACACTGTAATGGAGTTTTGCGATGACTGATTATAAATTATTCACACCAGTGCTTTATTCTGTTTTGGTGCACGGCTGTTTGCGCCAGGGGACATGGAGATATTTTGTTGGAGGAGCGCCTCTGTAGAGTGTTATCTGTTAAGGAATATTTGAGAGGTGTGAGACCGTTGCCAGTTACCGCCGTGTTTTGTGCGTTCAAGTATTTGTTCTTAAAGGACTGTGAAAGAGAAAGAAAGGAAGTGTGAGAAATGGAGCAACAGAGAGGAAGAGAGGAACTGCATAAACTCAGGGCCCGATCTCTCCGAGTGGAGCCGGTGCCAACGTTCAGATGCCAGTGCAACTTTATTTCTGGGGCTAAGCTGAAACATTTCAGCTGGTTTCATTTTGACCAAGCAAATATGTTAATATTCATGTACTTGCAGCCATTTACTAACGGAGAATTATTTCCTTCTCTTGCATGTGTTTTTCGGGAACCTTGACGACTTCTTGAAATGCAGGTAAGAAATAAATTCCGTATTTGTTTTTAAAATGAATCACCTCCTCTCCTGTCCTTCACTGCTATAGCGTTCATACCTCGCTTTTTTTTTTTTTTTTTATTCTACATCGTTAAATTCCCCAGAGGAAAAGTGAAGGCCAGCAAATGTGAATTGTAACAGCAATGTACAGTCATGATAGCTGGCAGTTTTGGCCAAAAGAAGAAAAGTGAAGGGAAACTTCTGCTTTTTTTTTTCTTTTTTTTTTGGTTGGTACTTGATAGACTGAAGCAGATTGCAGAGCCTTGTGGTACGTTCTGAATGCTCCTATATGCACATGCAAGGTTATTTGCTATTTGCTGGGAAGTAGAAAAGCACATAAAGCCTCAGAGTGATGTATTCCTTTGTGATTGCTGAAACTTCTTCCCACTTCTTCTACACCCCCGTTGATGTTAACCCTCTCAACTTGGTTTGACTCTTATATCCTCCTAAAGCTATTGTATTGCTGCACACACCTGAAAGAGTTTTCATGAAAGCAAGCAGCAGATGTCTTATGTCGCGGCGGTCTTGACCCGTTGGATATTTTGACCCTTGGTCTTACCGTGCATTCGTCTTTACCACCTGCGCTCGGTCCTCAGCCGTAGCTTTTCGTGCCGGTGCTTTATTCAGGTTGTTTGATTTGTTTTCTGCAAATAAGAAATCCCATGAAATTTATTTTGGGTTTTTTTTTTAATTTTGCTCTTTATAAAACCAAAGAGAACAACACAAAGTCCATGTAGAAAAAAAAATCATTGATTCTATTCAGTCTGACCATAGAAGTTACCTCGTGAAGGTAAATTGCGTCTGCCTATCTGCAACAGACTAAATGACTGGATTTCATAGATACTATCAGACTCTTGTAAGCAGGAGCTGCATGTGAGGGGATCCTGATCAGACATGCAGCAGGGAGGGTTTAATTTGAAGACAGTGGCTATAAAGACTCATATTGCCTCCGAAGGAAGTGGTGCTCCCCCTCCAATTATATTTAGATTGCTGAGTTGGAACTCGCCGGTGTTAAGGCTATTATTTAGAAAGGAGTAAAGGTTAGAAGGACTCCCAGGAGTAACCACATGCAGCATAATCATTAGCCAGAGAGGTAGGGGCAATACTACGTACATTTTATTTTCATTTTTCCTGCTCACACCATTTCACATTCTCTCCATCTCCTTGCATGATGAAGCAGCGTTGGGAATCAAGCTGCTGAAGAGCTGGAAGAGCAATTTAATATAGCGTGGTGCAACAAGTCAACTGTGACCACAACTTGTGTTTGTAGAAACTTGATGTTATTTGTTTTGATGATATGTGAAACCTGGACGGACGTTGGTAGGGGGGGCATTTGTTATTTATTTCCTGGGAATATTTCACAAAAATAAGAGATATTAATTGTTGGTCAACCTAAATAAATATTGCATTTGTTGCAGAGACATTTATGCACTGCCACAGGGGTGCCAAACATAAGGCCCGTGGTTCGAAACCAGCCTGCAAGAGGCTCCAATCCAATTGTTCCAATTGTTGTTTAAAGTCACTTTATCAGGGTGAGTTAAAACACGAATAAAGCAACAGCCATAGGATACGTTTTTTTTTTGATATTTCAGTATATTGTAGCATCAGTGCAGGTGAAATAAATGAGCAGTTTGGAATTTCACAAGTTCCACTTTATTTCAGGAACGCAGACACATCAGAAACACGACATCTTATGCAGCCGCAGTGCCATAGTCGCTCCCGGTATGACATAAATCACAGGATCCGGCCAAAGTAACACAAGAAACGCTGAATAACATAACTGATTATATTCAACTTCAACGCTGAAAGCATCACTCTGCCTCCGTCAGCTTTCCGCATGTTCTCCGTAGGTTTAACTCTGACATTTAAAGAACAGTTATCAATTTAACAGAACATTAAAATTAACTCTCTTTCATTGCTTTGAGGCCAATTAATTTTAGATGATTTTTTTTCTTTTTTTGCGGTGGACAGTGGTCACCATGGGCACTTTGTGGCTTTGTGACGATGCATCTCCAACACTGGAAGCAGTCATACTCTATACATTAGTATCAGAAGGTTTTCTGTAAACATTACTGGTAGTTTTCCAATCTTGGAGCAGTTTGATTCGTATCAACCACTTCAAACCAAAGCTGCTCCACCAAACCGGCAGGTTTTGGGCTGGTCATGCCTTGTTGTCGGGCTATCGTAGTTTCGTCATACATTTCGATTAACTTGCTTTTTTTTTTTTTTTTTTTAATCCCTCTTTCAAAACGAGAACTTCAAGAAGTGTCCCTTCACCCGCCGCCTGATATATCTCACTTTGACAGCAGCTGATGTAACAGAACAGTCAGTCTTATTCACCTCACTTGTCAAGGGTTTTATTGTTGTGGCTGACTGGTGGGTATGCATGCATGAAATATAAGGCCATCATGATTCATGCTTGATCGCATGAGGAGCGCTTTTCGACACCGAGGCGGCGCTCCCCTGACGTCAGTCTTAATATGCGACCGCAACCGGCTCCTCTCCTCCCTGAATTACTGCCGCGTGTGTGCGACGGCTGACAGTCCGAGGACACCGCTCAAAGTAAACAGTGACAAAGCGTTTCATCAGCTGTCTTGCCAAGCTGTTGGTCAGCCGCGCTCGGAAACACAGTCGTAAATTTAATGAGGAAGACCAATTATTCTTATTTTCTCCTAGACCCCTGTGTGTGTTGGTGTGACTCATGATCGGCTGTCAGATTAGGTGTTCGCTCACGTGACCGTTTCGGACTGACGAAGGTGTGTCTCTCTCTCTCTCTGTGCTTCTACGTGTTACTACTCGTCCATCTGCCAGCGTTTCCAACAGTCACAGCTGATGTCCTGAGCCTTTGGCGAGATGTGGAGGGACACAAATCCAGGATATTTCTCGCCAGTGTTGTGACACAGGGACAACAGACGGGCTTGCAGAGACATTTTGTAGGGTTAAAGGATCCTTACTACATAATCTCCAGTACATTTGAAAAAGTCAACAGATTTTTTTTTTTTTGTTTTGTTTTTTTTCTGTGACCACAATCCCAAAAGCCTTCACAAAGCATCCTGTACATCCCCGAGGAATAAACGTATTGCCTACGAGTTTGTCAGCTGTAAAGACTTGTATCATTTGGCATCATATGGGTGTTGACACTAAGCACCGCGCTCAGTCGATTCAAGGCGCAATTTGGGATGAAATAACCTACCTGCCATTAGCTGTAACCATCTGGGCACGCGGCTCCGTCCGAAAGCATTACCACAGCCGCTCACACCGAATTACACAAGGTTATTGTTGCCTCCGACGCGAGCAGATTCATCATCAAGGCCAGACATATTTTACCCCAACTGATGGATTCAGACTGATGAATGAGATATGTCATCAGTGGTAAACAGTATGATTTATGGAGGTGATTTCACGCTCCGCTTTCACTCAAACCGCTTCCAACTGCCCTTTCTTCTGCTCCAATATTAATATGGATCGCAGATGCATAAAATGCTTCTCGTGTTAAAAAATTCCATAGCTACAGTTAGAAAAGTGACATATCTTCTCTCCGTGGCACTTAAGTTTAATATTTAATACCAGCGCTTGGCTTCTGCATAACAAAGCAGGTAAGTGGCAATAGAATATGTTAATGTGGAAATAGTTATTCGGCAAAACAGCTCCCTATAGTAACGAGGATTTATTGAGGGAAAGGTTGAGGGGAAAGTTGAAGGCGCTTGCCCTTTGTGCCAGAGTATTATATTTATTTCCTCTGTTGTGTTTTTCCCCGACTTTCATGAAGTCCACAGTCAGAAAAAGTCTTTAACACGACATCGAAGCAATTTTTACTCTTTATTTGTATGTTTATGTTAACAAATTAAAGATGGATAACAAAAAAAAAAGAAAAGAAAAATGTGCAGCAGGAAATTGAAGAAAAATTAGTAGCTGCTGTTTTTAGAGGTGAATAAATTCCTAATTTGAATTATTTATTGGAGGAACTCATCCTGAATTAGATTCAGGGCTTTCCGGTGGTGCGTGAAACATGAACCCTCAAACAGGCGCGCTTTCCAACACGTGTGTGCATGTGTGATTAAGCGTCTGCATTATATATGCGTGTGTCTTGGGTCTGAAACAACAGCGTAGTTATCTTCTTGGCAAAGTTCATCTCGTGGCTTCCTGGAGCTGATGAGTAACGACCTTCAGCGGGTACATTTATCGCTGACACATCAGTAAAGGCACATTAAAGACTATAATGTAGAAAAATGTACAACACACACAGTGAACAGGGGCGCGGACATGAAAGAAGTGAGAAAATGCGCAGGAAGGAGAAAAGGAAGGACGAGGCACCTAATGCTGTCTAATGCAAGTATAAATCAGTGTTTGCTCTGAGGGATGAGGGGGACCTAATAGCAATTAAGGAATTGTCAAGTTCTGTCGAATTCAACTATTGAACTCAGATTACTTGATAATGAGAAAATCAGTGAGCGGGGTGGAAAAGCGGACGGTTTCAGAGCGAACACAAGGCTTCCACGTTGTCAGCGACAATGCGCTACGTGTGCAAATGCAAATGCACGTGTTTGTACCAGACTGTTCGGTATTACAGGCTTCGCCTGTGCATCTGTGTTCACTCAGTCTGCTGGGTTGATTTACTGAGCCCACTGCAAATTATACCTTCAGAGACACAAACTTTTGCAGTGCCGCACGTTTTCAATTTAGACGCGAGTTTATGAGCGCCGCAGACAGAAACAGGCACAGCCAGAGCGGAGTTATATTAACTGCACTTTGTTAATTAAGACTTGATGCTCCACTATTTACAGATGGGAAAAGGCAGGTTCTCTGTTGGTAAGCTTTAAACAATGGTTAAAAAAAAAAAAATAAAAACAAAACAACTCTGCTGCAATACTCTTCTTTCCACTACAGCAAGGCAGCTAATGGGCTCACTTTGAAACAAATACAGTGAAAATATGACTGCATGTGATCTGGTACATGATCACCTGAGCAGCAAGAGCGTCATCTCTTTTCTCACATTTGTACACAAAAACCTTTTAACGCCTTTCTCACTCTCAAGGTTTGGCTCAGGTTGACTTTTTTTTCTTTTTAAGAATGATTTTAAGTGCTTTCAGGATTTGTTTTGCTATTTTCGTAACTAATGTGTAACTGTAGCCCGATAGGAGCGCTTTACACTGCAGCTGGCTCAATGAGAGCACCTGTCAGCGGAGTTTAAGTTATCATAAATAGTAAGTGTAAGTGGTCATAAATTGTCAAGTCTAAAAATCTGAGTCACAGAAGAGCTAGAACAGATAATTTAGGCAGACTTCACTACCACATCCAACTAAATGAAATCCTAATACTTCTGCCCTTTTGCTGAGTTTAGGGGGGTGTTGGAAGGAGGGGGGGGTTCGCTCATTTTGCTGACAGTTAGGGATGATATTTCCCCTGTCATTTCTTTCTGAATCCTCTTGATGGTTTCTTAATCCTTTTAATATATTGCGTCTTTGTTTGCCCTTCAACATCAATATGGATCCAATCCACAATCCAGGAATGAATGAGCTTATTCACATCGAACCTACTGTAATAAAACACAACTGTCGCAAAACTATGGAAGGTGTAGTGAAGCGGACTCAATCCTAAACACAAATTAACAAAAGTTAGATGTCCATAGATTTTTTTATTTATTTATTTTTGGGTTGGGTTCTGCAGAACAAAACACGCAAGTGTGAGAAGCGTGGGTGTGTGCCCGAGCCTGTGTTGGGAATTTCTCCTGGTCTAAATGGTAGAAAGAAAACAGGAGAGCTCAAAATATAATTAGTTAGAAAAGCCAAGACAGCAGCTGTGAATAATTTAAGGTGGCAGTTTATGCAAATTGTCCAAATCTGGGACATGGCGACGAAGGTGTTAGCATTTTACTGCTGACAGAACGGAACAGAAAAGAGTAGTATATGAGGTGTACAGTCTGCACACAGGCAAAACACTGCGCGCGTCACTCCATTAGTTTCACATTTGGTCGGGATTGAAAATATATCTTTTTTTTTCACAAAGATGTGGCTGCAGTGTGAGAGGGCTTACTGCAGAGCCTTGTGCTAATGATGCATTTAAAAGGCGAGGAAAACATTTTCCCCGGACCACCTGGATAGCCTGTGATCATCCTGGCTTTTATGACTGATTACGGCATATTTAAATAACTTATATGTGACGTGAATGTTAAGTTGATTCGGCGGTTCCAGCTTTGATGGTTTGGAGACGCCGGAGTGATGCTGGATAGACAGATCTCTCTTTCCTCGGGTCATTCTACTTCACTTGCTGCCAAGTTTTCTTGATGGTAAAAGTCTCTCTTCATGAAACAGAACAAAGCTGCAAGTCTTCTTTAAACCGAGCACCCTTCTCCAGCAGAGAGACATTCAAAGTAAAATCTGATCTAAGGTGAGCTGTTGTCGCCATGGCAGCATCGTAAAAGCGCCTTCTTCTCTACCTCCAAGTCCCTCGTGAGAGAAAAAAAAAGTTTGGCTTACGCTGCTCAGACATGACTGCATTAAAGTTTTTTGCGTCGACTTTATTACCTCTCTAATTAGACTCCAATTATGGAATTTTAATATGCATTATTACATGCAGTACCCGACACACATCACCTCCTACTGAATTCATTTGCTGGTGTTTAGCCATGCTCAGAGAGCTGACGGAATGGAATTCAAAATAGGAGTCAATGAGAGGGAAAGGAGTGTGTGCGCGCACACACACATACACGTACACACACACTAAGGTGAGGCAAGGCTGCGTTTCCTCTGACAGTGCTAGTATTATCCGGCTCCTGCCATTTCAGTGCGGAGGTTGACAGTTCCTGTTACCAGACTCGTGGCATATTGGCTGGATACGTTCAATAATTGTTGCCCTGTAGCGATCAGCAAGTGTTGAGCGTTAGCCAACATAAAAGAGCCATTGTGGCCGCGTCTCGGATGCTGACAAGCCTATTGATTTGCATGAATCAAGCTTATATGCCTATGAAGCTCCGGCGTAACGATGCACCCTTAATCTGCTCAATCTTTCTTTCTTTCTCTCTCTCTCTCTCTCTCTCGGCTTCTCTTTCTCACTATTTGACTCCTTCTTCTCCAAACCTCCGCTTTTGTCTCGAGTGCTGCGCTGGTGTTTTTTATCAGTTTGACGTTCAAACGCTATCCATAAAAATATTCCCCCGCATCACAGCTTCGCCATTACCCAGGAATGCCGCTCTGAATTCTAACATGTCAGCAGAACCACGTTAAAAAACATCAATACCCATAAATCCCCGATATTTGAATATGGATTGAAGTACAAAGGGACTGACCACAGTAATAACAGCAGCGGGGCTAAACTGTGAGCCAAAGCAGAAACCCTTTAAGTCAACATTGCGTGCTATTAGCTGTGTGTTTCTAAGCAAGCTGCAGCTGAGTTATGGGGTTTTCTTAAGGATAAATGGATTCCAAAGCAAGATCCACACTCAGCAAATCACCGCAGGATTCACACTTATAGGTACATTCGGCGATGCAGAATTTAATTTCCACTGTCAGGTGTGGGGACGTTTCCCCCGTCAGAAGGCATTCAAATGAGGGCAGGAGGTAAAGGTAAGGGAGAGAGAGATGGTTCAGCTGAAGATTAGAAATCCAAGGATAGACAGATGATAAATGAGTCAGACGGAGAGCACACATTGTACCTGGCGTCACAAATACTCAATTTTGTAAGCACAGGGACCATCTCTCTCTCTCTCTCTCTCTCTCTCCCACTCTCTCTCTTTCTGTTTTCCTGTTTTCCCCTCACTGTTATTTTCTACATGGGCCTCTTTCTTTATGGCGACTTCACACTCACAACACGGGGACTATTTGTTTCTCTGAGTGGATTTGCTTCTCTCAGTGGGCCTCTGAGAAAACGTGGAACCAAAATGACAGAATGAGCACACACTCGAGCACACAACGTTAAAAAAGAAAGAAAAAAACCCACACACAAGCATCGAAACTGTACAGTAAGTGCAATTTCAACACAAACATGTACACACACACACACACACACGCACTCATGTCAGAGTCCGGCGTTGCCCTGCTAAAGCTTTAAAAATTCTGAAGGAGACGAGTGAAAGAATGACACATCCTGTAGTTTTTAACATGATGAAAGGAGCGCGCCCGAGAGATGTGCAAAGAAATACGGAGATGGAGCTGAGAGGTGATTCACTGAAGTGCTGCCGTTCATTTAAATTTCAGAATTTGTGGAGTATGCGAATGCCAGACAGTCTGTCTGGCTGCCATTCATTGTTTAACAAATCATGTCGGTGCCCCTCTCCTGGAAAACGTTAAAACCATCCTCAATTTCAAAAAGGAAAAATTACTTACTTTCATTTTCAGATGCTGTTTTGGCTCAGATGTGAAAAGAAATTCAACTCTGGCTTTGTAAAGAAGAAAAAGAAAAGAAGAAGAAAAAAGAAGCAGACCTTCCTAAATGTGTTAGGAAGCAATTGTAAAATCACTTTCCAGTTGTGGAATTACTGTCAATGCCTTATAAGGAATATTAGCCCAAACTTGAACATATTTCTGTACTAGTAAAAATAAATCTGAATGACACTAATAATTCCAGTCTGTGCTGTGGCTCTCATTGATGTTTTGGCTCTTTGTGTTGCTTTGGTCTCTCATGTGAGAGTCAGGAGGAAAACATGTATTTTCTGAGCGCATCACTTCTGTTTTGGATCAAGATCGATGTTCTTTAACATGATAAATATAGATTTGTGAGTCATCCACACAGTTATTGTTTTTCCAGCCATATATTAGGATGTGCTGTGATGACTTTTATCAAATGATTCACAACTGTATTAATCATTTAAATCTTTTTTTTTTTTCTTTTAATGGTGTTGTGCCCAAGATCTTACAACTGAACACGCTGCCGCCTCTCACTCAAGGACAACTAAAAACGACCGTTGATTAGAAGATTTACTGTTGCAGAATATTCTAGGTTATCGCCAGTTTAATTTTAATTTACACCCCTGAGACATATAATCCTTAATGGCCGCCGCAGTACTGATGCAGGCATCTGCCGTTGGCCGGCCAGATTTAGGCAACCGTGGATTTACAGCTCCAGGATTTATGTAGAAAAGGCTCTTTTCCCCGGGCAACTCTCAGCACCAATAATTTCAGCCTTGTAACTTTGTTGTAAACATGTACAAATACCTTATACGCACACAGACAGGCATATGGTCACAAAATGAGCAGGATCAAAGATATTGCAAGCCCGTCCTGGGGCGGAGCTTTATGCACATTGACCCTCTCTGTTGCGAGGGCTGAACGAGCGTATCTCTCGTGCTCTGGCTCTCTGGGTAATGGGAAGCTAAGGATGAAACGTGTGGCTTTAAATTGCAAGAGTTTGTTCGAGTCAGATTAGGAATGAGGAACTGTGAGAACACCCCCAGCTCTCCACCGACACGGTGTATGAAGGAAAGAAAGAAGGAAAAAACAAAAAAGGAAGCCAAGAACGGAGCCCAAAGCAGGATGAAATAAGGCCCAGCGTGAGTTCCTTTCTTGATCATGGCCCCGAAAGTCCCGCTTCAGCTCTCCTTCTCGGTGTCGACTGTCATGACCAGAGTGACAAGATATGGACATGAAAGAAGGCTCAGAAGGAAAATCAAAAAATTACTTTTAATAAATTAGTGAAGAATACACACTTATGCTTTACAGTGAACGCATCCCTATATATATATATATATATATATATATATATATATATATATATATATATATATATATATATATATAAGCACCACAGTGCTTAAGGCTGTAGCTCTGTGTGAAATTCTGAGTCACGCAGGCATGAGTTTGCACACTGGAGAAACACAGAGGCGAGATGAACCACTGAGATGTAACTCATGGGCAATAATTGTATTTTCTCACTAAATTGCCCAGAGGAGAGGAGCAGTGGCTGGTTGGGGATTAATTCAGTCTAAACTGATTTAAACTCAGTGCATTTCAGCAGTTGATTAATCATCACCTATGAGCTCCTGATTTTATGTATCCATTAGCTTTTAATATGATTGCCCTGTTTTAGAGACGTAACCTTTTCCGAGATTGCATTACTTTATCTGAGGCAACATGTTGGAGAAAATGAGAAAGAGGGAGCGACTCGCAGGCAGAAATATGCCCGCTTGTTTTGCCAGTGCAGTCAAATAAAGGTGAAGCTCCACAATCTGATGCTGTAAATATCACGTTTTATATGAACAATTTTAAGTAGTTTGTGAGTAGCAGTTCTTCGCTCTCCGCAGCACTCTTGAAGTACGTATAAGATGTTGTACTGGCAGTGTTGTCATGATGAAAAGAGCATTTCCAGGCTCTTCTTTGAGTTAGTCTCAGGACTGGAAATGGACTGAAACACATCCGAGCAGCGATCTGAAAGCAAGAACTCAGTGAGCAGATTCTTTTCTTCCTCAGAACGCTGTGTGACTGCGTGCAACTCATCCTCACTTCCCCAGTAAGTTTCAACCCATCAAACGCGGCGGCGCTCAGAAAAGGAACGTCTTTAACACACTGAAGGAAACGCTCGCGCGCCCACGACGACGCTGCTTCACACTCGTTAATGCGTTCCAAACCTCAGAAACAATCAAACACATTAGTAACTTTACTGCATAATCAAACTGTGGTAAATTGCGGTTATGCCCCCAATAAAGATGGCAGCATCTGCTTGTGGCTTTCAGCCAGCCCTCTCAGGGGATTGCTGTTTATTAGCAAAATGGTTCCTCCATGTTGGAAGCATATAGTGTGTGATATTATTGGAAACATCTCGCAAAGTCAGGAAGAAGTACCTCTCATTACTAAAACATACATGACCAACGTCTTGTCCTACTTTTTTTCATTGTGAAACTAAAGTAAAACAGATTTTCTTTTGAATGGTGATAAAAAATTTCATGCACGTAATCTTTGTTATACACATTTTATTTAGTGTCAGCAGTGGTTTATTATTATCTGCCTGGTTGTACTCTTGGACTCCCCCGAATTCATTTAGCATTTCCAGCTCTTGTTGTGTCAGGGTGGTGTATGTACCAGTCTGACACACATGTTGTGTGTATTGGCTTTGCCCTCACTGCGGGGGCGGGGCGGGGGGGGGGGGCTGCATGCAGGCCTTTAATGAATAATTTACAAAAGAAGTTGAATTATTAAGGCAAAAATCTGCCCGTCACAATCATCCTTAATTAGTTGACCCCGCAGTCCACTAATTTAGCCTTCATTATGGAACGACCTGACCTCTGACCTGCGCCGACACTCAGCAGTCTTAACATTCTCTCCACTCTCGTCTTTCATGCTTCTGTTTCTCTGTCAGTTTCGCAGTTTTTCCTCCACTTCATTTCCTTCAGCTCATCTTCTGAATTTTCTTCAGTCTCTATTGTAATAAAAAAGCTCCTATTAAGTGATAATCTATTATAAACATTCCCAATGATTTCATAGCAACAGCATCATTTTTACTTCATAAATTCATGTGATTCATTCATAACTTTATTCTGTGTATGCAATGATATATGATAAATAATTGTATTTTTTCTGATGTCTTGTCAAATATTTTTTACAGTCGTCAATAAATATTCCCCCGGGTAGTGTTGGAACGTCTAAAAAATATTTAAAACTAACATTCTGACCCATGCTGTGGATTACACAACAGGTTTATGAACAGATTTTAATGTGAAGAGAAAGTAGAAGAGACTACTTACACACACTTCTTACTAGAACCACACACCACTTATTTTACATTGCTGGCATTAATTCCCAATTTATCATGGGAAATAACGGTTGGGATGGACAAAACATGGCTTGTAAGTAGTACACTGCAGGTGCCTTCTACGTTGGAGTGAATCATCATGATCTGTACTTTTTCCACTTAATGGAGTTTTATTTATTAAGTAGATGTATCACCCCAAAGCATCAAACTTTTTTTTTTTTTTTTTTCCTTTTTAACCAATCAAGCCTCAGGAGCCTCACATGCTGTATCTGTAGAAGGATCTAATGTATTTTTAGAGGTGAATTAACTTTAGGAGAAATCCATATTGTTCCACAGTCAGACACAGTTGGAGCTGCGCTGCTGCTCTGAACCTACCTATAAAATACACTTCGCTCCTCACACTAATTTAGGAAAGGAAAGTCGGTGTCGTGCACTCAAGAGATGAATTGCTCCCAGTAGTTTCCCCCAGTCTGTCTCCAAGCTCTGTCGCAAGGGGCGAGTGCGCCGCAGTTTGTTCAAGAGGGTGGCGCTGATGCTCTGACCACGAGATACCACATCGTTTTTTATTAAACTATATCTTGCAAAAACAGTGTAAGTCGGCTCACAAGCACCATGTCTGACCTGAACAGATCACCTCAGGGGGCCGGTTGACAATACTCTGTCTCCAGTTTGACCTTCCAGATGGCATATTTGTGGACTGACTTCTATTTATTTCCCTGTGCTTAGTGAATGTGTTTCAGTACGAGGCACTGGTCAGTAACACTTCCCAACCACCTGCAGCTGTTTGCCATGTGCGTCACAGTCTCTAACAGCCACAACATCTATTTCAGTCTGCAGCCTGGATTTAGCAGCCTGCCGGAGCCGTTGCTACAGCTACAATAAGGTGTCATGTCATGGCCTCGTCTCCGATCAGAGTGTGGCTATGATTGTCCTTAGCACAAAGACGAGCGGCGGCCACTCGTAGCCCCGCTGCGCTGTGATGCCGCGGCGGCGCCTCCGTCATAATTGTGGCCCAAATGTTCTGCTGGCTGGCCAAAATAGGAGTTCAAATTAGGCGTCAGACGCAGCTGGTCACCCAGCTGTTCTGTCCTCTTTTCCAACTGTTGCTCCAGAAGTACGGCTTCCTGCAGAACGGGCACTTCAGCCCTCCTTCACTAGTTTCTCGGTGACAAATGGTTCTTGATATTTATGTTTTAGAAATGAGGATTTTTATTATGACATTTCTCATGAGGAGCAATCAGCACGATACATTTTTCATTTTTGTTGATGTGACAAATAGATTCATCCTCATGTTTGAGTATAGAGATGAACCCTCCTTTTGGAACCATTTATTTATTTTTTTAACTCTTTTGTTAGCATGGATGTATGAATTTATTTCGTTAGATACAGATGGTGGGATTAAATCACTCTCAACAAGACATGGGTCCACATGTGTGGACACAGGGGCATATAAACACACTTCACTGATCTGAGATATTCCTCCTTTACATGCAGAGTAATGTAAGTCTCCGGGGTCGTTAGCCTCTTATTTGCATCGATCCGCTTCTCCTGCTCAGTAAAAGAAATCCTTTTAAAACAGCTTGTATTTAACAGCTTTCAGCACCTGTAGCTGGACTCTTATCGTCCCCAGTATGATCTTCAGTCACCGCTTCTTACTTAAACCTGACTTTTGACTGGCTCAGTCAAATGTCCCCACATGCACTTTGTTCTTCCGGGATTGTTATTACGCTGAAATGAGAATCACACCTGAGCATGAGCATAATAATCCAAATATACAGTGACTCAACCTTCTAAAAGCAATTTCTCGGTTGAGTTCAGCCTGTCATATATTCATATCAGTACACTAACACTGTCAGCCAAGTGCCATGACAGGAGGTCAGAGGTTAAACACCAGCAGAATTGGAAGAACTTGTTCTCCATGGAAGGAAATAAAGACATGTTGGACTCTATTTCTGTCTGTTGGCTCAATTATATTAAATATAGGCTCAATCTGCAAGGAAAGACTATCATTATAAATGTAATCAGTGGGTGATCTCGAAGAGAAGGTTATATCCTGTAGAACTCATTTTGAACCAACTTGGACAGAGAAGAGAAAAGCTGCTTCTCTCAGTGTGTGTGTGTGTCGTGTTGGCCTGAGGACGTCCGCCCTTCTAGGGCAGTCATTTATGTGCCATGTTCAAGGATGCTGCCATGCACTTTTTCTTTTTCTTGTCACATTTGTTCTCCGCTGACATGAGATTGATTTAGGAAGCCGGTGATCATTTTTGGTGGACTTGCTTGACAGCATCTGCTGCTTGAAAGTGACACAAAGGTTCAGTACATATAGTGTTTGTGAAATTGCCGGGTGTCAAATCAGTGATGGGGACAAATGCCGGGCCAGAGTGCTCATTTCAGACACATGGTCCTGTTGTTTAATGGCCCTGCAGTTATAAAATGGACCTGAAGCGATGCCACCAAAGGGCTCTTCATGCACATAGTTTCTTTAGTTTATGCTTTCTGTTAGTTTTAAGCAGTGATTTGTTTTATTTTCATGGCATCTCTGCATGATGGTGAATGCTGTTGCTTCTCTGATTCTGCCTTCACTTTTCACCTACAGATGAACTGGTCTTCAAAACAAATCCTTATTCTTCTGCTCCTTCAAAAATAGATTAAATTGGTCTAAGTGGTTGCTCTCTTGACAGGCAGTCACGATGTTCTGTTGGTCTCTGTTGATTGTTGTTTATATCTGCTTCCCGTTTCAGTCCGTCTGATTGTACAGCCGCATAAGCACACTCAGTCAGCTCAGATTTTCCTGTTTACATTCAAAGACGCAAGCATTTTTAATTTTTTTGGAGTATTTGTACAGAATATCAGAACGTTTTTCCAAAACATTGATCAAAAGCGGCAATGAGCACTTGAACGCTTTTTTTTTTTTTTTGAATTTCATAAATATACAGTACTCTCTGAGAATTGCTTGTCAGCAAATGCTTTCCCCTCCCAGTTTACTGCAAAACTAATGCAAGTCTCAGCTCGGCCGCTGTCGTATAAGCCTTGCTCAAATCATTTCCATTCTTTTGAAATTAGCTGCCCTGATCCCGTCCTCAGGTATCCGGAGGAGGCATGTCTCTATCACGTGTCTACACAGTGGCCCCCAACGAACTCCAGGGTGCTTTTGAGGATTAGCTACAGATTGGGTTTTACTCGCTCCAAGTCTTGTCGTTGCTGTTCGGCAGTGTGTGTGTGTGTGTGCATGCACGACTATATGCGCATGTCTGGATGTGAGCGTAAGTGTATATTTGTTACATTTCCAGTCCTGTCACTCATCCCCCTGTTGTGATAAAAGCACCGAGCCTCCCTCCGCCCCGGACTTGTGCTATCACGCTGACAGATCGTCACTGCGGTGAAACGGAGGAACAGGCTCACAGGGAACCACGGCAAACCGAATAATTATTTTCATCCGAAGCAATCGCACGACCAAGGGTTAAGAGGGGGAGAGCTCTGGAGGGAGCATGTGTTAATGCCGTTTATGACTTTGCAAATTATGCATTATAGGCAAGAGCAGAGTGGAGACTGAGGAAGCGTAATTGCATTGATTTGTCAGTGATGGCTACAAATAATGACATTTCTCTTGATCCGGGGGAAGAACAGGATGGATTATGAGGCCTGAGGGCACGTGCACAGGCTCCGGCTCCAGCTCATGATGCCTTTTAAAAACATTATATCACACACCAAAACATTTGCCTTCCATACACATTCAGGTCATCGTCTCTCCCCGTCTCGCCACGGTATGGACTGAATACACACTCGGCACGCAGAGCACAGACACACAAATCTAAATGGACACACACAAACCCACACACATATCTTATTGCTTCATCTCCACCGTAGCTTTTAGTTCCCCCTGGAGGGTTCGGTTTAGATGAAATGTCAGTTTTAATGGAAATGGGAATGGAATAACAAAAAGCCAAGTTTTTCTTGTATTCCATTTCAGTGAAGAGGGAGAAGGTGTTTCTGTTAGATGGCACAACTCTGGTGTTTACCACTGCCTCTTATGGCGTATGGCATTAAATTTCGCCCAAGGCAAAGGACATTGCTTTTATAGCTGTCATTTCAGAGGAGAATAAAGCTGGACTGTTTTTCTGAGGCACCGTAAATTATGCGGAAATGGAAAGAGAGGTTAAATTGTTGGGAACAAACAGAAATGTTAAACATTTGGCAAACTGATTGACTTTCACAGGCTGCCCCTATTTATGTTCTGACATTTTGAAAAAAAAATAGACAAAACAACCTATAGCAGAGGGGGAAGCTGTTGGTTTTCCGAGCATCAATATAAAAGTTGCGGCGGTCCTGTGTCTGTCCTCACATAGGCAGGAAAGAACACAACGGGGACACACTGGGAAGTGAGAGATCAAGAATAGAAAGGATGTCGGCGGACAGGTCTGTCATTCTTTATAGATACTCTGTGATGATAGGTCTTGTCGCTGAGACACAGGCTCTTATCTCTCACCCCTCTGAAACATGATAAGGGGACGATCTCCTCCGTATACCTGTTACCGCTGCACACGCACCTCCGCTCTGTGTTTGGACGACGGCTGTATCTCAGCGGCATCGGGGGCAATCTTTCTCTCTGAGGGAGAGCGTCTCAGAGTCTGGCTCTATCTTTTGACTATTCATCACCACATCTTCAAAAGCACAATCCCATGTTGAAGATGTTTGGGGTTATCCTTCTAAATGCCGTTGCTGTGTGATTTTGTGTATCTACACGTGCTTGCCGCCAGTTTCTGAGGCATATTCACACCCTTACCATTCTGCATCCCTGAAGTCCTTCCTTCAACCTTCAGCCTCTCCTCTCCCCTCTCCCCTCCTTCTTTCCTCATTTCCGTGACCTGCAGCGGCCATTGTGTGCCACTCCGAGTGGCAGATGTGTGTTTGTGTGCGGTTGTGTGGGAGACTGTGTAACACCAACTTGCCTTTCTGTCTGTGCTCCATTAACTCTCTTTTCTGGGTCTTTAGCTTTGTTTGGATTGGTGTCATGCCCCTAATCCCCACACCGCATGAAAATGGACCCCTTTCTCCTCCCCACCAATTCCCCTCTGCTCTGCCACGCGTTGCTCTTTTCTTGTGTTTCTTTTAGCCCCACTTGTCCCAAGCAGTTACTCTGTATGTCTGAAGAAAACCTTAATTTTGATTTCACAGGCGAATGCTTTTGGCCCGTACACTACTTGCTATTCAATTTCGTGATTTTCTCTTTCAATAGATCTTAAAATGACAAATATGATTTGGGTTTCTTTCCTAAAATGAGATGTTTTCATTAGATTTACCCAAAGATATATGCAGGTCTTTTTACAGGGAGTATTTTAGTGAAGCTGCTTTGAAAGCAGGTGGGATTATCATAGGCCATTTGGCTTGAAAGTTTAAGTTTTCTTAATTAAAGCAGGATTTGCAACAGATTTATAAAGGTATGTGAGACTAAATGAGCCGTTTAGACGGACATTTTTGCAGCGGGCTTCATCTCTCTCGCGTTCCCTGTTCATCTTTCCGCTCCACTAGCCGCCACTTTCACTCAGTCTGCGCCGGTCTGACAGTATCTGCTGAGGAGGATGAAAGTTGGACACAAGGACGGAGACCCCTCAGTCTCTCCCCGCGTCTACTCGGCATTTTTAGACTCTCTTGCTTGTTAATGAATCACAGCTACGGCAATAAACCCAGCAGTCCCATAAAAAGTTTGACACCCTTCTAGCGTTATTTAAGATGCAACATTCATTTTCTTCTTTTCTTTTCTAGCTGTTTACATGACTTTCTACCGCCTCATTGTGTTTTTACCTTTACTTATATCAACCACATGAGTCCTCCGGTCGTCCGGTCAGGTTGTCCCGTAGGTCTGTGCTGGGCAGCAGGACAGTCGCAGCCCAAGGAGGCTGTATGTGGAGCAGTCCTCAGGAGATGCTGAACACCTGCTTGGATGGAGAGACACTCACATGCATCAACAGGACATCGTTCCCCGTGTGTTCTCCATCAAAACCTCTCCTCATGGAAATTTGATGCGCCCAGCCAGAGGATGATGCAAATTGTCATCATTGGCAGTGTCTGTGCTGTAATTGTGTTGTGTATGCAGGTGTTTATCCAAAGAGACAGCTCAAACATAATTAAAGCCCTCCTTTTTTTTTTTTTTTTTTTTGGTCTGACCATATTTTTTGTTCTGATCTTTATCTCCATATACTTTGAAAAGGTCAATATGGGCTATGATCGGTTTATGTAATATTGATTTGCTATTGAGCCTGATTGTTGCCAGACGGCGCCCAGCAGGTGGCCTTGAGGCATAATCAATTTATCAGCAACTTTAATCGACAAGGACCTCTGCAATAAAGACAGACAGTGTGTCCTCAGGTAATCCAATAGAGCCAGCCTCTGACACACACCGTTCCTGTGTGTGTGTTTGTGTGTGTGTGTGTGTGTGTGTGTGTGTGTGTGTGCTTGCGTGTGAGAGAGAACGTGAACATTTGTACGTCTCCACCGGCTGAGTCTGCGTCTGCTCTTTCCTCGTTGCATTGAGAGAATGCGCCTGCATATTTCATACACAAGCCAACATTTGTAGCGTTGAAGCAAGGGCACCAGCGATCCTCTTGTCCTCCATCTTTCCCTTTATGTTTCCTCCACACATTACTTCCTCCGGCTCTCTCTACCAACACACTCACCTTCCATATCTTGTTGTGTAGGTGAAGATGAGTTATAGTGGTCAGAGCGATGCTGCTGATAGATGAAGGTGAACTCGGCTCTGGCCTACAACGGGAGACTTTAGAGGACACAGAGGCTGCCATCCATCCTCTCAGCCACCTACATACAACAAAACCCCCTGCACACACTGTGGCGCAAACTGGAATTTTCTTTTCTTTTCTTTTTTTGCAATGCTGTGTATTTTTTCTTTTTTTTTTTTCTAAGTGGCTTGGTTCTCAACAAAGCCACGGTTGCACCTTGTGATGCTTTTGTATACTCTGAAAGTATTTTTTATTTTTTTTTCCAGTTGTTATTCTATCTGGGGGGAAAAAAAAAAGAAGAAAAAATGTTAACCTTTTTATTGAGTGTTTACCCTTTGTGGCTACTCTCTGAATTGACTGTGATTTGGTGTGTCAGACTGTGACACGGTTGTGTACATTACTGCATCTATCTGACATGTCAGCAGAAAAGCTCAGAAAACACGATTTATTCTGCACGCGACACACACGATCCACGATATCATTCCCGTTGCTTTTTCCCTTGAAACATATTCATAAGTTTGCTATATGCGGCGTGCTTTTCCCAGAATCACCTGTAGCTACACACAACCTTGGGAAGATTCCAGTTTATTCCCCTATTCATCCTCCAGTCACCGGCTGCTCTAATCAACCCGGCGACTGTTAACTCAACATATCCGTGCTTCAGTGTTGGGGCAGTTCATCTTGTCATGGTTTAAAGGACACCCCTTCTGCTGGTATTATCAGTGTCCTACTTCAGTGCCACACCTGCTCCTTTATCAGTCACGCGATAGCGGGGACGCTGAGCGGCGCCGCTGGGGGAGCCCAGAGTCCCACTTCCTTATCCTGCGCGCCCAGGTGTGGCCCTCTCCCACATCCGCTATCGGCAGGAAATTACACGCACCTTAAGCCCATTACCACTTCAAAAGGGACAGGCACGGGGAAGTGGAGAGGAGTCTTCCCATTAGCGCCCTGCAGCATGCGGCTGTTGCTCTACCTGTTTCCGCACAGTCAAGAAATAATTAATAATGGCAAATTCATTAGGCTGGCAACAAATGGCAAATAGGTCATTCAGGGGTCTGCCGTTGTAGGTGAATGAAGGGGCCGCGTGCAAATGCCATGATATCTTATGGCGTTCACTGTATTGAGCTGTAAATCTATTCCAGCAGAACAGGTATATGAGGGAAAATCCTTCTCGGGATTTATTGCTTCTCTTGCAAAAGCTACGGATTAGAATTATTTATTGCTGTGCGCATTGCATTTTTTTGACTCGTGAGTTGATTCCATTTTTCCTGTCAACTGCAGTTTTGATGGCACTCCAGAAAACCCGGTGATTATACTCTTTTTTTTTTTTTTTTTTTTTTCGTGACTAAATATTTTACCACCGGCTGACACGCACTGCAGTTCAGTATGTGAGACGTGCATCCGCCAGTGCTACAAATGTTTACATGTAAATGAATGGATCTGGGAGACGAGGAAATGGGTATGAGGGAGAAGGAGTAGTCGGAGGCTCAGGAGGAGAAAGTTATCACCGCTGTCAGCAGAGTTGATCTGCGTGTCGTCATGGCTGCTACGTTAGTTTAGAATCCATCACTGCAGGGGAAATGTTCTGTCGCAGTCACTATGGAAACAAAATCAGGAAGTACAGACAGTGCCACCCCAAAGTAGACAGAGCGGCGGCGAGCACACACACGCACACGAAATTGAAATTTCTTGCAAGTGAAGAAAAGAAATAGAGGAGGAGATGGAGAGATATGCTTGGTTGGACAAGCGATGCAATGCTTGACTGAAATGATTAAATTGTAACTGGCGGCTAAAAAGTGTGCGCACGTGTGCGCGCATGTGTTTACACACTTGTGTTTTTTTTTCAGCGTATGCTTACTTGTGTGCATGAGCCCATATACTCCCTGGTTATGTGTGTTTGTGTACGTGTGTTTTCATGTTTTTGTGTGAGTCAGTGCAGAGGAGATGAAAGCATCGTCGGGTGTCACGAAACATTAAGGTCTGGAACACGTCTGGCTCTCGTCTCGCCCTGTGTCCCAGCTAAACTGAACCGCTCCCCCCCTAATGCAACACACATGGTCAGCCCGGTAAATATTTTCAGTGGGAAACGCGGCCCTCCCGGTGTTGGCACAAGATCGGCTCCTGATGAAATTGGCATACTTGGCTTGTCATCACCAGGCAGTGAAAATACATTTTATACCACCCTGACATGCAGGAGGATATTAGAACCAGATGAAAAATATTGCAAAAGACACCTCTTCCGTCTTTTTTACACTCTTTAACTCCCAGTGAAATCCAGAATCTGACATCTGGACACATGGAATACATATATTCATACATGGCAAATTTATGGTGCAGTGCAGATGAGAGGCTGTAGCTCCGCAGAGCGAGTGGCCAGTCAGCGCCGCCGTCTGTGGTTATTTAGTGCCGATTAAGCCCAGGAATGGTAATGGGACTGCTGATCCTGGCACCTTCCACTGTCAGCTGACGGGCTGAACTGTGTTGCTCTCTATTGGTAGTGTTTTTGTTCACGAGGAGCGGCAGTAAGTGAACGGTCCAGTAGAATGACCAAATGAGCCGGGGAAGCTGAGGAGACGTCCTGGTTCGATTTGTCAACATTACACTGTCCTCACGTATAGTCAATTGCAATAGTAATACCATAATAACTCCAATGAAAAATAATGCATATTTAAGGTTTGGTTCAACAGTAAAATGTTACTTCTCTTACTGAAAAAAATCTGTGAGATGTTCTGAAGCTTCCTGTTTACTGTCTGTTGAAGAAACATGTCAGGAAAAACTGTCACTGTCGCTTGTGACAACTCCTTGTCGGTGTCAAGCGAATAGGTTATTGATAGCTACTTTTTGTTTACATATGACAGCAATTGTGTATAGACTGCATAGTTTTGGAGCTGCTATCACAAAGCACTAAAATTTTCAATTTCTGGGACTTGAGTATTGACTCGGCGGTGAGATTCCGCTCCTTGTGTATTTTTTAAAACAATTTATGGGACTGTCTAAGGCGCTGGTGTCTGGGTTTTCGTGATTTATTGTTCTCCCACTTCCAAAACAGCCGTGTTCCATAGTGATCTGAAGTTATAGGTTAACATATATATGATGTATAATTGTGGCTTTTCCACAAAAGCGAAACAGAACCCTCTATGTTTTTGCAGAAGAATAATTCCACTTGACAAATGACCTATACACACAACCTTTGGTGATTTTATACCATACATTTCAAGAAATGTGAACTGCAATTCAC
Organism: Salarias fasciatus; assembly: GCF_902148845.1. NCBI lineage: Eukaryota > Metazoa > Chordata > Actinopteri > Blenniiformes > Blenniidae > Salarias > Salarias fasciatus. The sequence continues at coordinate 19,621,777 of NC_043764.1, read as the reverse complement.
TTTCAAATGAAGATAAGTATAAGTTAGTTTAAGCATAAACACAAACTCAGCCCAAAAATGTCCAAACAGATGAACATGCCGGATGTGAGAGGCGTGGAACGAATGCAGTCGAACAATTCCCATGTTCTTGTAATGCATAGAAGGGTGTTGTGTTCCTCCTACTCATTTACACAGCAAACAACTACACCAGATATACTGCTAACTCCAAAAGAAGCATATCTAATTAGAAATATTTATCATTAAATTCAAGACTATGGGCATTCGCAAACTCTGGATATCAACCCTCAGTCTTCCACTGAGATCGTGTCAACGTACCTCCTGCCGACGCCGTGGAGTGGTTGATCTGTTAAGCTCTCCATCATTCGCTGCGCATCCCTCTTCTCCAGGCGTGCGTCATTTCCTCATACCTAGTGCCATCCGTTATGGCCATCTCCATTTGCAGCCCCATTCGCTCAGCACTCCAGCACCTAGTGCGGCTCTTAAACTGTGCAAACCCGGAGTCTTCATTCATTTAATGGAAGTGCCTCTCGTTTCCTCCATAAAGAGAGGCATCAGCATCTTTCAGCTGGTCTGCGGGGCTCGTTCAAGGAGCCTAGGGCACAAGATGCCTTATTTCTCCACAGGCTACGCTTCCTGCTGATAATTATCCTACAGGCTTTGCACAACAATCCAACATATTCTACTCAACAGTGAGCTGCCTGTGGATTCTCTCCAGCCGTAATCCATGATTCTTGTGTCTTTAGGGGATTATATGGGGGTGTTTCAGTGTCTTACTGCTGGAGTTGCTGACATACAGAAGAGGAAGCATTCAGACGAGTTGTGAGGAAGAGAAAAAAAAACGCAGATGAGATTAGTCACATCTACATCAGCATCATCCACAAGAGCAAAAATAGTCGACTATGCATTTCTCGGGGAAAGAAATGGACCAACATTAAAGTAAGATGTGACACTGTACTTGCTTCTTTTCCTCCGTCGTGTAATTTTTGTTGACAGAAATTTGAGCTTTCATTGAAGTCTGCTCGTGTCCTGGAGATGTTTTTCTGGCAGGAGATGCAGTCGGCGATGAAGCGGATGAGGTGGTCTGTATTTGGTACCTGCTCGCTAATTTTTTTAGGAGCTTATTGTTTGTAGCATTTCCGGTAAGGTGCCTTGGCAGTGAATTCCACTGGGCAAGCGCTTTCCTGCAGTATTTGCCAAACAGATTTGAGCTTATGTTTCTCCTTCTCACTTCACTAAACATTTGCGGCGCGACACGCCAGCTAATGGTGAGAAGTCTTCTGAAAGTCAGTGACTCCACTTTTTACCTGCAATGTTGGACAGATCTCTGTGAGGATTGAGAGGCACCTGTGTTAAGAGATTAAACATTTGTTAAATGAAGCAAATACATATTCGTGCTGGCGGGATTATGTATTGTATTTTTCAGTTTACAAAAGGTAACACCTTCTAGTTTTCACCTACACCAAATGTAAACAGATGTATTTCACATCCTACACTAAAGAGTGCCCTTTATTTGTAAGAGAAAGTACTTTTGTTTTATTTTGAATGCCATCCAAACTCAGCAATTCACTATTGTTACTACTATTGCCAAAATACAAACAGAAAAGCTGGAATGAGGTGCACTGATTGAAAGGAAGACATTCCAAAGTATTTGGAAGAATAAGTATGAAGCAGAAGGTGATAATCCTTCACAAACAGACCCTATCTAAATATTTACTGCAACTATTCAGTTGTGGATTATCTGATTGTCAATAATTTGCGATCAACAGTTTGGAGGGAAGGTGAAGAAATGGAAATATAATCATCTGCAGCTGCACCCAGTAAAAGGCTAAATATACACTAACGCTGGCACAGTGATATTAGTGGGTCAAAGGAGAAACATTTATTAACAGTAATTACCAGTTAATCCTGTGACCATCCAGCCATTAATCCATGAAATGATCGAGGCGCTCAGGACGTGGCAGAGGTCTTGTATTGAGCCAACAGGTAACGATATCACTTCTGGACGGAGGTAGCAAAATGGCTCTTACTCTTTACAAGAGCACGAATAAAAAAAAGACAAGTGAGGAAAAAAAAAAAAGTACCAGTTGGAGTCTTTTTCATCTCTCGTCATTGTCTTGTTGGGTGGTTGTTAAAAGCAGTTACATGTGTGCACATGAGCCGTCACATTGTAATTATAGTGATCGTAATACAGCATTAACACACCAGCGTAATTATAAGCAGTTGCTCAGTCATGATTCAACTTTTGTCGTCGATTTTACCAGAATCTAAATCATCTACCAGAAATGAAAGTGATACCAGCCTAGCGGGACCTGGCTGGAAAAAAAACACTACGGGCCTGATTTTCTAAGATTCTGCATAAAATGGGACTTACAACGCTCTTCATGTCCGGAGAGACGGCACACCTTGTAGAGAACCATGCGAGGAAGGCTTTTACTCACCCTGCTTCTCAGACATCTAATATCACAGTTTTTACCCGAGATGTCACCGACCGGCCCGGCGCCGCCGGAGCTGTGTCCACGGGCTCCGGCGGCAGATCTTTAATAACGAGCGAACCTCCCGGAGTGTTAGTTATGTTTCATAGAGGAGAGACGGGAGATTTGAGCTTGAGTTTGTTGTTGTCTCTCCCCTCGCGCTCAGTAGGAGCTAAGCAGTGTGATGGATTAGGCATAAGGAGCGTCCGCTGGTTTAATGGCAAGTCCAAGGCAGCCCGAGGAGATGGTTTTAATCATATTTGCCTCCTCATTACCCTCCCGTCTGCTGCCTTAGTGCTGCGCTGGGATATCATCGGCAGCCAACTACCCCCCTTCATGCAAGAACAACACACCATCAAATACTATAAACTAGAGTGTTCCTTATGAACTGCTGCCATTTCAGATCGCTTTACTGTGCTTTGCTGACAAATACGGACGAGGAGCGAGAGCCACAGTAGCAAGCAAAAACCTGTAACCTTTCATTTCATTTCAGTTGCAGCACCGTGCAAATACTGGCAAAATGTGTCTCTGAGGAAGATTTGATGCTTATTGTAATATTGAAGACTAGATTTTAAACACTTTTATTATTTCCTGACTCTATATTCATGCTGCTAAAAGGAAACCACTTTTGCTCACAGATTCAGAATTAGCAGCGAGATTCTTCTCCACGGCGAGCCGAGCAGTGACCTTGTTGGGGATCGACAGCTGCTTCTTATCTCCACCGAGGCCTGCTGGAAGTCTGCTGTGTGACAGTGATGCCTATCATTCATTTAGCCACAACCTCATCCTCCTTCACAACCGTCTGAACAAACGCGGTCTCCCAGCACTCAGCCTTTGAGGAGAGAGCAGTCAGACTGTCTGCCGTTCTCCAGTCTTTCTCATATTTCAGGTGTGCAGGAGATAAATCCGCTGCGTGTAACTCACAAGCCTCTGCGTTTTAGCCGGGACTCTCTGTTCCGTTTCCCCGCCCTGTTTTGGTCTCAGGTCAGTGTATTTAAAATTGATTGTCGCAGCTCAGGGTGCTGAATGCTGTTTTGTCGTTGAGGTTATTAAAATACTTGTGTGTGTGTGTGTGCGTGTGTGCGTGCGTGTGTGTGTGAATTGAGGTTGAGGGGATTTAGCTTTTAGCAGCAGTTCCTGAGTAGTAGTTCTTGTTGTCTTTTTTGTGATTTATTCCATTTCACTCTGTTTTGCACAGATTTGTTTGGGAGTGCATCCTCCTTTGTTATTTTATTTTATTTCTTTATTTCTTTTAGTTTTGCCTCCCCCCCCCTCCTATTTTTTTCGATACGTCTCTCATTGTTGCCGTGAGCGATGTGAGGGGGCTAATTGCATTTCCAGCAACCTTGTTAATGACAATGTTGTAATGGCTTTCAGCTATTATTGAATTGACTTTCAACATTGCCATTTTAGTTTACACAACTGCCATTTGCTTAAAAGCTTTGCCTCTGTACTCCTGAACAGGCTGGCATGGTTTAATATGTGCGTGTGATAACAGGTTTATTTCTGTGAATAAAATTAGTTCCCTGAAGACTCCACGGGGACAGATTTTTCAAGAGTGTTTTGGCTGTGGCGCAGCACATATTATTTTATGAAGTGTGCAGGTGTCACTGTTGTTTGGCAGGAGGAATTGTGCTCACAGAGATGAAAACCTAAAAGTATTTAAGCAGGGTTCATTAGTGCTTTGAGTTTCTATTTTCTCCAATTACGGTTGATTTATTTTATTTCTGCTGAATCACTCTCACTTTTCATGAAGAGAGCTCGACTATATTCACACTGATTGTTTATTTTTTAAAAGCTGATCCGCTTCTTCTTCTTCTTCTCAGCGTTTTCTGTACTCTGTATCATCCTTGAACCTCCTCATTGGCCTTCCTGCTTCTCCTCCATCCTCCGATCATCTCTCCCACGTAGTTGACCACGCCATCTCAACCTCATCTCTCTCACTGTTCCTCAAGCTGTCCAATCCAGCATGAGCTCTCCCTCTGAAGTACTCCTGTTTAGCCTCGTGTCTTTCGGTCAGCGCCTCCCCTTCAGCCTCATGGGAACCTTTCCATCACAGATCACTCCTGACCCTCATCTCCTTCCATTCCACCCTGCCTGTACTTTCTCCATCACCTTTCTTCCACACCGTCCACTTCCCCGGACGGCTGCCACCAAGTACTTAAACTCACTGTTGCACCATTTTTCTTCCCATTCAGACACCCACTCTGTTTTACTCCTGCTCATCTCTGTTCCTCTTTAATGCAAACTACAATTCTCCAGGTAGTCCTCAGCCTACTTCCCCCCACTCTTATCTATGATCTAAATATATGAATAGGTAAAAGTTTTCCTGACTCAACCGTCTCTATTGCTATTTCCACTCTGGCATGTCTCATCAGAGGCTGGATTTGTATATTACAACGATGAAACATCAGTTTGGTTTCAGTTTTTCCATGAGTTTTCACACTTTTTCTCACCTGACTCCTCGTAATATTTAAGATAATTGTCAACATTATTCTTCATCAGACTCTTTTATCACCCACAATGCACCAGAAGCAGACTTCAGATTCTAATGCAATAAACCACGAAGAACTGGAAGGCCAAGAGGTTGAATCGTTATTAGAGGTTTGCAGGTTTGAATCCCACTGCTGACAGGTCCTCTGAGCACGGCCCTTGACCCCCATTGTACACCACCCTCCTCGAAACAGGATGGCTGAAATGTGGAGAAATAATTTCAACAAGAGGCAGAATGAAGTATATCTCAAAAATAATGGCGGCTGTTATCGCACTGTGCATCATCGAAGACAAAACGCTCCGGAATCTGGAAACCACAGATCATGCTCTCTCTCCGAAGCTATTTCTCATTCAGTGCCTTCTCCAGTTATAGGTAAAATAGAAAAGTTAACTCTAGACACTCGTCATACATCTTCATTTCATCTTTTTTTTTTTACTCAGATGTAGAAAAGATGTGTTACTCTTGAATTTATTGTCACTCTGTGGAACTTTCATCTATTATTTTGTCTGCTGGCTTTAAACATTTCTAGTGTTTGCTTGTTTGGTGAAATGCACTCAGACACACACTCGCATTATTTCTGCAACTTTGTAGATCAGCGTCCATCTACGTGCCTCTGTGCATATGTATTTTTTGGTACGACGCAGGACTCCTTGTGGTTTTGTGTGTATGTGTGTGCATATGTGTGTGTGTGTGTGTGTGTGTGTGTGTGTGTGTGTGTGTGTGTGTGTGTGTGTGTGTGTGTGTGTGTGTGTGTGTGATTGACAGTGGTGCCTGTTGGGTGTGACAGTGTGACAGAGTGTGCTGATCCCTCGGCCGGCCCCGCATCACAACATTTCTTCTCCGTCCCACTTCACTCCCTTCGTCGCCAACTCTGCATTTATCTTACTTTTCATTCCTCTGGGCAAATATGTCTTAGTTTTCTTTAACTTCCTGTCTTTTTGTTGTCCCGAAAGTGTTTTATCACTATTAACCATCTCACAGGCACCGTCCAATCTCTCTTTTTCATTCTCTGTCACCATGGGAGTGCTACATTTCTCCCTGCAGAGGACAGCAGAGAGAGCAGATAGTGTTTAACAGGAGAAGGACAATATTTCTCTCCTTAACCTTGGACATTGGTTATGTACCTGCTTCAGAAAAGAGAGCTTTTGTTGGAGCATGCTGTCCAAACTAGGCAAAATGAATGACAATGAAAAGAATTGTCCGATTTTAAAGTTCACAAAATATCATATATATATGTAGAAGTCTGTCTAGTTTTTTGTGATAATCTGTCTTTTTTTCTCTCCTCAATAGACCAATTCTTCTTTCATACATTTGTCGGTTTATGGATTTCTTAAGGACTCTTGTAGTATAGTTTGTGTGTTTAGCATAAAATGACAGAACAAAAGCAGTTGGGTTTAACAAAATGGCGCCACAAATGTTAGTATTTGCTCATTCATTCGTTGAGAGTTTGACACAGGGCTGCGCGGTATACCTGGTATGACGGTAGAAACAAAATAATTTTGGCCACGGTAGAGATTTGCGCTCAACCGTCATACCGTCATCTCACCTGATACAGTTTAACTGCTACTATCAGGTAAATAAAATGTGCTGAAACGACCGTTCAATGCTTCTCTTTTACTGAAAAACGGTGCATCGTGTCATTGAACACGTTACAGCTTCTTCTGGCGCGCGTCTTGCCGGCTAAAACTCTTTTTATAACAAGATGCAGAGAGAACCTGTACTTCAGGGGCCATCCTTGTTCTGTGGTGTCTGTGTAAAAGTAAGCTTGAACATGCAAACAGCACACCTAGTGGCATGAAGTGCAAATGCAGGTGAATTAAACAACTTCAAAACCCAAATTCAGAAACACTTCCGTTATAGGTTTTACACCGCAACATTCATACCGAGATATGAGTTTTAGGTCATACCGCCCAGCCCTAGTTTTTTCATTGATCGGAAGATACAAAAGTAGTGGTGGTGTGGTGATAAACACTCTCGCCTCAGAGCATAGCCTCATGGTCCTGGTCCAAGTCCGGTCGGACTTCAGGGGTTTTCTGTGTAGATCTGCAGGTTCTCCCTGGGTGTGTCTCTGACTCTTCCTCCTTCCGCAAGACCAAAATAATCATTTGAGGCTAACTGCGTGAATCTGAGTGTGTATGACTGTCTGTCTCTCTGTGTTTGCTCTGGAGGCTTTTTCACACTGCGAATGTTGTCCAGAAAATGAATGGATTCTTGTAGCCAAAGTTCTCCTGTTTGATAGTCTGTCTACATTTTTGCATGTTTTCTGCATTGTGTTTTCCCATTTTTGGCATAAAATGATGGATGCTTGTTTATAAAGACTTAAAGCTAAGCTGATAAATTGAAAATATGTACAGTTTTGACCTAAAATATACAGCCATTAAGCCATCATCTCCACAAACTTACTCAACAGGGTAATTTAGAGTCAATTATCCTCTCACTGTGATGTGCTAATGTTTACTACCACATTATGGACTGGCCTAAAAATGTGATTTAACTAGATTGCCACAAATGAAAGGCACTGTAATTAAGTTGCTTTAGTTGCATAGTTGTTTTTCCCTAAGCGTGCTGATTTTTAACTGCATTTTAAATGGCAATCAAAACATTTCACCACAACAACAAAAAAAATGGTTGCTGGAAAAAAAAAAAACACTTAAAATTAACAATGTCACAAAGTAGTCGAAAAACACATTAATGACACGATTTGTGACTTTGTTGTGTGTTCAACAAGTTTGCCCAGTGTACTGAAGCATAAAAGCTTGCTTTTAAAACATATAAACATATCACTCACTGCAGCTAATTTTCTGAAATAAGTTGAAAAGAGGTTCAGTAGCACACTAGCTTTTATACACTAGTGGAGATCTGCAATCTGATTTTTTTTTTTTTTTTTTTTTGAGCTGTTCTGTCTTACTGAGCGAAGGATTTTATGCAAACTGGTTCACTCTGGCTGAGTAGCCATTTGTCATCTCGGTATCCCCTTTCAGCCATCACACTGTTGCTCTCCAGCTTCGCAAAGTGTATGGAAATATGCCATTTCAACCATGACCAAATAACGCACGAGAAATCTACTTAGTGCTGCAGTCACGGACTGACCACCATCATTTTCACATATTAACAAAGCGACCAGAATACCTGTATATTAAAGAGTGGATCAGTACTTTACCAGCCGGTAGGCTCCTGCACTTGCAGTGAGTGAATAGCGTCTCCCTTCAGCCGCCTCTCTCCTCGGGCTTTTAGGAGCTGTCCTCGGTTCTGAATTAGACATTCAGGTAGCAGTCGCTGCGGCCCCTCCGTCGGCCCTGAGGCTGTAGTGTGGCTGTTTTTCACGTTCTCCTACACTGCATCCACAAGTGGTTTATAGAAACACCGGGCGGCACAATACTGGCTCAAAGTATTAATCGCACATTCTGAGAGTAATGTTTTAAAAGAGGGGGAAATGTCTTCCCGGACTTCACACTGACAGAAAAAGTATTTTATTACCCCTAAAACACCAGTGTGGCACTTTTATGGGAAAGCACCACTAAAGGCAGAAGATTTATTTACTGTCATCATTCCATTAAAAGTGAACTGGTAATGTTTGTCTTTTTTTTTTTTTTAAATCTATTTCACACAGCTTTTATTTGTTAGTCTTTCAGTGTGTTGCCAGCGGTTCTGGTAAATATTTAACTATTTTCTTTCTTTCTTTCCCTCTTTCTTTCCGTTTCTCTCTTTCTTGACACATTTTGGGCTTCATACTGAGCTTTGGTTAATTTCTGAACAATTTCTGACATTTTAAAAGACCAAACAGCTCAGTGAGTAATCACTAAACTCGACAAAATCGCTGTAACCCACGCAGTCAAATTGGTGTGGATGGATTTTAACTGTTATCGTGCGTGGATTACATGGTCAGTCACATTTTTGGGGCCGTTTACCAACACATGCGCACACCGACAGTGGCATAAAGGCTGCTTGCATCCGTTTGGTTTTGACCAGCAAATCAAGGGGATTGAACCGCCAGTATTGGGACTAAGAGAGGACTACTACCCCACTGCTGGTTAGAGCTTTCATATGACAGTGTGAATATGCCTGCGGTGTGGAGTTTTCTTGTCCTCCTGTCACGGCACTACAGTTTTCTCCCATAAGCTAGTCGTTCTGAATCACTTGGAGTGAATGTGAGTGTGTTTCTGTGTCTGGTCTGTGATGGATTGGCGACCTGTCCCGGGTGGACCCTGCTTTTGTCCTCAGTCAGTTGAGATTGGCTCCCGTGACCTTTGACCCTCAGGTAGATGAAGGAATGTAGAAGATGGGTGGGTGGATGGACAGTGGCTTCGGATGCTGTTGTTTTTTTCTTCCCTGAAATAATGTCACTTTTTAAAACCCCCTCTTCAGTTCCTACCGCCTTTTTATCCTGCTTGTTAGACATTACATCACCACCACATGCTTATCATGTTCGTTTCATTTCAAATGTCCCAAATAAAGTAAATGTTCGTCTTATCCTACAGCCATACTCTCTCTGCTCCAGTTGAACGAATACACTGGAGATGCACAGTCTACCCCGAGGCATGAGTAATTTTTTTTTTGTCTCATGCTCAAACCTCGCTTTTATTATTAAGACTGCACAGAGTGCACGGAGTTTGGAAATAAGTGAACATTTGTTATGGGTATTTGTGTGCCTGGGTAAATAAAAGAGGCAGAAGGAAACAGTTATTAAAGCATGCAGCAATTCACCAGAACAGTCTCTCAAAGCTGTTTTGTGATGCAAAGACCTTTGCATTTCATATAATTCTGGGGTGTAATTTATCACAGCAAAGTAGATTACAAAATACTGAAACATCGTGCTGCGGCTTTTAGGCTTTCACATCACTTTTCTACGATTTCTTTGATATTTCAAGTGAAAGAGATATTGGACTCTAACTGGAGAACAATACTATATATGTCGAGCTAAATATGATAGGTGTGTAACCTTAATTTGAACAAAATGTCATGAACAAGAAATGCTCTTTTAGCTATCACTTATTAATTTTTTTATTTTTATTTTTTAACTTTACTTTACTGGAAGGAAAAGAAAATGGAAACATTTTGTGGCTGCTGCCGATTTTCTTTCTACTCTAAAGCTCTCCACCGCTTTGCGTAGGAGTGTTTTTTTTTTTTTTTTCTCAGCTCAGTAAGTTTTTCTTTGCGTGTGTTTGTTCAGGTTCTGAAACATGTCAATATTTCATTCCTTTCAGAATATTAAGCAAAGGTTTTAAGAGAGCGTTCGCGGGAAAATATGTGTGATTAAATAGAGTGGATACAAACAATATCTCTGATGGAGGAGATTTATGAAAGCCGGGGACAGAACGGGGGTTTAGGCTTCTCCGGGTTTTACCTGCATTATGTAGAAATGAGCGCTCTTGTGTCTTTTTGAATAGTGTAATCACGAAACCTTAAAAGCTTAACTGCTCATTATGATTCGTGGAGATAAAGAGTGTGAGTTTGTGTAAAAATTGTGGGGAAAAAAAGAACGGGATTTGTTTTCCGGTGTTATGTTGTAATCATGCATTAGTTAAATAGATGCGACAACATGAGTTAACAAGTAAATTTTAAGACTTTCTTTACACACTACTCACACACACATCCTCACAACGTCCAATTTAGAGTCTCAGATTCACCTCAAATGCTTGTTTTTAGCACTGTGGGTGGAAAACGTAGAAAACCCACGCATGCACAAGCAGAATATCCAAACTCCTCTCAGAAAGGCCCCGGGCTCCAGGAACAAACTTGCTGTGAGGAGAGAGTCCTGACGGAAATATGGATACTTTTGTTTGCAATTGTGTTTGTTTTACAATTAATTTTCATTCTAACAGATCAAATGATTGCAGGCGCATTAGAAAAAAAAAAGAATATTATTAAAACGTGTATTGTTTCATCAGCTGTTTTTTGGTAACCCTGAATTCGGGGTGATTTTGTGGCTTCAGTGCTAATAAGAAATTCACGAGGGGGAGATATGTGGACCCCCTATACTGCAAATCCCTGTAATCCCCCACCCTTCCTCATCTTTCTTTTTCGATTTTCTCACTCTCGGATTGACTGTTTGCATTGAAGTCCAATCATATGCAAAGCGGGAATCTATTTATAGCATCTGTATTTGCTCCTTCGAATCCACAAAGACCCAAAGCCGAATCTTCAGTGAACTACCTGCCAAAAAAAACATGCAAAGAGAAAACAGTGGAGGGAAAAAAAATCTGATGGAAAGAAAAGCACGAAAAAAAAAAAAAAGCACTGCACAAAGATAGGCCAAGGGCAAGATAAGTACGGGAAAGGAAATCAAAACGGGGAACAGGAAAGTAAAATGAAAATCTCCAGTGGACGGCGATGGGGGAGGTTAAAAGGGAGAGTACATGTCTGAAGGTGCCACTGCCTCTCATCCAGCGTCTGATCTGTGGGTGGCAGTGATGACTGATGGAGAACCACTCTAACTGAAGGTCATATCTGAAGCCCTGCCATTTCAGACTGCCACTGTCACAAGGGGAAAGGATAAATAAAGCTCACATTGTCATGTTTATTCACCCCGCTTTCTGCGCAGCTCTGTGGATGGCGAGGAGAGAGACGGATGAAGTGAGGCGCAGGGACATGGGAGATAGCAATGCTAATAGATGATGCGCTGTTGTCAAAGTCGGATTTATGTTATCATACATTTTTTTTTTCTTTAGAAAGGACATTTATACACCGTCATTTCCAGATTAACATTCAATTTCAATAACAAAGCCTTGATCCTCCTTGCTGTTATGCCTCACATCGTTTAATACACACAACTGATGTTTCAAATTGCATATTTTTCTAAATGCATTTCAGCTTTTTGATGATTAGTCTTTCCAGCAGACATTTCCACAATAGGAATGTGAGTGATGGCAATGAAAGGAGAGCTTTTTTCTTGAATTCCAGCTCAGTAGGGTTTTTGGTTATCAGGGTGATTATTTCAACAAGCGAGGCCGCACAATGGTCGCAATTACATAAGTATTTGTCATCAAATCATGTACAGCCCAGATAGGGTGAAACAAATTCCTGGAGGGGAGTAAACTACAGCAGACAGCATGTTTTCTGAGTTTGCTTTTCCCAGATTGTCACAGGGCTTAAGGACAGCAGTCTGTCACCGCTCCAGCGTCCCTGCAGTCTGGCCGGGACACAGAGCTATTCGTCTGGCGCTGGAACCGGAGCCGGAGCTGGAGGTTCAGAAGGGGTTGTTTTCCCCCAGGCGGGGCAGAACGCTCGTGGCCAGACGACCTCGCTGCCCAGCCTCTAATATCTGATCAAGAACCATCTGCTGAAGCTGCCAGAGCCCACTCTCTCCCCCGGTTCCCCCCGACCTGTCCAAGGAGAGCCCACAGGGACATCCAGCGTTTAGTCAGCCATTAGAATGATTCTGATTGCTATTTGTAGGAGATTTGCAGCACACTATATGCTTAACATCAAGGATAAAACTTTCCGCCCTGCTGAACTCTTGTGTGGCTGTTCCCTCTCCATCCCGCTGGTCCTGTTTCCCTGCACAGCTTACCGCGCTCACAGTTATTTATCCCTGAAACTTCCCCAAAAGAGCAGTTTGTGCAGAAAGTATCGGATGCAGTTTGAATCACAATGCTAGATTTTTCTCCTCGATAATTTCCATCCCTCCTGATTACTCCTGTTGACAGATGCAAATGCCAACTCCTGGCCACACAATGATGCAATTAGCCGGGAATCATTTTTCATTGTGCAAAGAAAAGCCCTTTGTGGAACCAAAGCCCAGAGGTAAAACGCCGTCATGATGATTTAGCAGAATGTCCGCGTTGCGCAGACGTGGTGCTTTATGAGCAACATGGATTCACACCGGAGGAAGCTTGTAAGCATCAAAAACAGTATATAGAATGTGTCAAAAGTGCGGCTCATGTGAAGTTCTAATGGCCTGTGAGAACCGTTGCTGTCCCCACTGCGTGTGAGTGAAGGAGAGAGCGTGGCGTGCGGCAACATGCGCTGGGCCTTGATAACAGTTGGTTAATGGGTAATGTGCCACACAAGAGTGATGCTGCACTTTCTGTTTTCATTTTGTTGCTGTAGTGCAGTAATTAATCCAGCTGAACCCTTTGTGCTCGCAAAATAAATGCTTTCCATTTTCATTAATAGACAACTCATTAGTACATAATGAGCAAGAAGGCAGCACTCCCCGCTCTCCCTGTGCAGTATGTAGGAGACGAACATGCGTTATACTCGGCTAATTAAAACCTGGGATTGTGTTCTGTTGCTCTGTGTCCTCCTCAGTTGAAAAGCGCAGGCACGTGCTTTTAAAACATTAGTCAAATGAGTCACGGCATGTCGTTTTCAACCACATGATATCACATGTTCCATGCAGCATGACTAAAGGAAACAGCACATGCAAGCAAAGAGGATCGGTTCAGATGTTTTCATTGTAATAATCCTTTTTGTCAATGAACCATGTGCCATGAGAAAAGCTCTTTATTTCCCTTTTTGAAGATTATGAAGATTGGTGCAACACACATATTCACAGCTGCTGCTCATCCCACAAATGCCTGATCTCTATGAACGCAGCACCATGTAAGAAAAGTGAACTTTTCTTTCGTAATACAAATACATAATCTAACACGAATGTTTTAGCTTTTTCTGTTGTTAATTGTATTGCTTTGCGTTTTTTAATTTGATTTAAAAGCCTTCAGATCTTTTCACGCCCCACTCCCATGAATAGTTAAACACCCCAAAGTGCCAGACTATAAATGCAGTGATTATCTGCTGTGACAAGCTGTCAGTTGGAGGATCTTCGGGTGTCACCGACTTTCCATCTGGAGTCTAATTTGGAGCTTCCTCCCATAGGTGACATCTTTCCCTTTCCCCAAATCACCTGTTGTCACTGGTAGAATAACAGCGGTGCTGACTTTCCATTTCCTCCGGAGAGAAACCGTCCGCCGTGGGCCGCCGGGATGTCATTTCCCCCACACAGGAGATTGGGTCGTCGACTTGCTCCCAGAAATGTTTACATTGGGACGTTAAAGTGCGTATACAGTATCTCCTCATTCATTCAGGTCAGGTGCTCCACCTGCACCGGGAGTAACTTCAGGTTCAGTTGGACACTTGGCCGGGCCAGGATGGGCGATGGAACCATCAACTTTGGGATTAATGTAGGATGATACGGTCGACCAGCTGACTGCCGTCACTATTGTAGTGACTTATTTCCTCTGTGACGCGAACTGATGGGGCTTCATTGTTAAATCGTGATTAAGATGAAGAGGTGAACGGCTGCATCTTTGGAATTGATCCTAATTAAACTGAAGTGACGATAGATCAATAATGATAATCGTCTGAAGGCTAAGCCAGTTGTTTTCACGACTGCCCTTTACTGCTCGCCTTCTACACACTTGCTTTTGCTTTTACACACACGGTCATGCTTACACAGTGGCTTTATAATCGGACTCGCGTGCACCAGGAGCTCTTTTCCACTGAAGACGCTGTATTCATTTATTATGATGAAGTGATGATTTGCTGCAAGGATTTCTCACTTCATGATGGGAATAAAATCGAACCCAATTTCTGCTCGTAATTAAAACTATTCCCAGAGTGGCCGGCTACAAGGCCACAACTTTAAGAAGTCAATAGAAGACAGGTTTCCAATTGCGTTCTAATTCAATCATACCGTGATGGATACTACATGTGAAGGAGCAGGAAGTGATTCCTATTTCCACAAACTATGAACGTACCTTCACGTTTTGAAGAGATGCTGAATTCTTCCACAGCCTCACCTGTGGGTTTGTCTTACAGACCATCTGCACTCCGCTATAGCAGTGCCTTCTGTGGGGTTTATTTAAACTAATAATCCCCCTAAAACTGTGCTTTTGTGTGGTTTAATGCTAATTAGATAAGTGTTGTATAATCATTCTTGTTCATATTCATATCTTTTGTGTGCTTAGTTTAATGACCCAAGAGCATCCGGGACCCTCTAAACTCAGAGTCTATACTGTGTGTAAGTATTCCAGAGCAGCAATTGGAAAAATAAACTTGTTTTTCCCTTAATTCCTAAACAGAGAATATGAAATGTTTCACCCAAGAGAAGCAAGAGCTGCCCAACATTTGTGTTGTGAAGTTATCCAGCTGTACGCATTAGCAGTCAGAAAAGCCGCACTGGAGAAGTGTTTGTGACAGCAAGCAAGGTTATACGTTCTGATTATTAAAGCACGCGAGGAAGATAGAAAGAAAAATGCAGAACGAGGGAAAAGGATAGCAAACTCCCCTGAATTTTTCGCTTTCAGCTGACACATTATATTTCTAAAGCCGCGCTCATCACCGCTGATGATATTTCTCACGATCGTCATTAACTAAGGTCAAATCCATCACAAGATGTTTATGGCTTCAATCTAGTTTTGAGCAGGTATACCGATTCATCACTCAGACATGCAGCAACGGCCGAGAGAGGCACCTCGTTGGTCACAAAGTGATGGAGCGTTCTCAATCAGGCCCGAGCTTACCTTGCATATAACGCTCCATATTTTGATGCTCACATGTGACAGATGGTGCCAAATGCGCCGCGCTGCAAAAAAGTGCTGACGGAAAACAGACGCCGGCACTTTAGCATCGCATCTCAACAGAAGTCTTCCAAAATGATGATACAAGTTGATGTTATTCTTTTGTGATATGATTTCTGCATCCGATCAGCTTCATTCTGCTGCTTTCAGGATCGCGCATTTGGATTGAATTCGCCACGATTTTGGTCAAATTTGTAAAACGATCTCTTAGCATATCCACAGGAGCAAACCCAGAGGTGACCATAGGTTTACTGTGATGGAAGAAGCCTTAATTACACACCAAGTGTTTGCCTCTGAGCACAGGGTTTGCAGCTTCACTCTTAGTTCAGGCCAAGAAACAGTGTTGGCTTTATTAGCTGTGTCACAGTAGTTAGAGTCGCTGCCAAATTAACTCGCGTCGTAATTGTGCCAACGTAAATCCTCTTTGTGACGCTGGCCTCCAGTTGAAGTGTTTCTCTGACGCGCGTGTAAAACATCCAACATGCAGTGGAACCGTCCACCCTCGCAGTGCAGGAACAATCTAAATGTTTTTTGTCCACAGTAGGACAATGTAAATGTTTTTTTTTTGTTTGTTTTTTTTAATTCCTATCTGAATTCATATTCCTTTTGCCAATCAAACAAGAAATACGTTTAATGTGGACTGTTCAATTAAGAAAAAAAAACAAGATAAAACAACAGATGAGTGTCATTTAGATAGGTAATGAATGCTGTAAACATCCAGAGATGTTTTACGGTCTTACCTGATTAGTTATTCAGTGTAATTTATATTTGCTGTTTGACTTGCAATCTGTCAAATAAAGTCTAATTATTGGGGTTTGCATCTTTATCTTAGCAGAACCTTTATCCACTCACTGCCGGTCCTCCTTTCCATCAAGTATTGGATATTCTTTGACAGTGAGAGGTTACATTTCTGGAAACAGTGGGAAGAGGTTCATTTCCCTATTTCATAAATGTTTCTTTAAGATGTAGCTTTTAGTGTCCTCGGGCAAGCTTTTGGGCAGCCTTAACCTTACCCTGCCTGAATGCATTCACACTTGTGGGAAACTTGTATTGACATCTGCCCTATTTTACATAATTCCCAGACCCACAGAAGTATTGCTGTGGGTGCCTGGGCACACCAAACGCCACAGACATATTCACTGCAAATTAGTCTCCGAATCCATATAAGCCACTGATAACTGAGAAAAAACTGCAGTAATCGATGGCAGAGGTTTTCTGTGCCTACCTAAACAGTGGAGTTATTTATTTGCACTGACACCAATCAGCGTGGCGCCTCTGCTCTGACCCAGCAAGTTCTGGAGTGGGAGTGAAACTTTCCTTTGAATATTCATCAAAACCAATGCGGTATGTGTTTTTACTGATCATTATCCAGCCAGTGTTCAGACAGCTTGTTGCCACCAAAAAAAAAAAAAAAGAAAAAAAAATGCTCTGCTATCCAATATATTGTGAGAGAAAGAGTGCAGCATCCTGCTGTTTAATGCAGGTAACTACGTGTCGGAGCAATTAATTAATACGTCCTTTAAATCATGCCTTGTTATACTATAATTGAATTACAGCAAAGCTCTGTTGTTTCATTTTTTTCCCTCCATGCCTCCTTTTTCAAATTCTGCTTCATCTGCCCATCGGTAGAATATTTTATCAGAAGTATTTCCAACTGAACCAGGGCAGAGAAGAACTTGTGGCCTAACCCTTGAGGCCCCATTTTCACCCAAAACATTTTCAAAGCCGTTGTGTTTTCAGTCTTATTTACCGTGGCTGAAAGCATTCAGTCCCTGAAAAAAAAGGCTTTCAAACTCCTCTGAAACATCTCCATCTGCACAAGGAACACAAAAGCTTTCAGAAACACGTCGGACTGACGTCAGCGCACCATGGCAGCAGCCATGCGCCAGGAAAACGACATTTCATTGACTCAAGAGTGTACTTCAGCAGAACTTCTTCTGCAGAGCCGTGCATCACGGCACTCAGTGAATCTAGACAAAGCCTGTCTTTCAACCGCGAGTGGTTCGGCGCGCCACTCAGCAGACAATATTTCACAGAGTCTTTACGTTGCATAGACAAGATAAAGCCAGCCTGGAAGTTTTAGAAGATTTATTCACACGCAACTCTCAGGACTCGTGAAGGTCAGTGTACATTACAGAGTGTTAAAATGCTGTTTAAATAACGAGTAACAACATGCAAACACTTCCAAGCTGATGTGTTTTTAATGGGATTTTTAGACTCCAGTGATTCAGTGCTTTTGGATGTTAGACGGGAAGGAGTTCTGGAGACAGGAGGGTCAAGTGGAGGGCCCGACTTGCACAACATTTCAAATGAAAATGAATCGTTTTTGCTGTTTCGTTTCAAATTATTTTCCATTTACAACGTTTTGAAAAGAGCGTTTGGAAATAACAGGATAAAAACAATGTAGTTTACATCTTAGGCCACTAGTTGGTTATATTTGTAATGAATCACACACATGCAAGCCAAGAACAATATGCTTTAAACAAAGACAACTCTCACAAAGTTTTTCAAATGTTGCATTTTCAGTGGCTCCAATCGCAGCAAAAGTTTTGTGTTTTCACTTTAAAACTTCGACACGTAAACACTTAATATGACGTGAACAGCAAATTCTAAAAAGGCCTTTCACAGCTGATTTCAATCTGTTATTGGAGGGTACAAATCCCAGAGTGGCAACACATTAACAGAACCTACAGTCGTACTTATTTTACATAATAAATGACAAAAGACAGCAGGACAGGCGCCAGTGGTCGTGACACGTTGGGTAATATTTTATCGTCTGTGCCGCCACGACAAAGGTTTTAACAGTGGTGAGTTTGTAAGCCTTTGGGCTGAAAAGGAAATGGACCAAGGATTTTCTTTTAGTGATAAGGTTGACTGCACTGGGCTGTGAGAGTGCTTTACTAACTAATTATTTGAAGCCTCCTCTCAGATTAGGGTAGACGTGCGGAGCTTATGGACAGTTGCATAGCAGACAATCAGACCATGTAATAACCAGAGGGCCAATATTTGCTCAAATCCACTGTAACACCTCACAAAACAAAAGTGTGTAAAGCCCTAATGCTCAGTCCAATCCCACGGCACACTGCCTTGATAAACGCCGACGCCACCTCCACAATGGACGCCATCTTTACTCTGGCAATTAGGCAGAGCTTTGGATTATCACTTCCTCAGCCCAGCACACCACAAATCCATCCGGATTCAATTATTCCCATCCTGTGTCTGTGGCCATTTGGGCTTTTCTTTTTTTTTTTTTTTTTTTTTTTGGGCACATGGCCAGTGTATGTTCTAAAGGATTTGAGGAATGGCTCAAAGTACAAAGTTATTAAAAAAAATAATTTAAAAAGGAAAGAAAAAAGCATTTACTTTCCATTTATTTTTGTATTTCTGCGAGTTTGACAACTCTATTAAAGTAGAGCAAATCCTTGGGATCGTCAAAACTGTGTCTTTGTGATTATTTTATGAGGCCAGTAAGCTAAATTTACTGTATTCCTCTCCTTCAGATTTTTTGGAAGTGTGCTGTGTTGAAGAAACATGTTGCAGTATGTTCTTTTCTCCAGGCTGCCAATGTTTTGATCCTTCCCTCGTGGGCCAGAAGTGTCTCTAGTGGCCTCCCCACACAAACTGAAAATATTCACTCAGAGAATGTGGTGTGTGGCATTTTTTTTTTTTTTTTTTTTTTTTTTCCATTATTACAAAGCCCAGTTGGGGTAAATTGTAGGACATCAAACATTTGAGGGTCAGGAGAACTTCTCTAGGCTTGTGTTTTGCGCCAACAGCTTCATACTGAGTGCCATGAACAGAATTGTTTGCTGATTTTGAGTGTGTTGCTCAATACACCTTCTGTATATTTCACATTAAGGTGTCACATGTACTCAGTGTGATCAGTTGATAAATTTGTTCATTTCCACTTTCCAAACATCAGCCATCGGAAATATGACCTGAATCTTAACACTCTTCCACATAATCCTAATCTGCATTTGTTGTGGCCACAAGGTTGTTTGGACCCCAGAAGTGTGTGAAACCTCGGTACTCAATTTCAACAAACAAATTGACACACAGCAAGGCAGAGAATTGAGAATAGAGCTCTTCCCCCCAAATCCCTCTCAAAATAACACTCCCTATTTCTCACATCGAGAATTTAATTAACACTCAATGGAAAAAAATGATCACTTCCAAATGAGTTACAGTATGTAAAGTAAAATAAAGCAAACTTCTGAAAGTTTGTTTCAGGCATTTAGTTTGGCAAAAGTACAGTCATACATGTCTTGGAGTTGTTGTTTTGCTGAGTTCAGGCTCAGACTCTGTTTACACAACATTTTCAAGTGAAAAAACTAAACTTTAGCTGTGTTTTACGTGCCCGTACACATGACAGTAAGATGCAACTTTTTGAAAACGCTTCAACATCTCTGTAAATATTGGAAATGCCGCCACTGTGCATGTGAACCACAGCCTTAGTAAATAGCTCTTATGCACAAGTGTGAGTAGATGGACAACAACGGTGGCCTCCAGAGTGGCATGACTCCCAGTCCTTACTCTACTGGGACTTGGTACTTTCATCGTTGAATTTCACCCGTTATGGCAGTGGACTTCATCGTCTGTCCATACAAATGTCCATGTTGTCACCATTATTAATGTTTATAGCGTGTTGTTCTTCACAGTATATAGTAGTATCTGATTAAAATCCAAATCTTTGAGCTGAACGTGGTTGTACTGATGACTCTGTCATCCTGACTAAAATAAAACTCTGTAATGGAGAACTTCAAAATATTTCAGGTGCTGACTAGCAAGGGGCTGGACGTTTAATCATTCAGTCGTCTAATTTCACACGTCCATGCTGCGAGCCATTAAAATGTTGTGTAACTTTACAATTGACAGCTACTACAAGTAGAGCAGTAAGTCACTATTAGGCGAGACAGGTGTAACAATGGGACTTTGGGCCAATTCTGGAAGCCAGTTTCATCTCACATACAGAAAGTAGCAGAGATAATGAAATAGGCGTCCTGTTCACTAACATAGCGTTCATGATTGGCGTTGCAACGTAGAACCAATGAAGATTTTTTTAGCTTCTTTCTTGCAAAACCGTGCTGTCATTGCAATCCACTCTGCAGTTTGTATATACAGGCACAATTGATCATGGATCCTACCTCGCTCAGCCCCCACCATGTTTTATCTTTTTCAGCTTTTTTTTTTTTTTTTTTTTTTTTGTCTTTGCCTTTTCCCCCCAGTAAATGCCCAGCCATGACTGTCGTGTCCTATGTTTTATGTGTTTGTTGTACTGCAACCTGTCAGCTTCTGACATATTTCTCTCTGCATCTCTTCTCTTTTATCTCCAGGTTCTACAGTGTCGCCACAGAAAGGTAAGACGGCATTCAATCAGTCACCTGTGGACCCTGGTGCATTTTCAGATTGGTGGTCAGTTGCCTGTGTGTTCTCGACTTCTGTTAATGAGATGGGAGAAGAAAGAAGGAAACATTCATGGTTTTGATGGTGTCGATTTGATTTCGCGTCAGTCATTGTTTTTCTTGCAGAACAATCTGTTTGATTACCGAGTCAGTCACTCACACCCACTGACACCTACACTAAATTATCCTGCTATCTTACAATGGCAGGCAGCCCACAGACTGTGTTTCTGCACTGCTTTCTGTAAGTCATATGTTCAGACTAATCACAGCTCTGTTTGGTTCCCCCCCCCTCACATTTTCCATGTGTATGTTAATTTCAAGTTGGGGGAGGTGACTGTTTTGCATATTGCATCTTCAGGGAGAGATATGAGGTGGGCCGCAGTGGGGATAGATGTTTGTCAGAATGTACCTGTAGGCTGTTTTGATTTTCTTTTTTTTTTTTTTTTTTAAAGATGATAGGGTCAGGTAGTCAAACGGTCTAAGCAGCTCCGGGGGTCCTGTTCTGACTGACAGCCCTCAGGTGTATGCACCCGTTTGTCCCAGCCTTCCGCTCTCCTTTGAGAAGATACAGTAATGGCAGAGGGTGTGTCGCACTCTGTGATTGCAAAGCAGGAGCAGACAATCAGTCGGAGAAAAACTCCCCGCTGATTTTATTGAAACTTTCTCTTTTTTTCCCTGCTGTGCTCACAAGAACTTGGGTGTTATTTTCTACCAGGTTTAACCAAAGCGCAACGGAGCTCGGGTAGAAATATTTTCATTGTCACCTGGCTCTCTTCTGATGTGCAGGTATATGTTAAAAAAAAAAAAAAAAAACTAAACAGCAGGAGGGTGTCTTTAGAGACATGGCAACATTTTCACCTTCTAAAGCATTGGAAGTGTTGAACCTGCTTGTATACATTGCAGAAGACATTGACGGAGTATGTCTGTGTGACAGCTTGCGCTCAGTACCTCCCCAACCACACACACACACACACACACACACACACACACACACACACACACACACTGCATGCCCGTAGAAATGCACAGTGTTCTCGGCGTGATGACTGTGCTGTCAGATCGGTCTATAAAGGTAAGTGATGCTGGTTGCCCGAGCCTGCCTCCCTGATGAATGTTGAAGGGGCAGCGGGGCTGGCGTGGAGTACATCATCCCTCCACAGCTGCACTCGCATACGTTTCTGAATAAGAGGGAGATAAATAAGGCCGGCGTAACCCTGACGGTGAACGAACGTCTATCTCTGTTGGGCTGTGTGTGTCCGTGTCTGTCTTTTACTTTTGTGTGTTTACGCGTCTTCTTTTTATTCGCGCGTTCGGTTTGTCCCGTTCAAATCTGTGTCATCTCAGCCTTCAACAACAACAAAAAAATGCCGACTGTCGCTCAGACCCACACACTGAGAGTTCCGGGGAGAAAAATAGCTTGCTGTTTTCATTCATACACTCTGAGTTATAGATGGCTGTGCTGCCATGACAGTGTCATCGGTTCTGAAGAGCCACGGGGCCTTGAGGCAAAGATAATGTACATAAACCACGTTTTTGTGTGTGCACATCTTTTAAAAGAAGTGCATGTGTGTGTGTGAGTGTGTGTGTTTGAATTGCTCTGGATGTGCATGTGTTTGTGAGTCCACATGAAAGATGGAGAAAGCGGGACGTTTGTGCTCGGTTGCAATGTCAACAACCCACCGTCTCAATCTGTCAGTGCTCAACATGAGATGTTAACACAGTGCCACGCCGCAGCGCATGTGTGATACCGAAGGGCAGCGCAGACTATTTAGGTCCGGGTAGGACTCTAGACGGATTTGAATAACCTTTACTGTTGTTCCCCACCAATATCATGATTAATACAGCACCTCATTATAATTTGACCTTATTCTTTGGTTTTTCTACTTCTGTGGAAGATCCCTGCTATCTGCCCCCCTGCCATGACATCCTTTATCCAGCATTTCTCCACCCCCTTACACTCCTCCTCCCTCTCTTCTGCCAAATGAAGTGTATTTATGGCACCTGTGCTGGAAAAACAGTCTCCAGGAGACGTACTCTAATTTCATTTTCAAAATGCCAGCAATAAATTTATCAAATGGGCTGAATCGAATCGGAGTCACACGCAGTGCCATCCGTCACGGGCTGTCCCCCAGGGGCCCGTGGGCGTACTTAAGCTGGCCAAAAACCTCTGCTGGCAGAAGAGGAAGACTGCGTGTTGATCGGGGAGGGGGTCCTGTACTGGTGAAAAATGCTGAGAACAAGGATGTGTGTGCATATCTTTACGCGCTTAGATGCATATGCACAAGCATAAATTAGCCGGCGCGTGAGTGCAGCTGCACAGAGGTCGATGCTAATTCCTCTGCACATAGGAGCCCGATGCTGGAATCTCAGTTAAGCACTTTGGCTGTTAATGTGCCAGCATGATAATTGATTAATTGCAACACAAGTTAATTGATTGTTTTGCTCGTTTTTTTTTTTTTTTGTTTTTTTTTTTTTTGCATTTGTAAATCCCTCTCAGTTCAAACACCACTTTGAGCTCGAGCCCTTCCCTTGACTCGCAAAAACTCCAGGTTCACACGCTCTCCGCCCTCCCATTCCCCTCCAATTGCTCGCTCCCTCGTCCTCTGCACCCGCCGCTGGCACCTTTGGCTTTCTCTTTAAACGTCTCTGTGTCTGCTTTCCTTTTGTTTCACCCCTCTCCTCCTCTGACTATCTTCCCTTTTCCCTCTCAGCATTTATCACTGTGCAGGTTAAGCCAGGCGTGAGCGTGGGTAAAGCAGCTTAGTACTAACAGTTCTAATGAAGTCAGACCCTGTATTCCTCTAACGGGGATCAGTGGAGCTCCTCTGTGAAGCCTGTCAGCATTTAATGATTAGATGAAACATTCAGACACCCGCTACGGGAAGACGTGCACGCTGATATATGGTAATACCCAGCTGTGGCCTCTGTAACACAAATCCACAAACATTTATGCATGCGCACATGCTTGCTACCCCGACGCGTCGGCACACTCACATGCATGAACACATACTCTCCCACTCTGCGAAAGTCTTGATTTATGTCTAAATAAAGTATTGTGGGAAGGATGCACACATCAAAGCAATTAAAAGAAAAACAAATTGTAGATTCAGAGAGTGAGCAATCAGATCGGGCTATTGATTCTTGCTATGTGCTGGAATTTATAGAAGAAAAAGTATTCTACATAAAAGAGATTTAGCCATCATCTTGATGAGCAGTGCATAAACATGCTTTTTTTTTTCAATATGCACGCAGCAGTCCGTGAGTTTTTCACTCCTCGCTACTTCTGCCTCGATAAACCTGATAGGAGATCGATGATCGTATTTCACAACCTGTTCTTGAGCGCGTTGACGCTCCGTCCCGGACTCGCTGTGAATGAGATTGAGTCATCCCGCTCCGTGGGCGTTCACGGCGGCTGGGCGTGCGCGTCGCGGGGTTGTTTGCCGGCGTGCTCAGACGCCACAGAGGAGGAATGGAGTGACAGAGGCAGTGGTTGGGGCAACCGGCTGCCTGTTAGTCGGAGTGAAAGGGTGCCTAGCAGGGCTCGGCTGCTTTTTGCCCCATTAGCCACACATGCTAATCTTCCTGTCAACTCACAGCTACACAAGGAAACTACTCCCTTCAACTTCTCTGTCTGCCTCGCTCTTTCTACACCCTCTTTTTTCTTTTTAAATCTCCAAATCTCTGTCTCATTACATTTTGTTCAACATCTTCCTTCAGCAGCCAAATTGGAAACATATTCTCGTCCTCACACCAGTAGTTTCTCTCCGTCTTGTGAAAGTACCTGTTTAGCTCCAGTTGAGAGATCTTAAGACACCGGATTTGAATTAAATGCATGTGCATTTCTGCCAGTGTGCAGCTGCCGCTACAAGCCTCTCACGTATCTCTCGGTTTGGAAAGCCAAGCGAAAAGTGCTCAAGAAAAGTATAGTTTTATAAGTAAGCACTTTCACTCAAAGGCACAGCGCTAGCTAAGCACTGGAAATGCCCACTAAGCTTAATTCAGAAATTGGTAACTGATAATCGTAGTGCAGTAATCCTCATGTGATCTTCTTAGCTATTAGCCTCCTCATGAATCCAGTTACAAAAAAAACCTCTCTGGTCACATCGGAGTGTGAGGAGCATGTGGCGTTGCTCAGAGATAATACAACACACATTAGCTTGAGCGCTAGCTAGGGTGTAAACAGTTATGTAGCGGCTCATGAATTAAAACCTCATTCTGTTCCCATGATCCCGACAGCTCCTTTACATGGGAGTGTTTTGTTGGTGCACTGGTACAAATTTTGCGGTCATTGTACAGCTTTTTAAACAGAATTTCATGTTTTATGAATGCATGTATCTGAAATTCACAAAGACAAGTAAAAATGAGGCTGAGCTACAACAATTGAGCTGTTTTGAAAACAGGTACAAGCTTGATATTACTGATTCGCAGACTGGAGCTGACAGACGAGCTAAATAATATCGATATAGTACATTTGTCTTTTTTAATATGCAATGTTCTGCATGTGTCTCAGTCTGCACGGAATAGTTGGATTTATGCTCAAATGTTAATGTAATTTTAAAAGTTCAAAAGCTTTCGCGATTACATCTGTTTAGTACGATCATCTTGTTGCGATGACAATAAAGACTATTCTTTAGTAGGTGTTTGAATGGGAGGTGCAAATCAGCTCAGCTTCTTTCTGGCTTTTTCTCAGCTGGCTTCCTACGACTTTATTGCAGACTTTATGAAATTATGTCGTCTTTGTTGTATCCCACCATAGGTCTTGTAATCTTTTTCTGAATCCATTCTGTTTCTCTTCTTTCATGCACTGCTTTAACAAATTATACATTATTTCTAAATTCAGATTTATTCACTATAACATGCTGAAATGATTGATCACAGTGGTGTCACGTTGCATTTTGTGTTTGTTGGGGCCTCATTTAATCTCTTCAGAACATAGATAGTCAAGCTAATACTGAAACAATATACTGATTCCACCACAAAGTTATTGTGCAAACGTGCCTTACTGAATACACTCATGATGTTATTCGTTGTGCAAAAATGTATGCAAACCTTAGCCTTAACATGCAATTTAATGTACTTTATGCAGGATCCCAGAAAATCAGCCCGATGTGTTCCACGTCCACCACATATTATTTTACGAGCACGCCGGAGCAGCTCAGATAATAGTAGAAGCGACTGGGCGCTAACAGCCACTTAGTAGCAGTTGTGGTATTCACACTCCCACTGGTGGTTGTAGCTTTATTGGCAGTATTACAAAAGATTTATTGATTGACCACTGCTGAAGAGAAGCAGTAAAGTGTGCTGTTGAATATGACTTTGGTAATCGCACACAGTTCCAGAGGTCAGTCAGAGGGCCGTCCATTCCATTTATAGTATTTATGTAAGACTGAGCATTTCATCTTTCAGATGTCTAAACACAGTACTATTTGAAAGATATACTATTTGTGGTTCTAAACTGTCCTCATGTCATTCTTGAAATAACGATTTGAAATCAAAGAAGCTTTTTGTTTTTACAGTTCTATTTTGAGAGGAGGAGATTGGGTTTGTGAGTTGATCACTATTAATTTGTCACTTCATTTGTTCCAGTGTTATTTAGGAATGGGAGGGTTCTGTTCTGCTTGTTTGATGAAATATAATTACCTTGACCTTCACAAATTTGATTATACAAATGATAAGACTAGATTGGATTAATTCATTTTCAATAACACAACATTCATTTTAAATATGTTTATTCATGGCATGTGATTGATATAGTTTTTAACGTTAAGTGATTGCATCTTTTTTTGTTTGTTGACTTAATTGGGTGAGTTTATTTCCATATTGGAAATTGTTATTATATCAAACACATTTATGATGACAATTCATAAAAATAGCACTTTTGGGGGTTTTTTTTCCAAGCATTGTCAAATTGATACCCTCAGATCCTTCTAACGACCAGATAAATTGTAACATCATAAAATCAAGAGAATGGTTTTAATTATTTTCAGACATCTGTGTTCAGCGTGAATCTGAGGGGCTTTGTTGCTCACAAACCCGTCATATGGTTCTGCAGCTGGTGCTTGATTTCACTTTGACTCAAAGGCTTCACTTCTCATCTACACTTAATTAAAGTATGACAAAACAAGTCTTCATTCAATCACTAAATAAGTTCAGGTATATCGAGTGAGGTACGCGTTGGACGTAATGGTTTTCGCTGCTTCTATACAAATAACTTTAATGACCTTTTGACGTTTAATCAAGCAGCAATATCAGGCAATTAATTTTCTATTCCTCGTATTTTTACTGTATAACCGATGCCTGCTGATTTGTATCATTTCAATTAACAATCACTGCTCTTTATGTTGCAGACTATATTATTTTTGTATGCTCCTTTGTAAAACTGGCTAAGAATAGAAAGCAGTACAGGTGGTGTTGCAGTGTTTTAGTATTGCAGATCGTCAGCTTCATAATCCTTTCTCATTTATGGCTACAGAATCCTAACAAAAAAAGCAGAAAATTGATCAAATAAAATAGAATTACTATGCTATGCCTTGGTGCACTAGACTGATTGCTATCATTGTATTGTTTCCTTTGTAATTTCAACAGTTTTATATAAACACAAAACCCAACTTAGCTCAATAGTTTTTTATTCTTGTTCAAGGACATGTAATTGTTCTTTTTTCTTCCACTACTCTGACCTTATTGCTTCATTCTTGTTCGCATGTCTTCATTAGTTTCATTTTATTTATTTATTTATTTTTTTGGCTGTGTCCTGCTCACACCCGTGATTCTTGCATTGAGAAAAGTGATTACTTTGACCTTTATTTTTTTTTTCCTCTTTTTAAATATAAATCTAAATTCTGCTGTGTGGGCTCGGCCGGGGAGAAGAGTTATTAGAGACATGATCTTGCCTATATTGCATATCTCAGGCCAACTAATCAGTTCTAGCATATATGGATCTTAAATGCCAACAGAAGACACTGTGGGTTCAAGGGCAGCACCCTAAATCTCTCCTAACTGACAAATACTGTGCAATAATTAGACAGTTTCTTTATTGTACAAGGCGACAGGCTCTTCATCACTACAGACAAAAACACGTTCATATTGGTGTAACAATCGCACAATTTCCTGGAAATAAGCCTAAACAGGTGCAGTCGAAGGCTGTCTATTAGGAGGAAATATCGGAGAAATTTGGCAAAGTTGAGCTGTCTGTGAGCGCACGCATGTGGTCATGCATTGCCGTTTGCGTCTCCAAGTCACTTTATTCTTATTCAAAGCATTTTTCTGTTCGACTGTACACACGTTCACACCGATGGGTCGTTTAAGGTCACCTGCTAACCTTACAAGCATTTTTTATGAACTGTGGGATTAAACTGGAGTACCCAGAGAGAAACAGGGAGAGCCTGAATACTCCATACAGAAAGGCCTCCCCCATTAGACATTCTGTGTACGAGGAGGAAGTGCGAACCAGAGCCTGAGATATTAATTCATGTCTTCATAAAAGATATTTCCTCTGCAACACCACTTGCCAAATGCAAGGGTCTTATCATCAAAAGTCTTATATTGAGATCAATATGGTACATTTTGTTTATATAGTGTTTGCCAGTGATTGCAAATAACAAAAATCACACACAAAGAGCCTCCACCATCCTCCTTCGACTCATTACTGTCTGGGCATTGAAATCTTTTATCAGAGAGCAGATGAAAACAGAAAAAACTATGACAAAAAGATTGGAGACAGAAGTAAATTTATCACCAGTCTTTCACAAAGGATCCTGTTCTAAGCCTCAACTGCCAATTAGATCCGTGAACAGTCTGTTCCCCTGACAGATGAACTTAATTTGATATTCTGTGTTCTGCTCAGTAGGGTGCAACACTGATTGCATTGGTGGAAGGAATTTTCAGGACATCCATACAGACTCATGTGCAATTGACTATGCAGAGGTACACTGGAGCTTATCGTGGCTGTTCTTTCTTTAGAAGAGCGCTCTCATTTTGGGGGTTGGTCCGGTTCGTACCTGATGGTGCTGCTGGTGTGGTCATGCAGCGACACTGGAGAACAGACATGTGCCAACCCCATTGAGGAAAACACCTCTTTGTCATCAGTCAACATGTTATTGTCACAGGGCTACCTGCTCTAAGTCGCTTAGCTGATTCATACGTCTTTGTCTGTTTACTGACAAGACGCCACAGTTGGGCTTGAAGTCCTACAGGGCTGGCACTGCCGGGGAAGCGGGTGGCATATTGCACCCAGCAGGACAGCTTCTGTGTAGGCCCGCGTGGCAGAGGGATTTGGCCAGCTTGGATTAGCCCAGCAGGGTGAAACAGAAGGATCCAGACGGGGCAGACGGCGAGGCACAGACCGCAAGTGGAAGACAGAGTACATCAATCTCTGCTCGGTACGCCAACACCTGAGACAGCTGAGAAAGAGCGGCGGAGACTCGCGGTGAGTGCCGCTCATGCACTGGTAAGCGCGCCAAAAAAAAAACAAAAAAAAAAAAACATGCAAACTTCAGTCATTCCAGCTACAAGCCAAACTAATAATATAATAAATTTTATGTTATCTGTGAAATAGTTTTGGCTTATCTGACATTTTTTGGAATTCCCCTTTTTACATTGAACAATAGCAACAAATGTCTGAGAGTGCAAATATTCCTTCAAATGCCCGCGAGGAGATTAATACATTGCACAGCTTTGTAGTCGAACTAATTAAACTGGCTTTTTCCTTCGCACACTGCTGTACTCTCAAACCTCAGATGCTCAATGGCAAGCCACCACAGTTATGGCAGATGGGTGTTCTCCAGCCAGGAAATGGAGGAAGTGGTTAAAGACACATACAAGCGCATACATACAGCGCAGAAAGCAGGACCAGTTGCATATGACAGACTGTTGAAGAGACGTGTCTTTATTCTTCGCTCAGAGCGGTTCATTCCGTCCGGAGGATGGAGCCAATCCAAGAATTTATTACCGAACTTCAGAAGCGAAGCCTTCCTCCTTTTTCTGACACCAAAGAGGGCCAAGAAAATGGTCTGAACAAATTGGCATCTCTCACACGAGCGCATTGGGAAGGAATTCTTAAATTTAGAAGTCATGTCCTCCTTCAGTGCTTCTCCAGCATCTCTCAGACTTTCCAGAAAGCTCCTCTCATTTGTATTCTTATTAGCTATTTCTGTCGTATTTGTGGATGCATACTGTTGATATTTTATCTCCCAGCACATGCACGCGCTTGCAGCGTTCATTGTGTTAGCGCTTGCCTCTCTTTGAACTCATTGTAACGCAGCTGTGTTCTATGAGTGAATAAAGACGATAAAATGTCACGTTGTGTGGCGTATTTGCAGTATCAGATAATCAGACCCCACGTCTCTTTCTTTCCAGCGTTGCTGAATTAATCCTCTGAGCTGCTTGAAATCAAAGAAAGATAGACTTAACGAGGCGTCACAAATTGTGTAGGGGTAAAGGAAGCTTGGCACCGTAAATGAGCACATATCATCAGAAGTTGAAAAATGAGTGATGGAGATTTGGGAGAAGTGAATAGTGGGATCGCCTGTGGCTTTAGATCGAGGGGTCTCAAGGTCAGAGCTCAAACCGCATCGGAACATTCAGCCCACCAAACACTGATGCTGAGTGAGAGTCGGGTACCTGGATTTTTTTCATTGTATTTATGTGATAATAATAATGTGAAGTGTGAAAGTCATAATCCAGAAAACGCAGAACTCTTCTTTTGCTACTTGGCGGCTTTTAATTTGAAAATATTGCGTAAATCTTTAAAGTATGCCAATGTTGTCACACTAATGGATATTCAACCATATATAATGCTTTCAATAATTCTCCATTACACCTACAGCAGATTCAGTAACAGAAAACAAAAAAGTTTTCCAATAACATTTATATTTTACCTCCGCAAATAAAGAAAAGAAATGCTGGGAAAAGGCATTCCCACAACCCTGCCACACTTCTGCTGCTGTACTTAAGTCTTTGTATTGACAGATTAAACTGATTTAGAATTACTATTATGGAAATGATGGGAAAAAAACAAATACATTTCCATATTTACAAGTTTGTTGATTCTTGCTCTTAGTTTTTGCATATGCAAATCACTCTCTTGTCTCTTCGGTTAGACAATTAAAGCGCTGTGATCTCCCGCTCGCTGCTCTCTCTCTCTCTCCATTCAGACATAACTTTGGATAACTATAGTACAAACAGCAGAAATTACTACAGCAAATGGCTGTGGAAAGCTGTATAAGTTTCCAGTCAGCTCGTTCACCCCGGAGAGAGACATGGCACTAATAGAGCGGTGCCCCCAGATGGATTATTTACTGCTAATTCCAAGCACCAATCAGCTGCCACCCATCAATAATTCATGTGGAAGTCTTTGAAAAGTAAACACTGCTTAGCCCATTAAGAATCCAAATTGGCACAATGCCACGATACGGTACACAACTTAACTTCACACCCAGAGGGTCTGGTGTGACCACTGCAAAAAAAAAAAAAAAAAAATGCTTTTTTGCTGTGTATGGAAATCCAGCGCTCATTAGCGAAGGGAAAACCCATTTTAGACCCATAACAGGTATTATCTCATGCGGCATTAGCATGGAATTGATGCTAAAGATGACAGTAGAGGGAGGCAATTAGAGTGACAGCTGGTGCTGGGATGTGCTGACTTTTTTCGAATTGATCTCCTCGATCAACTTTGTTCCTTGCACTTCAGACGTATGGGAAACATACGCTGTCACTCACTCGCTAAACGCATGCAGCTAATATGCTAAGGAGGACCTCGCTCCCGCTGGATCGTTCGTTTCACTCCTCCTCGCCATGCGTCGTTTGCATATTGACTTCACCTCCCATTTACCCTCCACTGGCTTTTTTTTTTTTTTTTTCCTTTGCTGCCTTTCATGCGTTTTTCAAGGTCTATTTGTGATTTCTCGGCTTTGGGGAGTTTCTGGGTGTGTACTGTGTTTTTGTAGCTTTTAGCAATTCCCAGTCCGCAGTGCTGTAATTCCCACCTGAGCTGTGAAGGCTCGGGAGTGCTCTCTCTCTCTCTCTCTCTCTCTCTCTCTCTCTCTCTCTCTCTCATACTACGCTCTGATGATATCATTAGGCAAAGAGAATACTTATCTACTTCACATTCACTGCCAGTTTGCTTGTCTTTCTCTATATTTTTCTACTTATTACCTTTTTTGTCATTTTGCAATGCTCTCTGGGTGTTTTTTTTTTTTTTTGGGAGACTTTGCAGGCTAAAGTTTCAGATATTTGATTTTTCTCTAAAAGCATAAGTTTGCAGTGACAAGTATTAGCTTTTATATGATAATCTGGCTCTTTTCATTCCGCCGCACTTCTCTGAAGTAAAGATTATCACTCTGTCACCTGGGATTTCATATGAAGTCAAATTTGAAGATTGTCATATTACAGAAGAACAAAGCTGGAAATCTCCTTTGCGGTGGTTGTTCGTCTGGTTCTTAAACTTGTAGCTCTAAATCCTACCTTATATCATCATTCTGGCAAACAGTCCCTAAACACCAACCTCTAACAGGTACAAATTAAACAATTCCTGGAGGTTCTTTTCAGCGTTTTCCACATGGGAAAGGTATAGGATCAGATTTTCATGGCAGGATTTCAGGCGTATGGATTTATGGCTCGCCGCCGAGCTCA
Organism: Salarias fasciatus; assembly: GCF_902148845.1. Classification (NCBI taxonomy): domain Eukaryota; kingdom Metazoa; phylum Chordata; class Actinopteri; order Blenniiformes; family Blenniidae; genus Salarias; species Salarias fasciatus. The sequence continues at coordinate 19,589,262 of NC_043764.1, read as the reverse complement.
GCGAGTTGGAGGGATTCCCGGGTGGATTAAACGTGTGCTTTGTACACATATGAATCTATGTCGGCGGCTACGTTTCTGTTTGCATGCGTGCGTTGTCCGCGCGTGTGCACACAGGTGAACGCGTGCACGCTCGGCGCTGTGATATCCGTTCGACTGAACACGTATGTGCCCGTTCCGGCGCGTGAGCGTTATCACTCTCGCCGCAGCTTACTCCATTAGTGAGAAGGGATTCCTGCGCTCCGCTTGAAGCCAGAGGAGACCAATTAAAGCCATCAGGCAGCATCAGGGGAGCCGAGCCGCTCTCGGAGCCCAAAGAGCTGCGGAACAGCGGTTTAGCTCTGACTCAGTTCTCCTTCGGCTCGGCACCGCACAGTATGAGGAAATTACCAAACAATTACAGGTGCATATAGGGAGGTTAATGAATCAATTGCTTATACTTTGAGCATCCATCTTTTTTTCCTCGATGAAATTACCGATAAATTTCGTAGGATTGCTTATATTAAGGTTGACACAAATTTACTCATACAAATTTTAATATTTAATAACTGCTAATTCAGAATGTACACACACCTAATTCACAGTAAAAAAAAAAAAAAAAAAAAAAACCCGAAAAGAAAAAAGTGGGTCATTTGCAGCGTGCATTCGCAGACAGCCAGGTCAGCCTGATACTCCGATTACTAATGGACAGAAAATGCATGACTCATAACATCCGATGCAATAAATCGGTCAGTATGATAAAAAAAAAGAAAAAAGAAAAAAAAATCTGACCCCTGGCCCCCAATGTGATAGTGTCAGCTGCTGTGATCACTTGAATACTTTCTAAAGATTTCGTGTTTGCCTAATAGAAATGCAGACAGGAGCAGCAGAGCTTCAGCGCCGTTTGAGGCCTTCCCAGTGGGTGTTATTATTGTGTGGTTTTTCCCGCAGCTTTCCACACAAGCGCTCCTTTCCTCAGTGATGCTTGACCATGCTTCAGGGCTTTGTTAGAGCGCGGAGGCCAGAGATGTCATACCCTGTTACAAAATCAGGCACCAGACACGAACTTCCTCCTTCCATCTCCGCCCCTCCCTCCCTTATGCCTCCTGCTCTGCCCCCCCCCTCCCCCCCTCCTTCCCGCCCTGGGGAGTGCTGCTGTGGAAATAGAGCCTGCTTCATAGTGTCTACTCAGTAGGTAATAACTCGCTGTTCAGGCTCAGATAAAGAGCTCCATTCATTTAAGTGGCTGCTCTCTTTCCACACACGAGTGACACCTATCCCCCGGGAGAACAGCGGTGAACGGGGCTGAAACCACCAGCGCAGTCTTCTCCATCCCTGATTGCCTTTCTTTTGGAGCTCTTTGGCGGTGGAGCGTCACACGTTTACATACCAGCTCCTGGAGCCTCGTTCTCTCTCTCTTTTTCTTTTTTTTCCATGGGAACTCCTAATTCCCTTTTATTTTTTATTTTTTAACTTCATAGTTCGTTCACCTGCTCCTCATCGGCTCAGTTATCCTCTTCACCTGCTGCTGCCTTTATTTTAACATCTGGATCTGCTGTCCTGATCACACCATTACCCCCGTTTGCCCCTGTCATCCTCGTCACCCTCTCTGACTCGATTCTTCCTCTGATCATCTCTGTTATTAACTTTGATTGTTTCACTTTCCTCTCTCCAGCTTCCCTTTCCACTCCCGTCTTTTCTGTCTGTGTTCTGGGGTTTCTTTGCGGTCCCTGCGCTCGGGGAGTCACTGATGTGTGCACCGGTCAGCAGTGCTCATGGGTAATGTGTAGATCATTCATCCTGCGGACAGGTATGTAATAGAGAAGGGACGGAGGGGAGAAAGGGGACAGTGGGGGATCTCTGGAGGTATGAGAATCAATTTCATCGGGAATCACCAGAGCGGAAGAAGCAGAACCCCTCTCTCTCTCTCTCTTTTTTTCTCTGCTTCCCTTTCTCTGTCTCGTTCTCTCTGTTCCCCTCTCTGTCTTCATTTCCCACCCTCCCATCGCATTCCTCTCTGACTGCTCACACTGATCAACTCACGCTACTCTCTGGCATTACACTAGCCGACCAGCGGGATAAGTCCCTACACAAATTAGAACACAGAGGCCATTACTTAAGTCAACCCCCTTTTCTTGGCTCCGGCAAGAAAATTGTAGCCCTGCGTTCAGAAGTGCAGAACAAAGAAAACTCACTCTCTTTTCTCCCTTCCACATTATTTCCCAGGGCACAGTGGTACATCAGAGAACGCTAAAGAGAAAAGGAAAATCCCACAGAGCTTGCCCCTATAGTGCTACTAAAGCTGCCCATGTGGAAGACCTGCAGCACTCGGTGCAGGAGAGCCAGCAGAGACGAACAGCGGTCGCCCGGATGCAGGCTTTTCCAGTCACCTGTGAAATCGAGCTTCGGGGTAAAACGGCCCGACATGCATGCGCCCGGCACCCGAAGCGGAGACGTGCATGCTAATGTCTTTAATGGCGTGACCACCTCGCACAGGTTCCACTTCATAAACTGAAACGAATGACTATTGGCTGACTAACACACACCATTTGACCCGGCACACCGAGGGAAACGATGATGTGGGAGACAAGAAAAATTGCTCATCAATCACAACCACGGATGGTCAGGCACTCTCATCGTGTAGTAGTAATGTTCAGTGAATTGATTATGGAATGATGAGGTGGTGTAAAATGCTGCGTCTCACTCATTTATAGCGGACGGAACAATTTTTTTATTTATGACAGCCATAAAAGAGTTTGAACAGATGTTAGCCTTTCTACACAATGCCTTTCCGTGGAGTGTCACATCTGTCAGTTATCTCTTATTTGGAAAGGAGAAAGGGACAAGGTGAGATTAAGAGGGCATGTAAAGAATCACAAAGAGGTGGTAAGATAGGATAAAGACTCTTAAAGGCACAGAACCAAAGGGAGGCTCGTCCGAGTGGGTTTTCCACTCTACCACTGCCGAAATGATGCATAACTCTACAGTATGCCCTTTAATTGGTGCTATTAATATCAGTTAAAGTTTTAATACCTATTTATTAAAACTTTAACTTTTTTTTGGGAGGCCTAATGCGAATAGAATTATGAATCTCAAGGGCTGTGCTCTATAAAAAGGCTCGGTCATAAATTATTAATGCCCTACCACTTCATCTGCAAGATCTCACTCCAAGATTTGTTAAAAAAGAAATAGCTCAAAGGTCTAATATTAGGAGGAATTTTCATCATTAAATGCTCTACATGAGAATGCCATATTTCTTGAATAACTCTGTTAAAATTGTAAACATCACCTCCAGATTGCCAGACAGTTCGAGCGGTGGAAAGAATCTCAGCTTGTTGAACCTGACAGATGAACTCTTGTCCGAACCGGCTTCCGATAAAATGTAAACAGGGTGTGGAGGCAGACAAGCGAGGAATCCAAATCAGGATTATTTGTCTGTTTATATCATTAAATTCCTTTTTTTTCTCTCTCTCTCTCTCTCTGTCAAATAATCTGAGAGACTTTCGCACTTATCTATGAAAAAAAATGCTACAAAATGAACAGAGAGGCATTTTAGGGAAGCACAGATCCAGTTATCCGCTGTTATTGGAATTAATTATGGTTCAAAGATTAGAAACTTTTAAGCTTTGGCTCCGAGTTTTCTATAGTTTATAATTTGAACTCCACCAAAAAGTTTGTAAGTGTCTTTGATGGGCAGCAGAAGCACCAGCAGGCTTGAATAGACTAGAAAGTAAAGCATTTCTATTCTAAAGGAAGGATGAAAGGAATAAAAATGGGATATTCAGTACAGAGATCAGTGGTACCATCTGTGACAACACAGTTTTATGCATCATCATAAAGGAGAAGATGAATTACTCTGCTTGGCTGACATCAACCTGGTTTCCTTTATAGAGAATAAAGGCAGTTTTTTTTTATGCATTCTCCCCTCTCAGCTTCTTCTTTAATGTTATTTTACACATAAGTAAGTTGGAATATTTGAAATATTCTATCCCAGTGATGGTTTTTTTTTTTTGTTGTTGTCATATTGACATGGCAGTAGTTCTAAGTACTTCGACATACAACCACCAATGCTCCTCAGTGTAACCTAGAAACCTCTCACAAAACCTCAGCCGGACCCTGTGAACCGGGGTCGTAGGTTCCCGAAATAACTCCACCCACTCCTCAAGCTCCTTTTGAAATGGAAATAGGACTCGCATCCTCCTCTTCCACGCTCTACTTCTTTTCTTCTTTTCTATTCTTGTATCCTTAACCAACCCCCGGTATTCTATTTCATCACTTCCTTCGTAGTGGTCCCCGGCACCTCCATCTCCACCTCATGGTTTCAGTTGGAGAGTGTGAAATGAAGCTTGTATAATTAAATATTAACAGCCTGCTGATGAGGGGATTGAGAGCGAGGGTGGGAAGAGGAGCGCACCACCGAATCCTCTGCCCTACTTCTTACAGTTAATGTCCACTGGGAATTATTCATGTATCAACTAACCTGCGCTGGCACCTATGAAGGCGCAAGGGCAGCGGCGAGCGGTGCCAAAGTGGCACTGAGCGAGCCAGGGTCAATCAGCATTAATAGAAATCCTTTTGGGGGTTATAGAATTCCAGGGTGGAGCGATGCTTTCATTATTAATTGGGCTGTCAGATGCTGTTCTTCTCTGTTTGGATGGGAGCGTTCAAAAAGGAAAGTGGCTGCCGGATAAAGTTTTAGTGGCGCAAATAAAAAGCAGATTGCTGATTGTCAACACACGACTGTCTTCACAATGCAAATCACAAACGGATAAATTTGTTTTAATTAAAAGTGTCTGGGTTTGTATCGCAGGTGGTGCAGGAATAGAGAGTTTTCCATTTGCTTTTGGGGCTATGACAACCAAGATGGATCTGACAACACATGACTGTACGTTATGATGCTCGAGTTATCAACTCTCACACAAAGTCCTGAACATCCCGTCTCCTGAAAATAAAAGATGATAAACACATTGGCAGGTGGCAGTTATGAACTTTAAAACTTTATGCCACCATGAGTCTCAGTAGTCAGTATTATTATGGTCTTGCCTTTTATTGTGTCTGCATTACATCATTACATTAATTTGGCTCAGAGGCTGTGGAAGTGAGCTTGTTACCGGAGACTCGGCGGTTTGAGTCTCGCCGTCAACAGGTCGCCGCTGCGGGTCCGGCTGCTCGGGTTGCGTCAGGACCAGCATCCGGTTTCAAACTTGGGGCAAATCAAAGGTGTGGACCCCATGATTCACCGCAGCGACCCTGGAGGGGGGCGGCTGAACCAGACTCTCACTCTCACAAATCTGACTGAAAGCGTTTCACAACACAATTGTTTGACGTATTCATGGAATTGCAAGAACTTTTTTCTTTTTTTTTTTTCTTTTTTTTTTTAATGCGTCTTTGAGTCTTTGTTTGGAAGCTGGCACATCTGAATGAAGCCTGCTGACTTTTTTATGGAGAAGCACTAATTTTAATCCACTCGGTTTTATCATATTTGTATTCAGCCGACTCCCAGCTTAACATGTACTAATAGAGGAAAATATGTAAACCCTCCTGAGGGACAAACCCGATCCAGTTCGGGTGTTTGTTGAGGCATTAACATGCACAAGTCCACATAATCTCAACAATTAGGCTTGATTAAACCAGGCTTTATGCCGTATCTGAACACAGCGAGTGGACTGGCATAACGCGCTGCGGTCTCATGCTTGCAGTACGTTTTCATTATACACAGCAAAATATGAGATTTTAGTGTCGTACAAAGCATTTAAACAAATGGCCAGCTTCGGGCACAGTTTGTGCTGTGTTGTACTTTTATTTTTTTTAACACAGTTTCGTGGTGTGCTTAAAGTCTGTCTGGTGCTCAGTCAAGCTATTAGAGAAGTCTCTGCTCACACCTCATGCAGTCTTTGTGTGTGTGCCAGCGCATCGCTCAGCGCATGCATGCATCGGGGCCGTCTTTCAAAGTGGACAGAAGCAGCATCCCCCACCACGGCCCCTTAATTTCTCTCGGCACGATATTGATGTTCAGAGCGAACGCCTCACGCAGCTCAAGGAGGCCGTGAAGCAATTAGGGCTCTCGGCTGCCTCTGGTGCGTCATCTTCAGTAAATAAAGCGCCCCACGGCTCCAGGCGAGCCGTGACAGGAGAAAACACACAACACACTCCAGCCACTCCTGGAATTCAAAGGGATGAACACCCACTAACCTTCGCCTCCTTCTCTCTCCTGCTCGGCTGAATCACAGAGCCCGGCGGAGGGAGTGCAAGGTGGGAAGTTGTGGTGTTTGTGTTGAGTGTGTGTGATCTTCCATCTAGAAGTGACCACCCAGTGAGGCTAATGGTCCCAGCGCTTTCTGCATCTCCAGCTGTGTGAGCAGGTTAACCAACCTACACACACACACACACACACACACACACACACCACAAAGGCAAAAAAGAACGACAAACTTGTTTTACCTTCACTTTTTTTGCTTCTTTGCTGCCGCTTTTATATTTGTGTACTCGGAGTGAAGTGGATCTTCAAGTTGTGTTTTTCACATTAAACGTTGTTTCCCCGGTAAGTGCTAACATAACGAGGCTTAACACCATTAGAAATCAATTTACAAGCAATGACAGGTTAGTTTTTCTTCATTTCTCACCTGCTGCCGGAGACTGATTATCATTTATCTGCTTAGACAGACAAGACAGCTATTCATCCATACACACACACACACACACACACACACACACACACACACACACACACACACACACACACACACACACACACACACACCTCCTCAGGTTACAAAGCAATTATCCTGCCTGGTGGTTTTCTGGAGGGCCACAAACTTACCTCAACCTTGAAACTTAAAGTAGCTGATGAAGGTCCTCGGTGTGCCATCTCTTATTTGTCCCCCTTTGGAATTTTAAAATCCAAATGACTTTGTTATTTGTTTTTTAAATGCTTGTCTGCACCTCATGCAAGGCGATTGTTTCCCGTAGTCCGAGGAGGAAAAGTTGAGCCGGGAGGAGAAAACTCAGGGAGATTTGGGAAATTGGCAGTGAAAGGAAAAGAGTGCATGATTTCCCCCGCCGCTACTCAAAGAGTAAACATTATAATACTGCTCACCTATTGGCATCTGGGGCTTTAGTGGAGGACCTCGCCATGCAGTGTTGCTTTGTTAACAAACCCCACAGCAGCAGCAGTCCTAAAATGAGAAGCATCTCACGTCACACACCCTCTCCTAATGACCGGCACCGTTAGCTAACACAACGCAGAGGACCATGATCATCACACACTCCTTATTGGCGTCGCTATTTTCAGATCACATTAAGTAACTTACATCCCACTAAATGAAAGGGGATCATATTAATTCAACAGGAAATATCGAAGATGAGCCAGCAGCTTAGCAAAATCACTAATCATTATCGTAAAACAAAAAAACAGGTCAAGGACTATTAAGTAAAGATAATTAGGTAAATATTTGTTGTTTAAAAATGGACTTCAGAAGATTTTGTCGGCTTCATCTGAAGTCATTAGGAAGGTCATTTCAAAAATGAGACATTAAATATTGCAAAACAATCTCTCGATTCAAGCTCATCGAGAAAAATAATCATTGTTTTGATGTTTTTGTCAAGATATTTGATATTTAAAGAAGCTGTGGTGGGTATATGTGTGTGGGCTTCCTGCACGGATGTTTCATATGGTTTATTAGCAATATAATGTGTTTGTTGTTGTTAATGGTTCCTGCTAATGACAGTGGTATTGCAGTGGGAGGGAGAGGACTTCCCTGTTTGTTGCTGAGCTTGTAAAAGAATGGCTGAACATGCACCTGCCATCTCCAGAGATACTCATTAAACAGGAGAGATGCCAAGTCCAACATCTCAGTTCCCTCTCACACACACACATACACACACAGTAGGAACTGTATACACTGCAGTTAAACACACACGCACACGCACACACACACACACACACACACACACACACACACACACACACACACACACACACACACACACACACACACACACACACACACACACACACAGACTGTCAGACATTCTCATCTTTGAGAGCAGAAATGAGATTTTTTTTTTTTTTCCTCCTTTGGTAAGATTATAATTCACTGTTCACTTGCCAATTTCTCCGAAACAGAATTAAACATTTTTTTTCCCTGCATTTGCTCCCCCGCTGCGGCGAGAGTAAACGGCAGAAATGCAAGTTAAGGTGTGAAATTACAACCTAACACTATCTCCTCCTCTGCAACTTAAAAATCAGGGCAGCGGCAAATGACATGGAGTACTGACTCACCTTATTATCATTATACAGCTATTTTCAGAAACTTCCCCCAAATGTGTACTGATTGAACAAGAAGAGATTAGAAAAAAAAAAAAAAGAAGAAGAATGTATGTGTGATTTAGTGTGCGCCCCGCTCTCCTGGGCAGCCGTGTAGATTGATATTGGCAGATCAAAGCGTGTTCAGTGGATAGTCTGTAAAGGCTGAAATAAGATGTGCTTGTGTTCGCTGCACACGTATTTGCCGGCGGCTCTGACGAGATCCCCACTCCCGGACGGTCACATCAATTTGCATGTGACGTGTTTAATGTCTGTTTAGTCCTAATGCCACGTAAAAACACACACACACACACACACACACTGCATGTAAACACTCCTTTGATTATGACCAACCTGTGCCAGTCAGACAGGTGTAATTGAGAGTCAGTTGTGTGTAAACCTGAGGAGAGGCTGTGAGCGGGTTGTACGCTCCGTGTAATACAGTTTTGCATATGAAGGCATCTGTTCTTTGATTAGTGAAGAAAGCCGGCAAAGGAAGAACAAGGTGAACTGAAAGCCTACTTTGAACTCTGAACCGCTGCAGCTAATTGGTGCAGCGGCTCGCCGGGCTTCCTGCTGCTTCCTGCTGCTTCCTGCCGCTTCCTCTACAGCGGATTTTACTCTCAATGAAAAGAGCTCCCTCTCAGAATCTGTCACCTCCATCTTTTACTGTCAATCACATCCCTCACCTCTCTCTTGAACCCGTCTCTCGTCCCCCTTTCAACTTACCTTATCACTTTTTGTTTTTTTTTTCCCCTGCTTTTTTAAGTTCTTCTCTCCTGAACAGCCCCTCCTGCACCCCCAACCGTTTGTTCAAGTGTCTTTCATTTCCTGCTTGAGGTGAGAAAATGAAAGGTTATGCGGTGTGATTGTTAGCAGGCTGGTTCTGGTGTGACCCGCCACGTGGCGTCTTTAAAGGTCTGACAGGAAGACCGGTGGACGGCACAGGAGAGGAGGCTGTTTGTCCTAAAATATCACCTCGTTATGCAAAAGTCAAACATGCTAATTTTTCCTACATTTTATGCATTTTTTTACATCTCAAACCCTGCCTCTGTCGTTATCTTTCCCTTTACCGCCTTCAAACAATGAGACAAATTATAAGTGTGAATCCGGCTGAGTGTATGTTGGGTTTCAAACCGTCTTTTGAACTTCAAACATAATATCTGCTTTCCCCCGTTTTCTGAAAGGAAGCAAAACTCAGAGGGATGTTATCAGCAGCCATTTTCACTACAGACTTTTTTTTTCCTTCTTTTTCTTCACTTTGGGGTTTTTCAAAGAACAGATTGATTCGAGTCACTTTGTGTTTTCTTATAACCAGGACAGAATATGTTGGAAACAAAAAAAGAAAAAAAACCACACAAATGGGAAGCAGCGAGGTACAAATAGAGCAGATGTTAAGAAGTGTTTTCTTCTCAACAGTGAAGAGGGCTGGATATTAAAATATTTTCACTTGTATTTCAAGTTTAATTTGCTCCGTTTTGTTTTTGTGAGCGAAACGGATTTCGACGTCTTTTGATGTTCAAGTGTTCCTTCCTCACTTTCATCTCCCGAAGCGAAACGTAAGGACACCGATAGGTTTAAACACCTCCGTTTCTTTCTGGAATGAACCGGCCACTTCAGCACCCGAATGCCACGTCTGCCCTGCGATCACCCTGAAAATGTCATGTCTAATATTGACTCATTTTAGCATGAAACTTTAATAAGCTGTCAGGGAGGGGAGCCCGACCAGACGCTGTCCGTAAATGGTATATCCGGTCCCAGATTATTTGCCTTGTTCTTCTCTTCCAGACCAGCGCGCATTTATCTTTCACTTTCTCTTTCTCACACCCCTTAATGTATGGCTGTGTAATATTTCATAGGCAGGCATGGATTTTTACATCTCATGTTGCTTCTCATTACGGTTTTATCCCTCGGCTGAGTTCCTGCTTCTCTTTTTCTTTTCTCTTTTTTTTTTCCCCCCCACCACCACTGCTGCTGCTACTCCACCTCTCTTTCCCTTTGTTGTCTGTCCTCCCGCTGTCATCTGATTGATGCCTTTGCCAGTGTGCTGCGTACTTCATTACTCTGATTTTACCATGTCTCAGGTGGGCTTTGCGCTGGGGAGGCTGTGAAGAAGTAGAAATGTGTCACCGGTGGTTGGGGGCACGGTGCCCTACTGAGCAAATAAAATCACCCAAATAACATCACAAAATTGCCTCCTGTCAGTGCTCTTGTGACAGTGGATGGGAATAAAGGGTTGCCTGGAGACCATCTGGGAAGCTTGTAGAGACAAACATCCGCGCAGAACTGGTGGGGCGTGAGACCGACGCGCTGCATGTCGGGAGTGTGTGTACCGTCCGCCCGGGCACGTGGATTAAACCCTAAAAGGATTTACAGATGGCAGGGGTGATACAGTGTGTTCGGGATTGCTTTAGACGGCAGTGATTTTAACCCTCGCTGCCGTGGATGTTATATTTGGGACTCTCGGCATCGGGGAGAAAGAAAGAAAAACCCTCCACAGACTTGTCTGCAGTGTAATTACAGAGTTAGTTGAGCTTCACTTCTCTCTTATCTCCTCTATTGGGACAAGAGCCACATGAATGGACCCCTCTGTTCCCCATCCTCTCCAGCCGGCTCCAAATCACTATCAGTAATAGATTTGCTCTTCTTCTCTCTCACTCTTTATCTCCCTTGCTCTCTCTCTCTCCCTCCTTTCCTCGACTGTAACTTTTTACTCCTTAAGTTTCACAGTCTGAACTCACGTATGTGCTTTAGAAATTAGATGAAAATGTTATTTTTGTACTTGCTTCTTACAAACAGGATTGTTTTGGAACTTACAAATAATAATGCAAAGGTAGCATCTCGTATGTTGTGCTCAGGGAGACATTTTTTTTAGTCATGCCAACCTGAGCTGTTATCTCACCCCTTGTGCAGAGTGAAAATATGTAATTTTGCTATCGAGCACATTTCCAAGCAGTTACCTTCAAGCGTTCTGGCTGCCATTCGGAGCAAAACATCTTTTTTTTTTGGCGTGGGGGGGGGGACTTAAGTTTACCACTTTAAGGCATGATGGTGTTGTCAATAGTAACTGGTTCACACACGACATGCAAATCTAAAAGTCGTGTTCAAAAGCAGATCAGGACATGTGTGACTTCACTAACGTGGTGGAAAATTGTTGTGGAAGTTTACTCTATCCTGAGCGGTGTCATGAAATTGTTAATAACTGTTGACTTCTGTGTGTGTGTGTGTGTAGGTGTGTGTGTGTGTGTGTGTGTGTGTGTGTGTGTGTGTGTGTGTGTGTGTGTGTGTGTGTGTGTGTGTGTGTGTTTCTGCCATGCCTATTTGTGCATTCAATAGCAACTAAATCACAAATGGACTGTGAATTTTGTGTTTACAAAAGCCTGCGCTTCTTTTTTTTTTTTCGCCTCTCTTTTTTTTTCTGCTGAGGACAGCAATAGGTGTCAAAACACAGTGGAGTTTGACATCCTGACGCTGCTTGAATCTCAGGCCAGAGGCTGTCAATTCGGCGAGGGGGGAGCGGGAGGCTCAGTGCCTCGTTTGAAGGCTTGTCTGTTTGACATCGCTTTCCCTCGCCATCTGACTGCATTATCTGCATTCTCATGCAAAGCCTGTATAACTCTGTCATTCAGCCACCGCGCTCGCTCGCTTACGTTTCTATGTATGTGCGCGTTTTTCCGCGCCGGCACGGCTGAAAGGGGATTGGTGGGACCTATGAAGTGTTAACGCCGCGGTTTTTATTCAGTGAGGAATCATAATGAAGTATCACTGCACGTCTCTCGGCGCCGCCGCCGGATTTTCATCTCACAAAGAAATACTAGAGTGGAGAGCTGGGAAAGAATGCCGGACATGTATTTCTCTGACATTTTTCAGGCATGCTTGTCATTTGAAATATCTATAATAGATGTCTTCTTGCTACAGTGACAATGTAGGCAGGAATAGGTCAACTGCGGCGTCTGACATTCTCTCCGCCTTAATTAGGAGTCACCTGGTCACACGGCATTTGAGTATTTCACGCTCACACGTAACGCGCCGTATTCCCCCACAAACACTGTCGGAGTCGGATCCGCTGAACACGGATACTTAACTCCTCTGACAGCTTCCTCCCATGTCCTGCGTATCAGCTTCTGACAGCACGCCGGCAAATACCCTGTCTATGATTGTACGCCGTGTTTGTGAGCTCGATCACATTTGTCACCTAATTGGCGTTGATATTATAGAGGGAACCCGCAACCGGAAGTTCATTCAGCACCCAGTGGCAATCAAAGCTGTTTGCATGTTAGTTTTATATGTTGAACTTATTTTTCTTTCTTTCTTTTAAGCAATTAGCATGAGGGTGAACTTGCCAATTCTGCAAATTCCTAATAGCCTGTTTTTGACTCCCAGATAAGACTCATGGAAGGAGAAAAAAAAAAAAGTGCACTGGCAGTGTTGGAGAGCAAAAAACTGTTAATTGAAACCAAGGGAAGGAGGGAAAAGGGGGGGTGGGGGGGGTGGGGGGGGGGGGCGTGAGGCAGTGTGTGCCGTACGGCACAGTTCTCTCCAGTAGCACTGTCAAACAAATTGTCTGTCAGCTGATAATGTAATAACACAGCTGAACAAAGCATTCTCTTCAAAAACCACGGCAGGCGCGGGATGATGAGAACAGGGTTGTGTTAGCTTAATTTTTCCTTCTTTTCCAGACAGCTTGTATCAACAACGCTTCAGCCCGGATAAGAGAATTGTCTACTTGAGTTCTGTGCACAGTCTGCCCTCCGTCCAACTCTTTCCTGCGATTCGCAGAATGTTAGTGTTGCATTTTGTTTTTCTTTTCTCTTTATTCTTGTCTTTCCCGGTATGTTTTGGAAAGGGAATCGCTTGCAGAGGTTTTATATGAAATGCGGGAACTGTAAGGTATGCTCACAGATTCAGCCATCGAGTGAAATGAGATCAGAATGAAGAAAGTCTGTGAGATTGAATTGTAAAGGCCAATTTGAAAAGGAATGTAATAGCTGCGGTCCAACCTTCAGTCATTTTGTTTCCTAATCAAAATTTCTATCTCCTACTGTTCAGGTGAAGCTCTATAAGCTCGCTTGTGGGTGGGAGCGACTTTTATTCAGGCTGCAAGTTTCACATGAATTATTTGCTGTTTCAACTTTCTTATAAAGGAAGCGTGGCAGAGACGTGTTTAATACAGCTACCCTACGAAACATCAGATATCTTTTTGAGGAAAAACAGATCAGGAAAAATGCGGTTTATAACACCAACTTGAAGAAATGATGGGAAAAAAAAACAATTAGTGTGAAGAGTGCTCCAGACAGGTGAGAGACGAGCGGCGTTGAGCTGAGGATGTTGGGAATGAAAAATGTAGCAGACGCTTGGAAATGTGAGACCGGCATAATAGAAAAGAGGAAGCTTACCAGATAGATACGCTATAATATAAAACCCAGGTTCAAGTAAATCTACGAGAAGCTGCTCAAAGAAATGTGTATTTTGACACTGCTGCAATCATCTACAGAAGATATTTCATTGCTTCCACACAATAATGAATATACAGTCACGGCTTTTTTCAATATTGGCAGAAGGAGCTGATACTACAAGCACCGCCGTTTTTATGAAACCATATACATAACACAATGAGGATCAAAGGGTGGCTTTTAAGATCCAGTGATGATGGACAGTTTCCTTAAAACTAACTCGTCAGAAGACTGTTTATCCCTGAACTTTCAAGGCTTCCAAATGGAGGTGATCCTGCAGCGGAGAAAGAGCAGAGGATGGCCTGAGGCTCAACACTCACCTTTGACATGGAGAATCTATTATCTTAAATACAGCATATTTTCTGCACTCAGCATACATCCCCTGTCTAACTACAGCCAGGCAGCAGCAAGGCTGCTTTTACAGCTTGTTCTTTTCCTTTTTTTGTTCCTGGCCAGTCTCAGATGGACACGAAAAGCTTGTGGATATGATTCAAACGTAGCTGAAAGGATGTCTAAGTAGTTAAGCATAATTTGATCCTTACTTTCACTCCTCGTTGATTCGCTCTTTATGTGTTATTCTCTCCTGTTACCTCGGCCTTTTTCATTGCCACCGGATTGAATGAGACTTCAAAGACGATTGCTGGGAGACATAAAGATAGGATGAGTGTATACATGAAAAATTGCACACAATATAGAACACAGCCGGCTCGCCGTATAGCTGTCAACCACTATAAAATCAGCTCCTATGAAAATGAGCAGCTCTCACTTCTTTGTGTCTATATTATTCTAACTTGTCTCATTCAACACAATTTCATGCTGTCAGCAAGTATGCAGATAAGTGTGTCAAACTCTATATCTCCCTCGGTCATTATTTATAGTGCGTGAGCAGCAAGGGCTGGAGTCCTCTATGCTTCACTGGAATAAAGGGTGTTGCACCAAATTAAAAGCTGTACATTTCAGTCACATTGTCCTGATAAATAAATCACACATGTCAGGGCATCACATACCACTTTACCACTTCTTTAGGAACTTACATTTTGATTATGGACACTTTTTTTTCATATATCGTCAATGTGATCCAATTGCAAACTATAAAAACCATGCTCGGATAAAGAGATAATTTGGCTCTAAAAATGTTAGCATGTCAGCAGAATAGCATGCAGAAGTTTTATAAGCAAAGAACTGATAAAAAAAAAACCTGGGAGGAGGACGAGCTGTTATCTGAACATCTGTATATAATTAGCATAACGAGGTAAATCATCTGATTCTGAATGTCATAAAAGTATAAACTGTGGATGGTATAATTTGAGATATTTCTATGTTAACCCTTAAAGTTAAGACATTACTAGATGAGACGTAATAGAATAGTTCTATTACTTCTACAACTCATTTTCAAATATTTCCATCTTTTGTATCACTATTTTATTATAATACTGTTTTAAACTTTGCCTCAAGGTAAATAAATAACAATTTGACATTTTTTCATCCATACATCCATTTGTTTATTGTTATTATTTTGGTAATGTCTGTCGAGCAAAAATCCATCCATCCGTTACTTCCTACTATGTAGTTCTGCTTCACCCTGACCATAGTAAACTAGGATTGGTGCTGGAGCCCGGCTGGTTTTGAAGCTACACCTGCTCCACCATAAGGTCCATCATAGCCAAAATGTAACCCACAAGTTGATGTCTTTCTCCTCAGATGCATAAATTGTAATTTTCTGCCACAATTTAAGCCTAATTTTGAAGATTTTCAGATCGGACACAATGAGTCTGCATGCATAAGGTTATAGAAGCTCATCTGTTATTGGGGTCAGACAAATGTTGAAATATCAAATCAGGTTTGAATAGATTCATTCATACATCTGAAATAAACAACAGTGATGGACAGGATCCCTTGTGTCATAAAGAGAGATGATCACAGACACTGAATGTCAAAAAATAAAGAAAAGACAAAGCAATGAAACAGAATGCAGCTACGCAAGTCAACACCCGCACAGATATAGAATTATACACTTGTACTAATGCACAAAGACACATTCATATGACTGCACCGTAGGGGCTAAAACGCACTCGCACCTTCCCCTCGCTGATTTAATCTTCACACTCAACAAGTGTGTATTTGTCACTTTTAGCCCGCACATTATCAGAGCTAATCTCTCTGTAATTGCATTTTGGCGCTGCACACACAGAGACAAACACACAGTATCAAGCACAATCACCGGTCCCAGCACCTGCATTAGAGCAAATCCCACTGCCCTGAGAGCCGCGGGGACAGGGGTGTGTTGTGGATTATGTCGTGCGTGCTGTCTCCAAGAGTAATCTCAGCTCCAATGAAGGGCCGCCGCTCCAGAGGAGGAAAGTATATCCCTGACATCCGAGACGTACAACCAGACTGGACTAAACCACTGCCACCGCACACTGTACACCAACACCGAAATCCCCTTGATATATCAGAGCAGCCCCGGAGATTCTTCTGTTGGCATCGCTCTCTCTGAATTCCACACAAACACACACACAGACAAACACACATACACACCCTGACAGACAGATGAGGATATGCACACACACACACACACACACACACACACACACACACACACATCACAGTAGTTTCATGTTTCTGTAAGTCAGCATTTATCAAGCCAGAGGCCAGACGGAGAGGGGTCCATGGAGGACTGTGCTGTGGCCTGTCAGCACAGTCGGATGAGTCAGTATTGATCTCAGCTCTACAGAACCCAAACTGTACTCCTCCACCACTGTCTTCTATTACCAGAGTCCTGGTAGACCTTCCGCAATGGAAAAAAAAAAAGCTCTAAAGCAGCACTTAACAGAGCAAATCTTTTGTCTTCTGCATGCCCCACGTTTGCAGGAATCTTCCTGGAGATCATTGTGTGCACGGAGATCTGTTTTTAAGTTATAGTCCAGAGAAACAGTTTGACGTAAACTTTGCACAGCAGCATTGAAAAAAAATAAAATGTAGTCTGTGTTGACACCCACTCAGGCTGATGTGTTTGTGTGCACAGGGTTTGAAGAAGGAAGTCTTTTTGTCAAGAGAACATTTTCATTTTGATTTTTGAGGACGTAATAACAATAAAAAACACAACTCTTTAATCATACAAAGTGTTTTGCAGGTTATATAAAAAGACCTGCGATAAAATATTGAACTTTGCAGTTTGTATCCTGCTTACATTTGACCCTGATTTGGATAAAGCGTTGTTGAAGATACATAAAGAGCATTGAACTGTCACATGCCAACAGATGCACTATATTCTATATGAAACCAACAAAAGCGACATCTTAGAATGTGATTGACCCAGCTTTTTTCAGAAAATGCTTTTGTGTTTGTGCTGTGACGGTGTGAGATGGAGGTTGATTGTGTGATTTTTCACTTTCTTCCCTTTTTCACTCACTTTGTTTAATGTGTTTTGTCAGATCTACTGGAGAAGTATCATTTATGACTGTACGAATGGATGAACATGAATGGAAATGATATGTGGATATGTAGTTTAATTTTTGAATTAAATGTCTTCACTGAGTAAAATACTTTTTCATGGAATATGAAAATTAAATTTGTCTACCTTTTATCTAGATATTGAAATGTTTAAAATAAGAAATGGAATCCTAAGTCTGAATATGTCTTTGCATATGTGTCTGAACTTTACCAATCACTGCAACATTGCGTGCGTGTGTGTGTGTGTGTGTGTGTGTGTGTGTGTGTGTGTGTGTGTGTGTGTGTGTGTGTGTGAGAGAGAGAGAGAGAGAGAGAGAGAGAGAGAGGAGAGAAGTCCTGCTGAGGCTGCGTTTGTCAGGTAAATGGTGACGATGACGGCAATAAAATAGAGATACTAATGGTCATGGAGGCAATAAAGGAGTGTGTGAAGTAGCCTTCCCAGCAGAC
This sequence comes from Salarias fasciatus, assembly GCF_902148845.1. NCBI lineage: Eukaryota > Metazoa > Chordata > Actinopteri > Blenniiformes > Blenniidae > Salarias > Salarias fasciatus. The sequence goes on along the minus strand of NC_043764.1, from coordinate 19,571,628 downwards.
TTGGGGGTTGAGGGGGTACTGAGACTAACTGCTTCAGAATGGTTATGGCTGTCATTATGACGCCCCTGCATCTCTAACAAGGATTATTGTACAGAAAAGGACGACTCGAGAGACACTTAAATCAGAGTGTGTGTGCCCGTGTGTCTGTACACTGCTCTGGATCCAAGTATGTTTTATGTTGCGCAATCAAAGCCTATGAGCTTCTGTGTGTTTTATGTGTGTCTGTAGTGCTACCTGTTTTTCACTGAGCGCTCCCAGTAGTGTCTTTAAAACCAACAGCGCGGTGGAGAAAGCCTGGGAGCGATGTGTGCTAAAAGTACATGTCATCTTCAATAAAGGATGACAGGGTTCACAGGTCTACTACGTCTGCATCCTGTTCCCCGTACCACTGTAGGCGGCGGCGTTATGAAGCACACACAAGCGCCTCTTCACAACATTACTGTATTCATGAAGCGGCGCTTGGAATGTTGCTGATGTCGACTGCGATATTATGATGTGCTGAAAACAGTGCTCACTTTGCCAGATGTCTTGGAGGGGGGGAGAAAAAAAAAAAATTCGCTTGGATCCTTTGAATGTTTTTTTTTTTTTTTTTTTAATCCGCATCCTCTCACACTTTCCTTCTACGAGTCTGCATGTAATATTTGTTTATAATCAAATTCCTTTGAGTGGCAGGACGCGGTGGTCCTGCAGCTCGCCACACGAGGCAAGGCAGGTTTTAAGGGGCGAGTACAGGCTGCGGGGAACGAAAACAGTACGGAGCTGGAATTGCATCATAGCCTCATTATTACCCCGTCTCATTCAGCATGTATTAAAGAGAAAATTCTGTTTCATAGCCTCAAAGAACAAGTTGAGGCTTCCATGGATTTTATGCAAGAAAGCACAGGAAGAAAGGACTGTGATTCACAGCTTAAAAGGATACTCTGCTGATTTATATATACATAAATAAAGAGGTCTGGAGCAGAAGACAAGGGCCTGGCCTTTTTTTTTTCTAAACTGCAGCTTCGCCGTCATGTATTTCATCTATTTATCAGATGCCTGCAGTGCTCGGTGTTATAATCAGGAAGGTAGCTCAAATCACTCAGAGTGCTTTGAGCTCACAATAAAACCTTTAACAGCGAAACAATTGTTAACGCTCCGGCTATTCAGTGTCTTTTTGGCAGGCGGGGTGCGGTCTCACAAATCAATCACAAGCCACGAATACTATTTAGAGTGACATTTGTCAGTTTCAGAACTGGCTGAGCGTGCCAGACAGTTAATCTGGTGGGAAGAGCCGGGGAGGTTTGTGAAGCAGCAGATAGCCACCTCTGGGCTGACAGAGCCTATCTCAGCTCTGTCTGTCTGCCCATGTGTCATCTCTATCTCCCCCTCTTCGTACTTTGCGCCGCTTGTGTACGCTACACCGGGAAGGTTCAGGAACACAGGCACGGGCTGACAGCAGGGCACTTACTGATGGGAGCCTTAACCAAGAAAATGCAGCTTCGCTTTCCTAAAATCTCCATCTTCGTGTTTTTTTGCGCGCCCGAACACAAGGTCACACACGGCAGAGAAACACCAGCCTGTTTGCATTTAAAGTGCATCCTTAAAGATGCACTGTGGTTTCTAAACTCTTCTCATTTTGGGAAAGGTGAGGCCGAATCAAAATGGACCAACTAAGCTCTGTGGCTGAACGCAGGCATGAAGCAAGAAATGTGGTGGGTTTCTGTTTGTTTTTTTTTTTTGTTTGTTTTTTTTTTTTTTGGTTTGTTTGTTTTTTTATCGGTGTAGGGAGGAGAGTGAGGGAGAGCAGCATCTGTATCAGACCTAGACTGTGATTCATTTCACTTCCTGAGGCCTGGTCCTATCTGCTCTTGTTTACTGTGTGCAGTCCTGATACTATCTGGACAGGAGGCAGACTTAATTGTTCTAGCGTAGCCTATAATTCTTCTGGCTCCCGAGATACAGTGCAAGGACGATTCAGGAATGAATGAGAGCTCATCTCTTCAATTAATCTCTATTCACATTATAGAGATAGAGGAGAATAAACCCTTTCACTTAGCAGGAAGCTAACTTATCTTTAATGATGAAATAAGGTATTTTCTTTATCTCTTTCCACATATTACTTATATCTTTCACAAAGTTATCTGCATTCCATTTTTTTTGAAAATTTAACTGATATACAACTTTCTTTAGGGTTCATTTCATAGCCACGATAACAAATAATTTACTTTCTTGTTAAGAATAAAAGGACAGACTCCTTTTGTCCAAAAGAAATGAAAAATGTAAAAATGAAATAAAGAAAAATGTGTGATCACTTACTGTTTTAAAAGCTCCAGTAAGATGTAGAGCAAAACTTTTAGTTTACAATTCAAAGCTGGATGAAGCGGAAATTAATTTCCATGACGCCAGGAGACCTTCGCTAACGTGACCCGCAGAAATACACAAACCTGAAATCCCGTCGGATGAACCGTAACAGAGAGACCAAAACGTATCAGTGATGAATGGATTGAGATACTGTTTCTCAAAAATGCTTTTGGAACTTGTAATCTTAGTTGAAATTCATTGTGTATAATTTTGAAGCTTTAATAGGCTAATTTTACATTGACTTATATACGTCGTTGTGTGTGCATTACACACACACTGACACACATACACACACACACACACCAGTGAGCTCACTCAACCCCCCGCCATGTTCTGATTTAAGAGCAAATGCAGGACGGTGTTCCCCATCGCGATAGTGATGGGTAGCGCTGCGCCTGCCGCTGCGCGCTCCTCGACTTTCAGCTGCAGATTCAGGGTTTAACCGGGGTGGACTTGGGGGCAGTGATAGAGGCAAGTGGGGGGAATCATAGGCTCCTCCATCATCTGGTTTACCTCTCAGCATCTCTCTGCCGGCGTCTCACTCTGAATAATGATGCGCCGCTCCCTCCCTCTGATTACACTCCCCACATCCCACTGACAGACCACACATCTCCTCCCACCGACAGCAGGTCCGCTGCGCCACCTCTTACCTTTTCATGCCCGCCTCTCGTCTCTGCAGCTTCTCGTGTATTTTCTGTCTATTTCAGAGCAGATTTTTTTTTTAAAATCCTTGATTACAATTAGGAACAAACTGCAACTGTCACACAACAAAAGAAAAAAGTCAGTGTACGCACTCCTCCACACAGCTGGAAAATGTCCCCAAACCAGGTAACCCTGATCGCCTCCTGCCTCACCCCGAGTCCCTGCAGCCGCCCGGCTTTACAAGAGAAGGCTTTTTTTGAACCATTGTCTGTGCTCATTCTTAATTCATCACTCGCTATTTGTATGGGCCAGAGGTAGGAGTTTGATTCTATTCCTGGTGTGCCGCGGTGTCCAGCAGGTTTGTCAGTGACAGCTCTATTCTGAATCGCCAAGCAGTCCCGGGCCCTCGGAGGCAGTCCGCCAGGGCTAAATCCTCTACCTTTACTATCACAGTCATAACAAAGTCACAGCGCTGTTCCTTGAGGGCAATACCAACGGACTAATAGGTAGTACCCTCCACTTGTTGCTGCTTATTGTTGCAGGCGCAGTGTGAGAGTGTGAAAATTGATGTTATCACCCCAAGAGAAGAGCTCCTCTGTGACCGTCTCCACACTTTGACTGTTCCACAAACCGTAGCAGTGGGTCTGTGTTTATTTCAACTGTCTTTGACCATATTCTGCTCAGTGTATTACCCGTTTGTGGGATTATGGGTTAAAGGGGTTGTTATCAGACTCTGCTGTTTATTTTGGATTCTTGTTCAGTCCATTTGGTTCATGTATTCACTCACCTTGTTTGCACCTGGTCGGACCCTCTTTTGGCATCAAATTGAGCAAAGTGCTTTGAACGATTTATTTCAATCTTTTCTTGGCTGCACATTAATAATTATAATCTACTGTTTTGTTAAACCTCAGTTGTGCTCATTGTATTTAGCTCTGACTGTAAAGGTGTTTAAGGCCATTTACATGACAGCCTGTCAGCCCATCATTTTTGTTTGAGAGAGTTTGCTTTGAAAACTATTTCCAATTCCACAGAAATGGCAGAAATGCTGAAAATGGTAGTTTTTAGGAAGACCCACTCTTGGGTGCTGGTGGTTGTTTATGTAATGAACTATCTATTGATCGATAGCTTAGTTTCTATTCGACTTAGCCTTCATTTCTGTGTCGAGCGATGTTACATGAATTTCCCCCGGGGATTATTAAATATTTCTATCCCATTTTATTCCTTTCTATCATTATGGTGACTTTCAACTAAAAAACTACCAAGTCCCAGGAGGACACGGACTGGGATTTAGGCCGCCATCATTGCTATTGTTGAGCAGCAACTTTTTTGTAATGTTGCATTTCTCTATTTACACGGAGACGGAGTTGAAGCATTTTCAGTTTTCAGTGACTCTTGCCGACTTTGTCATAATCATCTGTTATCCAATTTTGTTGAGTAAGTGTGAATTGAAAGCAGTTTCCCCTTTGAATCTGTCAAGTATGGACTCCGCTGCGGTTTTGTTCTCCCATAAGGTTTGACATGTTGTGAATGCAGAGATCTGAAGCCCTCAATGGAAACAACTGACTATTTGGCCTCCTTGTATCACAGACAAGTCTAGTCATTCTTCCCCGACCCCTGGCATCAACTAGACATCTTGACACAGAAAATTACAGCCGTGTGGCCATTTTTCTCTTTTTCAGACAATTCTCTGTAATTGATGGTTCTGTCTGAAATTGCCAGGAGATTAGCAGTTTGGCATCAGTCTCCATTCCTGATTTAAATGCATTGTTTTGAACGTGTCTACATGCTTTAAAGCACTGAGTCGTTGCCAACTGATTGGCTGATTTGATGTCCCTAGCAGATGGGAAGGCATAGCTAGCCAATGAGTATTTTGCGTGAAGATCAATGAATCTGCTGAAACGAATTCCATTTGTTTGTCCTATTTATTCACACCTCTTATTATATATGATTTAATTTGTGCTTTTATTGCTGTCATAGTCAACTGAATAAACTGCTGATCTTGTGTCGTAACTCAAGGACCAGCTTTTGCTGCTCCTTATGTAAGTAATGGTATAACCTTCTTGCTGTCCTATTTGTTGAAAACACAGGTTGTGAGAAGTATAATCGCATAGTTTTGCAATAACTCTTAAATCCTATGAATTTCTTTTGAAAATCACACCCTTTTCAGCAAATGTGTGCCTTATAATTATACAATTTCTCCAGTATCATGGAAGAATATGAACCTGATTCCACACGCATGTAATAACCTGCTATGTAAATAACATCTAATGCCATGTTTCCACTGACTGTATCGTTACTCGCACGTGATGTGAGTTTCCAGTGAGACGAAGTACCTGGTACCTGGTGCTGCTGAGCAGATTCAGAGAAAACTCGACGGTTCAACTGGTAGCGGATGAGTTTACCAGCAGCTCTCTGAAAAAACTACCAGTCCATCACTGTCTTCCTTTGTTTCTCTACACCAGTCGATCAGAGAATGATGGCATGGCAGTTTCATGCAGCATTGAGAGGACACTTTATGCTTTATACATTTTTGCAGTGACAGTTAGGGGTGTCAACGTCTGCACGTGTAAACGTGTACATAGAAAACAAATCATAACCGTTTAGAAAAATGAATAACTGTGTACACGTCATTTCCTCCTCCTCCTCCTCCTCCTCCTCGGTCTTTTCACAAATATATAAATAATGTTTTTTGGGGTAATGATGTTACCTGAAAGCTTCAGATAATAACAGTAGCTCACTAAATGTTACCTGTACTCAATCTGGAAATACTGTTGGGTGCAGGCTGTGTCGGGCAAAGCTGGTTTACAACAGCAGCCTGGGATCCAGGAGAGACCGCCTACGATAGAAACACCCCAACAAACTGGAGGAAGAGATGCTGCTGCTACAATCGGTGCTAATGGTAGATAACTAGCTTGCCACTGCTAGCGGTTCAAAAGCTAGCATGATCGATTTTACATACAATCGACAAATGTGACAAAGCACTGAGTGATCATATCATCAACTTAATAGCTGAAATGGTGGCGCTTTTGTCTGATAGTTACTGGAATGTCTTTGATTTAATGGGATTATAAGGTACTGTATTTCAAAGGAGACAGGGCCCTCTAGTGGCCATAAAGTGCAACTACAATACAAATTTTTGACGTTAGGTGTAACCGGTCACAGGTCAGTTAGAAGACCCGGTTACACGTGTAGAAAAAAACTGTCAACGTTGACACCCCTAGTGGCAATGTTCCCCTAAAAAGTAGAGTCGAGCCGATACAGTGGAAGCACAGCATAAGTGCCACAGAGAGTCACGCAGTACTATACATGCATTCAGCCAAATCGCAGCACAGTCACATTTCATTTAACAGCAAATAACTAAATCTTTATTTTGTAATTAAGCCAATCCTTACTGTAGCGAGAAGTATTGATTCCATTTCACTTCACACCTCTTCTTTCTGTGCTTTTAAACCGTACTCAAGGTTATTTTTTTTATGTCTCACACTCAAAAGTGTCTTGAACTATGACAATAAATAGCCATTCGGTGATAGCAGTGAGATTTTCTTCTTCTCCCTTTCAGTTTCCGCACTACCATTTATGGCCGCATAAACAAAAGTGCTGTTTTCATCTTCTTTTCAGCTGTGAAGCAGCTGAATGGACAGATCAATGATCGCACCAAAGCTGTTTACACTTTCAGCTCCCAGAGTGTTTGTGTCCCTGTTTGTGCGAATGTGTGTGCGTGCATATGTTTATGAGTGTGTGTGTCCATGTCCATATGCTCGTGTGTATGTGACAGTTCACCCTTTCAAGTGTATCGACAGCATGTGTTTCAGCCAGCAATTATGGCACTAGGTAGTACACTCATTACGTCTCTGTAAGCGTGTGCAACTGTTGTAACCCACTGAGAAGGGAAAAGACGGATTAAAACACACAAAAGCAAGTGAGCACACAAATTAGACTTCTACAGTTCTTTTTTTCTATTATTTGATATTACAATTTAAGTGTGGAAAATATTTTCAGTGCAATTTGGAAATTAGTTTCCCACTGCAATTCAATATATTAATCACTTTTAGGGACAACAACTTCTTAGATCATCCAACCTGCCATCAGGTTTGATAATACCACAGGTGTCAGCTGTTACAATTCAGAGTGTGTAAAGGTGGCGTTTTATCTTTGTTATTCCCTTTGGTCTTTAGTCTGGTGAACAGCAATTCCACAACTTTGAAATACTGAAAAAGTATGAAGCAATAAAAAAAAAAAAAACAGAAAATAAGCGATCTGTCAGTAAGTGTTGGTGTGTCTGTAGTGTTGGGGTCATGAACCACCCACAGCTCTTCATCACCTCTGACCCTCCCTATTAACTGCATCTCCACTCCCTGTTCAGCTCCTGTCTTCTGCTGTTTCTCGCCATTCTCCATTCTCATATCAGGTTTTCTCTCACAATCTGCACAATATTTGCTTTTGTGATATCGACCATTTTAAATATTTGTCTTTATTATGAGTCTTTTTGGGAGAGTTCCACATTTGATGTTGTCTTCTGCAGTTCCGCTTGCTGTCTTATACTGCCTGGCTGTACGTCTCATGGTGGCAGTGATGGAAATCCATTATTCCAGCTGACATCAGCTAAAAGGAAGGTACACCCTGAAAAGGTCAAAGTTTATTAAAGGGAAAAACAGCAATAATCACACAGAAACACACATGCACATACTAAATCCCTAAAAGCTATTAGGAAAAGCAATTTAGCTCATTAGCATGTCTTAAACCTCTGGGATGAACTGTTGTTCCTGGAAATTAACCCGGTCCACCCAGAAAGGCCCCCGAATCAAAGCAGAAACACTTTTATGACAACGTGAAAGTGCTAAACGCCATACCACCACGCATTCCTTGTGACAGAAAAAGGGATGTAAAGAGATTTAAATCAGTTTTTACCTCAATCATTGTTCTTTTTACTGGTCTTTTATCTTGTCCTGCTGATACCGAGTTTTGGTGTCGAGTGCCGCACTATCTGAAAGATCTAGGTGGCAAATTGAGCTAAATGCTTGAATGACTAAGTAGAGGATTGATCCAAATGCAGTTTTCACCGTTCAGGACTCTGGGGATTCCTGAATGGTTTAATGAGCATAGAAATTATCTGATTCACATGAAATTCTAATTTGCCAAATCACAGTTGAGCACCTGTTAGATATTTAATGGCAGGTTCTCAGTCCCGCTTTCTGCCAGCAAATCATAGAATAACTTGTGGGAGCTTCAGTCTCGTCCCTTCAGTAGACTTTAGGGGCTTTTAGAACTTATGCCAAGAAGCATTGTACTTTATTGGTTGGAACTGTGCAGAGTCTGTATGTTCTCCTTTGCACTGGACACGTGTTTCCTCCCACATTCCAGCATTTGTGGTGAATTTGTGACTAACTCTGGCTGTAGATGTGAGTTTGTGTTCACCCCGCGATGGACCGGCACCCTGCCTTCGCCCGTATAGTCAGGTATGATTGGCTCCAGCACCCTGCAACCTTACGCTGACATGGATTCATGGATGTTTTTCAAAAAAAATCCAGCATGAAGAATGCATTGAAGGAATGAAAGAAAAAAAAAATATGTGAAGCAAAAGGATTTTGTGTACAATATTTCTGAAAAGAAATATGGATTGCATGCATGTAGCTGCCAGACAGGCGGAAGTCAAACACGAGGACAGAAAACTCGCCCTGGCAGTAGAGCCGACTCCTCCACATGTCCTTTCATGCCTCGAGTCATTACTTCCTGGGACCCAGCCCACGAGATATCACCGCCATCTCTCAACGTCGCATGGTTCCCACGGGACGGACAACTGTACTGATCTTCTGCAGTCGGTTCTTACAGATACGTGTTAGTGATACAACTCTTGTAGTTTTGTTTGTAGAACTGCTCAAGTAAAAAATGGTTCAGTTCGTGTTCGACTTGATTAGCGTCAGGAGCCTGGAAGCAAGGAGTCGTGTTGCACAAATAAAGGAGGTGATTTACAACGTCAAGACCACGCATAGTTATTCCGCAGTGACTAGGTGGTTGGATCAGCAGACAGGACCCGAGGCTGTCTGACCCCTGATCGGGTCATTAGATCCAAACCAGTCAGAGAAAATGTAAAGGAAGTAATGGTGACAGATCTTACTGACCTGGAGCCTCAGCGTCGCAACAAGCAGGAAGAGAGATGACTCAAATGGTCAGCCGCGGAGAGTCGCTGGATATCCGAGCCAGCTTTCTAATGAGCAGCCTAATGAAGCACTGACAGGGCTTTTGTCTTGTACTGTGCGGTTTTTCAGCCGGTGATTGGTCGTGACAGAGAGAGAAGACCCAGCGACTCCGGGAGTGACTTGCCAAAAAACTCAGTGATTTATTGAACAATAAACTTTTCTCCCCTTTATCTTGGCTTCATTATTCATATTAGCAGCACACGTGATGTGTATCTGACTCAGTTGTTGAATATGATATATGTTGATCAGATGAGCACATTGTGTTATTTTCTTGTGCAGTGCAGGCATTTCCATCCCTGCTGACTCTGTTTTTGTGCTTTGTTGTCGCAGATCTAATTATCTCCTTTCAAAGCTTTGCACTTTATGATTTTTTTCTCTCTCTCTCTTTCTCCCAGCTTATCGTTTTTCGGTCCCTTCCCTTTCCTGATGGTTGCGTGACTGTACCATTAAGTGTTGTCTTCACTGGTTTAGTCGTAACTAAGCATCTGCTGGGTATCTGATGCACAGCATGAGTGTTCACAGCCACAAATCACGATCCAGCAGGACTTAAAATAAATGAGGCTCAATCTAACCCGTGGAGAACACATTTAATATTTGCAGTGTGTTTGTTTGTTTGTCTGATGTTGAACAGCAGTGATAATTAGTACCAATCGTTGCTTTGATGGTTTCATTTGGTTAACTTTTCACAGTTCAAATCACAGTCTAATAACAAAATGCAGGTTTCCAGTCTTTATTTTCTCCGCAGCGGTCGAAGTCAGCTCACTGGGGTCCGCATATTAGAACCGGCTGTAAAAATCATCTCCTGCCTCAAATACTTCTCATTACATGTTCGGGGAGGAAAAGTTTTCTCCGTGCTGTAATTGCTCACAGCTTTCCCTAACTGTGGTCTGGATGGAGAGAAGCAGCTGAAGTTTCTGACCACTGACACTTTTGACACAGTGTGGAAGCTCTCTTAGCCTGTTTGCCTGGATGAAACAGCTGAATACAAATTTTTATGTTTCTTTTTTTTTTTTTCAAATCCTGTCTTTTGCAGACGCCTGTAGACATGAGAATCACACACTCGCCACTGTTAGCTTAAAACCAAATAGCCTCAGTCATGTCACACTGTCCTGCCTTCTCTCTCCTCTTTCATGTGCCAAGAGATGCAGCTTCAGGCCGGGGCTGACAAAACGCCGTCATTATCTTAGCGTTAGCGCCTGCCCACGCTTTGCCTCTCATTCATTTCACAGCTAGCCTCCTGGCCCCAGAGGGAGCCATGGATCATGTGGGCGAGAAAGAGAGAGCAATCGGAAGAGAGGTCTCTTCATTTGTGATTCTACCCTTTCCCACTTCCTCCCCTCTTCTTTCCTCACTAGTCCTCATCCAGTGCTCCCTCATGGTGCACCAAAAATGTATGATGCTATTATTGCTTCTACATGCAAAACAAAACAAAACAAAAAAAAAGGCCGCAGGACAGGAAGAGCTTTCAAGAGAAAGGAAGTTAAGCTCACCTTGTCTCTTGCATCTGGTCAAGAGAATTTTCAGGTGAAGATGTAGGAAAACATACTTTATAGAAATGGTGGATGTGAGGAGACGCGCTCAGCATGGCAAGTCTACTGAGGTGATCGTCACAAGATTGTCTGCAGAGTAAATGTGGCCGGGAAAATAGGAAGGACAGTGCACAGCAGTGGCGGCCCCCGAAATCCAGCTGTGAAGTCTAAATCATTTGCTTTTTAATGGCAATCATAACTCATTGTGCAGTTGTAATGTGTTCCACATTAACAGTGTGGGAGCTGGCTGTGGTTCATCTGTGCCTAATGCGCTATAGCTACAGGCTAAGAGCTCTCATCAAACACTGTTCAGCCATCATTTCCTCCCCTTAAAGTCTTTTGTTTACTTTGTGCAGTCCTCACGCCCACTCGGCAGCAAAACTCCGAAAGCCCTCACACATATTGCGCAGTCTATGGTTTCTTGGCTAAGTGTCTTGGGATCACCTTTGCCTATATTTAGCCATTAAAGGTTATATTTGCTCATTATTTTTGTGAGAGCGGTGCAGTGAATTCTCTCTTGTCAGGAGGAAGAGCACCCTCTGATGCTAATGAGGAGATCCTGTGGCCATGTCTATAGGCCATATCCCGGGAAGGTGTCAGTCTGGGTGTAAACCTTTGCTTTTGCTCCACTGGAGGCATCCCGAGTCTGGAAATAGAAGCAGCACAGGTGAGGCTCTGCAGCCAGTGAGAGCCAAGAATGAGGAGAGATGCTCGCGTCAAACAAATGACAGATAATGATGGACGCGTCTGGACAGAGGCGCCACCGCGGACAGCTGCAGCTGAGACTCAGCTGTTTTGCTTGGATTTCATAATGAAAGTGACCTGAGCTTCGTGCATCTGCAAAGTTATCTTCAGCAAGTGAAGCCACTAACCTGGTTTATTACCTGCCTGGTGGCGGTTGATTTTCACTGCTCTTTCTTCCTGTGTTTCATGTCTCTACTGTCAAATGTGAAGCCAAAATATCAACTTAAAGCTGCTGCAGGGAACTTTTATTTCACTTTTGCCATGCGGTTACATCATGGACACTGCGGCTCCATCCCTCCTGTCACAGCTGTAAAGTATTTTTTTTATGAGCATCACTTACAAAAAAAAAACTTCAGACTCTGAGATTTGGGTGCTTCAATTTTTCAAAAACTACCACTGTAGTTTAAAGAAACTGAAGCCCAGATACAGTTTTTTTTAAAGGTTTTTATTCTTCACCAACCTACATATTTTCAAACAAATGTATATGTGAGATTAGCGTTGAGCCCAGTTTTCAACGTCAGAGTATTTGATCGTTGACTGGGAGATTTTTTTTTTTTTTTTTTGCCGACAGTTGCATCGAGATGGGTTTGCAGCATGTGTGCAAAATCAGGCACATGCAGCCATGAAAGATGCAAAACCTTGACTTGTGTAGCCTCTTATTTGATTTTTTTTTTATTTAAAATAATAGAGTATGTAGGAGATAGAGAAGGAAACTGATATATTTGTGCAAATCCATCGTCCCATAATGCCATAAAGTTATTGAACCAGATGTTTCATCTGAAACATAGGATTAAAAAAAACTGATTTATGCACTGCATTGTTTTAAATGCAAATCTGCAATTTAACATTTCTTTTTTTGGAGTTAGATATTATTTTTCCTATTTGTATTTTCAGCATGCCCACTAATTTGATTGTCAATTTTGTCATTTGACTGTACGTCCTGTTCCAGGGTTTTTGTTGAAAGATGAATAGATACAATGAACTTGTCTAATTGTGACTCAATATCTCTCAAAGTTTTTGAGTATGGTATGAAGACCGTAGTAAAGAATGTGTTGTTATTTTCAGAAATACCATCACATTTGTAGAAATTAAGATGCTTCTTCATCATTTGGTTTTGGAATACTCTTAAATATAATCAAAGCAATCTTTAATACTCTTAATAAAAGTTTTTTTTGCTTTTGATATGGTGCACTCAAAATATTATGCCATTTATTATCATCACATCAATTAAAAATGGTCTCAAAATAATGGCAATAATATCGTTTATCGGCAATAATTTGCAGGAGATTTATCGTCTGGCAAATTTTGTTATCGTGACAGCCCTAAATAATGCAGTACTCTTTGTTTGTTTGCTCTGGACAAGTTATTTTAGCAGTTAAAATTGAGGGACTGCAGGTAGCATGCTTTGACACTTTTACAGTTGCAAAAAAAAAAAAAAAAAAAATCCCACAGCCTCCCTCTGACCATGTTTTCACCCACACCAGCTCCATCGCCCATTCCAGTCCTCCCCCCAGGGTTAAAGCACCACCCCTTCACTCTCCCCATGCTTGTTTGCCCAAAGCGTGCAAGGATTAGCTAAAGCGATTATCACAAGCTTTTGCAGTTTTGTGAAGATGAATCATGGTAATGCTACACAGCGAAGCCGCCTCATGCATTTGTAAAACCCGTCGACTTGGTTTGTGCTTTTCCAAACTCGTGGAGCCAGTTGGCTTCGCCTCACTAAGCCAGGTGCAGGTGAGTCAACTGTGGCCAAATTGGCAACTTGTCGCAAACACATGTTCGCGCACGCGCACACGTTTGACTGCACACGCGTCTCTCCAACGTGCGCACCTCCCTGGGACGCACAGACACACAGACGCATGCAGGACAGTTTGATGGACTGAGGTATTGTTCAGAGTTTTGTATTATTCTACATTCTCTGCTTTCAATGCATCAGTGCAGCTTTGTCATAATATGTTTAACTCAATTTCACTCAGTCAAATGGAGCTGTCACACACCCTATGGGGACAACGTGCCTTTGGCAAGTTTTGACTTTGCTACAATGCAGTACATCACTAACGCATGTTTGCCTAGAGGCTTTCTGACTTGTGAGTCCCATTTTCTCCTTTTTTGCATTGGGAATGAATTGTGTGCAAAATGCCCACTCTCCGAATAAAATCGCATTCTTTGTACATTACCATCTATATGTAAAGCTTGAACATTTCCTGTGGGCTCTGTCTTTAGCTGTACAATTTTTTTTTTTTCCTACTGCTCATAGTTTGAACTACACATTAGCACCTCTCCTGCAGATGGTGCGGTCTAATTGTGCAGTGTTTTTGCTGTTCCACTGCCCCCCCCCCCATGCCATCTTCCAGGCTGAGCAGATGATTACGGCCTCTGGTTTCTCTCCCCGGTCCAAAAGGCTCTGGAGGATGTTCTCATTAACAGGACTTGTCAGAGCAACCTGCTAGCACTGCTAATTTATTTCCTCCTGTACACACAAAACATACCATGCACAGGCCACGCACACACACACACTCACACACACACACACTCACCCACGAGTCTCACCGACGCACGTGTGCTGATTTACCTGTTTATCTCTCTGGAAAACACAATGAGTCACACTCCGGCTTTCATCTTATAGACACAGCGCAAATGCAGCGTGTGTGCACCGGCACAGCTTCGGGGGTCTTAACCTGTTCGACTACACGGCAGATAGCTGCAGGAGAGGTTAGCGCTGCATCGCTGACACTCTGACAAATGATGCATGTGCATTTGTTTCCAAAGCATATGTGTTTGTTTGTGTACACTCCAGCATTTGTTTTTTTTTTCTTAGGTAGGGGAGAGGGTGGGCTGTTACGCCGCTGCCTGTGTTTGTACCTCAGGGAGCCCTTCACTGCCAGCCTCCTTCAGGCCCCCAGCTCCTGTGATTCCCTCCATGTTTTGCGTAGGTGTGTGTGTGTGTGTGTGTGTGTGTGTCTGCGCGTATGTTTGTTTCCATGTGTTTTTTGAGTGATTTTAAGGGTGTTTGCCAGTGCATAGGTGTTACCTGACAGGCTTGGCATATCTGTGTGCGCCCTATCAGCAGTTGCAGTTAAAATCTTGCAGCATTTCCCAGTTTTTACCCACAGGAGAGAGATTCGTGCACACAGACGTACACGTGTAACACCCTTCAATCCCTGCAGCACGGCCGTTCTTTGGGCTGTGTCCTGTTGTCGTCGACCGGCCCTAAAACACGCCGCGCAAATTGACACTTTTAAAGCCTATGAGTCGGCGGACGGCTCATTCAGCCCACAAGATGGTTCAGTGTCGCAGCATAATAGAAAAACATCATGTACTCACACACATAATGACACAAATGCCCTCAGGAAGATGCTGTTAGTAATAATCTCTTTCTGCTTTGGCTTGCTTTATGACACTGTCCTCTCGCTCACAGGGTCGGGCACACACACACACACACACACACACACACACACACACACACACACACACAGACAGCCCAGTGGCCACTTACACATTCACAAACACTGTCTTTGCGAAATTGTGTTTTTACACGCCTCATTTTCCAAATTATTTTCACAATCCGGAACGATTATTTTCCCTGTGAACTTTTATGAATGAATTACAGTTTCCCTGACATAGCAGGGGAGACGGTTCCTTCAGACGTCGGCCAGTTCAGTTGCAGGTGCGTTTATGGTAAAAAAAAAGAAAAAAAAAATCAATGATGATTTCAGAGAGTATTAAATAGGCGTAATGGGCTTTAATTTCATTTGATTGTTTGCAGAGAGGTGTGTGGACATTTCAGCCCGTTCAAATCCAGTTTCACTTATTTAACAACAAGAAAATCGAGCAAAGTGTTCAATACGTTACACAGTGTTGTTTTCGCCATCAAATAAACATCGGTTCACCTTCATAATAGTCGTCGGCTCTGTTCTCCATGGCGTTATTTTACCTCAGCTGTTTTATCGCTCATTTCTCTTGTCGTAATTAACTCCCGAATTGTTTTGTTTTACAAAACAGTGAGATTAAAATCAATACTCAGGTTTTATTGTTCGGTTGATGATTCTCTATCGAAAAGACAATTCTTCTAATTCAAATCACCAGACAGAACTGTCGACTATCAGTCAACTCTTCAAACACGAGCAGTCAGTCATATTGTTTATTGGGCTTAAGAGATCATATCGGGACTGTTATTCATTTGAGAAGTTTTGTCTTTACGTAACAGCCATTAGTGTCATGCACAGTGTGTGTGTGTGTGTGTGTGTGTGTGTGTGTGTGTGTGTGTGAGACAGAGGACTGCTCATTTTTGATGAATTCATCAGATTGGATTCCTCAACTTTTGAGGTTAAAGACACAAAACCTCTGCTCTTTAAAACCCAGATCCAGCTCCGGCACAGAGGATACACAATTCAAAGTGACGTGTGTTTCATTTACAGTGATCTTCTCTGTCTTGTTAATTGTTGCTGTGTGTTCCTAATATTTTGCTGCTGCCTGCAGTCATGCCACTGATGTAGCGGTTTGTCGAAGCGTTGGCTCGGCTCCTATCTGGGTGGAACTTTGGGACCGCTAATTGCATGGTTCAGCCATCCTAGTCCGACATCAGCCCCCGGATTTGAGGGATCACAGCCTGATGGCTATCTTTCAAGCAAAAACAAAAAAAAATATTTGATGTAGCCTTGTGCTACAGTGAAGCCATGTTTCTTGTCGTCTTTACAGATGGTGTAATTACATGTATGGTTTTTGGAGGTTTAGAGGCTAGAGGGAGTTCTCTGGTCTTTGCTCTGACCCCTAAAATTGGAAAACTGAATATTTTCTTAAAGTTCTGATGGAGAGATGTTGATTAGATTTGAGAAATGCAGCCTGTATGTCCTCCAGCAGTCGGGAAAAGCAATTTTGTGCTGTTTGCTTCCTTGGGGAAGCTTAAGAAAACAATATGAAAATCATTTCTTTTTCTTTACAACAAGTATATTTGATGCTTGCAGGCAAACGCTGAAATAAAAGCAGAGTTGAAGCCTTTGTGTTTTTTATGTACTAAGCTGCCTTTTTTATTCCAGCATTGCTGCATTTGTCCTCCTGTTTTCCAATTTGACGGAAAATATAAAGAGATGCGGGGTTCGGTGTGTGAATTGGGACTGGTGATGACTAGCAGCTCTTTCAGGGGAAACATTTAAGTGTTGGAGGAGAAGGGACACACACCCACACACACACACACCCACACACAGCCGTACTGACCTTGAAATCTTGGTATTAGATAAATGGTCCCTGAATTTTAGTGGCATTTGAGGACGGACTAAAGGCACAGAAGAGGTGGAATAGAGTTTGCAAAATTGGAATGCATTGAAGGCAAAAGCGAATCCTTCATACAGAGCCGGACTTGATGCAAACTGCTGACAGCAGCAGTCGCTCTCAAAGTAAACTCACTCACTCTGGGAGTGGGCAGCCGCCGCCCTTCATCAGTTTACCTCTATTGGCGCCCCTCCCCACCATCATTCCTCACTTTCATAAGTCTTTTGAGATATGTACACAAACACTCATATGGCCAGCTCAATGCCGTGCGTTCGCTCCCCGTATGAGTTGTCTTGCTGCGGGGCGTCGGGTGTTACAGTCGCACGTTCTAATACAAAATCTGGGTCAAGGCTCTGGGGAACGATAACCTATACAGTACGAATGGAATCCATCATCGAATTCGTAGGTATCGATCCAGAACACGCATCGAGCCGCAACCACAGAGAGGTGGGGTGAAAGACCGAACGGCGACTGAGAGGCAGTGAGGAGAGCGCAGGGATGTGAGCTGCGGTTCGCTGTGTAAATACCTTTCACTCCGGAATCTACGTTCGTGTCTGTGAATGAAAGTTAACTCGCTGTGCGGCTGCACAGTTCCACGTCTGCAGAGAAACTTTAGGAAGTTTATGCTTTAGTTTCATACTGCTCCTATTACCTCTCCTTCTTTATTTTTTTTTTTTTTTTTTTGTTCTTCGAAGGGGTATTTCTCTTCCTGGGAGAGACTTTAGTCTGTTGATCCCGCTCCCTCTCTCATCCTCTTCTCCCCTAATCACCACTAAAGCCAGCCCTAATTTCCCAGACTTTATTTTCTTTCCTTTTCTTTCTTCTTCTGTCTCGCTGTCTTTTTGCCTGCCTCGAGTTTCTCATCCCTCCCCAAAACACACAATGCAGATGAGTAAAACTTAAATGCAACTAATAAAGAAAAATTCAAATTCAAATTACATACATATGAACTATATCATGACATGCAGCAGTTTGTTAAAAGGAAAACCAATATTTTCCCATTGCCTTTTCTCTACTGTTTTTTTTCCTGATTTATGTTAGCAATAACACGCTGGGATTGTTTTGCGTCCTGGTACCGGCTCAGGCTTCAGTTCAGCTCCCCTCGCAGGGAGAGATGCATGAGAATTGATGAAGGCCAATCAAGCACCTCTGCGCTTGTTTGGAGGAATACTAATCAGTCATTAGAGATGTTGAGTAGCACAAAACACTGTCTTTGTGGTCCGCGCAGTTGGTCTCTCCGTGAATCTATGTATGTTAAATGTGTCCTTGGGCTTGATTGATTGGTTAGTGTATATAAATATGGACTCATGCATAATATACTGGTATACTGCAATACAGAAGGCCTTCGGGCGTATGTTAAACCTTGACAGTTATGGAAAATATTTCTGAGGCTACACCTATACGCCACTCTACTGAATAACAGGCGTTTTACAAGCTGAATCAAACCCTCCGCACACTGATTCGGGGGACTCTGCTGATTGGTAGTTTTAAGAAATCAGAAAGTTTTGCATATCTGAAAAATGAAATCAAATTGAGTGCACAGAGACAATGGATAATTTCAGTTTCAGTCAGCCAGCAGCGTGCGTGCCAAGTCTCCAGCAGTTCAGACATCAGCCAGCCTCTTAACACCGGCGAAACCCCTCCATGACTAACATACCATGCCTGCAGCGGCAAACACTTGATTAGCCATCCAGCGGCGCCTCGGCTTCGGAAAGTGCCCATCTAGATGGGCAGGTGAGCGAGTTAATTAATTTCGCATTACATTTTCCCCTCACTATTTAAGTGAGACCTCAGGACCTAACTTAATCAGAATAATAACAGAAATTTGGGTGTTTAGCTGTCTGGCAAGTGAAGCACGAAAGCTGTGGGAAATTAAAAGACATCTGTACTGTTTAAGTGGTTTTAAACGATAACAGCAATTCACTTCTTGGCTTTGAAATCAAAGTTTTTTTGTTTTTTTTTTTGGGGTGGGGAGTGTCAGAAATACACAACTGTGAGTGTTGATTCCTCTGTTACGAGGTTTGTTCTGAATCTTTGTTTGTGTGCAAGCAATTTCTTATTCCTTCAGCTAGAAGTGAGTGTTTTTCCAATAAGTAAAGGAAGTGTTGAAATCTTGTATCTCATGCCAACATCTTGGATTTTCACTTCATTAAAGTGGCGCAGTGAAGTAAAACGCATTGAAAAACAGAATGCAGCTGCTTAATTTTAAATAGGACACTGCAGGCCATTCGCATCCAGGATACACAGCTTTACATCCACTCCGTGGCTCACTGTGCGGCTGTTTGAGTAAAGCTGAGCGAGGTCAGTACGGAAGTGTGTGAAGCCGTTACTCGGCTGAAATTTAAAGCAGAATGAGGTCTGAGTATCCACAGCGAAATTCTGTTTAAGAGCTAACGAGAGCACTTTGTCTCCCTCCCATACACAATGAGCATTTAGCCGCTGCTTGCTGATGATGGCACACACACGCACACACACTCGCAAACAACTTTTTCCACTACCCCTCCAACCAAAATAAGCCTCCGTTGCCGGTGGGAACTTAAAAGAGTTAAACGTTCTCACCCTGTTAAAAGTGTTTTTTTGAATTTGTTGTGGCTTTGTAGTCGGCAGAAACGACTGCAGTTCAATCTGTGTATTTCCCGAGTGCATGTGGGCATAAAATGCGCTAAAAAACATGAAACACTCAGATAACTGAAGCGGCACAAGCAGGTTTGAAAAGTTGTAGTAAAACTATTATTGCTTTGATGCCGGTTCGACTGATGAGTAGCTTTTAGTTTGCTGTAATAATACTTTTGTTCTTTCTAAAATGCATACATCCTCTTGTTTCTTTTCATAAAACAAATATTGGAAAATACTGTTTGATGCGTCTTCGCACCTTTCCTGGATTATAACACAAAGTTGAGGCAGAGATGCTTCCAGTACATGTTTTTTTTTTTTTTCTTTTTGTCAGTTCTCTTGCACACTGTGTGCATTTTAGTAATGGGAGCTGTTCGCTGCCATCATCCTTTTTGAAGGTTTCTGGGAAGGATAGAGAGACGAGCTGCACTCTGTGATTGGCTTCACTGAACCGCTCTCCCTGATGGACTTCTAACGTTGCTTTTAACAGCCGTCCATCATAAGTTTGTTCTCCCTTCATATTCTGTTTGTAGTGGACAGTGGACCTGGCTGTGTTTCGGGCCGAGCTCACTGTACGGCTCCGCTCGGCTCTGATTAGACCGCACGCTCCCCGCGGCGCCTGTGATCAGCGGCCATACTCGTCTCCCGCCATCCATCTCTTTATCCCGCCCTCTGTTTCCCTCTCTCGGAGCTCCCCTTGCTCTCCCTTTGTCTCTCCTCTGCTCTCTCTTTCTCTCGCCTCTCATTCCATCCATCTATCCATCTGTCCCGATCTCTCGGGAGGCCAGCCCAATTAACCTGTTTAAACAGCCATCTGAGCATCCCATCCATTCCAATGTGGATGTGTGTGAGAGAGCCAGCTTCCTGAGCCAGAATCCCGGTGCCAGGCTTCCATCCAGTGCCCTCCCCAGTCTCCACCTCCACCTCACCTCCCAATCCCCACACCTCCTCATTGTTTTCCTCCTCCTCCTCTCTCTACTTTGGCCTCTCTCGTCCACAATGAGCCTGATTGTAACAGAGATCAGTGGGATATTCTCCCGCTAAAAGTGGTTTCTTTACTGTTTTCTAGGGCAGTGTGACATCTGATGCATTCAGTGCACCATAATTTGAACAGTTTAAACGACTGCAGCTATAAACTGGCCGTCCCCAGGAGATATCCATTTTCGCAACGGCAATCTGCTTAGGAGCTTTTCACATTTTCTTTTCACTCCTTAGTGTTCTTTCATTCATTTTATTGTCCTCCTGATTGCCACCTCCACACACTTTCCATCCACTCATCCACCCCCCCTTCCTGCCCTTCCCATCTCCCCCTCTCCTCTCACCTTCTCCCTGTCACTCCTCAGCTCTCTCCTTCTCCCCCTGCTCTCCCCGGACTCCGTCCCTTTCTCACTTCCCTTTCAACACTTGTCAGCTTCTTCCTGTCAGCCCGTCCAGAGAACACCACAAGAAGGTCACATCTCTTTTTCTTCGTTCCTCACCTCCTTGTCCTTGTCTCGGCGGAGGGAGACGGGACTTTAATTAGAAAACCGCGAGATAAAAATACGATATGGTTTTTTTTGGTTGCGATATCATTCAGGCGATGCACAATGCTCCATTCTGCTGTCTTCCAGACGTGTGCGATGAAGAAATCATCTTTTCTGCGCGGGAACACCGTGGCATGGCAGGATTTGTTTCATTTCGGGGTTTGACTGTTCACTTTTTACTCAGATTGTGGACAAATGCTGGGCTGGCTGTTTGGCACACCGGGTGTCAGTCTTATTTTCCAGATCAATGCACTCCTGAGGCTCGCTGCTACACACCACTTGTTAATGTGCAGCTCTGTACCGTTGGGCTTCATTGCTTCGTTACAGGACAGTTTTTATAATCTCCCTTATAGCGCTATTGACCCAGCTGAATGAAAAAGGAGGTGTGTGTGAGTGTGTGTGTGAGGTGGAGGGGTAAAATTGACGCTGTCATTTTCTTTAATTGGTGCAAGAGCAAGACCCGGTGGGTCCTCCATACACTGCCTGTCGTTCCACTTTTGTGTGTGTATTGGTGGAGTTTGTCATTGTTAAGACATGCAGGCGATCATAGAAAACAGATACTGACACACACACACAGGAATCAATTACATGCCTCCAATACATATACCACTTCCTCATTATTTGTTGCTCGTACATTTGAGCTTTCACAGTTTTATTGATTGACAGAAATACAGATTTTTGTTGTGCAAAACGAAAAAAAATTTGTTTTTCTGCTTTTCATCTTGTTTTTTTTGTTCCTGCTCTTGTTTGAATATCAGGGGGGAAAACTGAATAAAATCCTGTACTTTATTGTGTTTTAGTGTTATTAAACCTTTTGTTTTTCACATTGGGAGAAGCATATGAAATCACCTGGAGAGGGATTACAGCTTTAGGTAACCTTATTTTCTGGCCTGCACACAGCTTTAATAATCCGTCCGTCCATTCATTATCTGTATCCAATATTGTGTGCAGTCACATATAGCAAACAGAGAACCACAGGATCCCGTCGCCATCAGGTCCTTTTGTGGCAAAACTGTGCTACCTTCTTACATAACCTTTACAGAAACTGTGTTTTGAAATCCGGTTTTATATTGTCTCTCGTAGTTTCCGTATATTTTTGCCAATTAATGCCATAATGAAGAATGATATAGGTACATATAGCTAATAATATGGAACCCTATTATACTGTACTGGAAAGGCAGTCATGCATGTTGTCTTTAAAGTGGGAGAGGAGAAGATGCCCCCGCTCGATTACCCCCTCTCTCAGCGTAAAGCCTCAGTTTATAGGCCTCTCCCAGCCGCCACCGCAATTCTGCTGCACTGTTGGCTGCGTGCCTGGCTCACAGAGCGAGGAGACAATAATTGGAGGACAGTGAGAGAGAGGGGGTAACAGACCACCTGCTGCTTGTGCTTTTTTTTTTTTCCTCTCTCTCTCTTGGGTGTTTGAATGTTTCACAAAGACAAGCACTTAGAAATACAATAAAGAAAGCTTTGAGTTTGATTTTTGACTTCTTTTTTATTGCTAATGTATTCAGGCAGCCCTCCGCAATTCTATTTGCACCGACGCATGTTTGCCAACTGGCGCGTTTGTTTTCGTCGCCCCCGTCTTTCCAAATCTAATCTTTGAAAATCTGTAAAATAAGGGTAGAGATGAAATGTGACGGGATTAGACAAAAGAGGAAAATGAATGAGACAAACAGAAAATAGCAGGCAGGGTTTGTTTGAGGTGGATGTGTTCAGGAATACCAAGGGGGAGGGGGGGGGTCCGATGAACAGCAGACTTTCTCCTGCTTCTCGCGTTCATGTAATCCGTCTCTTTTGTGGAGGCCAGGGTGCTTGTGGACAAGGTGGACAAGGTGTCGTTGAGGAGCTGTCCCCCCCGACTGAGCTGCAGAGTGGCTGTCTGGACTGGGGGGGGGGGGGGGGGGGGGGGGGGGGGGGGGGCTGTTGACGTGATCACAGAACACAAGTCCAGATTTACCCACGTTTTACTTCCCGTAATAGAAACCTTGTTTCGGCTCTTGTGGAGACGCGACAGAGGAGGGAGGGAGTGGAAAGTATACAGCAGAGAGTTACGACCTTCGGCTCAGGGTTTCCTACGGCGTGTCGTCCAGACGCTGTGATCCCTGAGAAGGGAAGCTACAGGTGCGAAGAGAGGACAAGGCTGAGGCTCATCTTCCTCCCTGCAACTTCAGTTCACTGTGCCGTCTCAACGTGGAAGAAAATGAACAGAACAAACCTTTAGAGGCTCTAATGGGCCCATAATTACATTTGGTCTGTAATAACTGTTTCTAGTCAATAGTTTGTGTTTGATATTAGTTACCTCTGGTTAATCGTTAGCGCTTCATTAGGAAAACTAAATTACACTTTGAATCAGCTTGAGGGAAGGTTGTTTGTTTCAGGGAGGAGTGCAAACCGAAGAGCAAAAATGATCCTGTTATTTTATTCATAAATGCAAGAATGGTTGCATGGTAATCAGGTCAAAAGTTAAGTTTTCTTCCAGCGTATTTACTCTGCGTTTTGAAAGGGGAACAAACACTGATGTGGAATTAAACTTTGAAACAATCATCGCAGCTATTTGCAGTCTGAAGGAATGTGTTATGTAACAAAGTGGGACACCGATTGAAGGATAATATCATTGAAACCAAGAAAATCCTGGAAGTTATAAGACAGCCGCAGTGATGAATATGGAATATTTCTGTGTTTGTGCTTTTTTTTTTCTGTATAGCCCTGATCTCACCACAAAGAAGCGTTGTGGAAAGAGAACGAGGGGGCAATCTGTGGCAATCACTGCGAACGCGGTTGACCTCATAACCGCGAGCCGAGTCCAGCTGCCAGTGAAAGACACGAATACAGTCATTTGGCCTTCAGATTGAACACTAAAAGCATAGTATGTGTCGCTCCGGTAAAGCATAGCACTGCTAAGTGTCACAGCACAAGTAGAAATAACACCACTGGTAGTTTTGAATGTGAGTGGAAATGTTAAAAAAAAACAAAAAACAGCTATGTCGGTTTCATTTCTGTCGTGTTAAAAAAATTGTGTCAGTTTCACTTATATCATTACTCAATCTCTATAATTCTAGCAGATAGTTGCCAAGCATCCCGCTTGTTTGACCTTTGTAATAAATTCAATTACCAGCTTAAAGACCTATTCTTTAATCTCCCTATATCGTGTGGCACTTTTCCACACACACTGCTGCAGAGAACAATAATTAAAAGTCTAATCCAGGTGAGCTTTTGACCTTACGACTAATGGAGATTGAATGGTGAGATGTGTCAATGCAGTGTTGATGATGCAGTGACTATTGAGGGTAGTCATTTATCAGCGAGCGTCATCCCTAACACACTAGAAATACACTGCGTGTGCGTGTGTGTGTGTGTGCTCGTGTTTTAATCTCTTTGGGTGGTCTGAAACATGAGTGCATACAACACCTCTCGAGGTTTGACCTACCTGGTGAGGCGAAAGCGCTGGACGCCAGCGGTGTCTCATTTAGGTTGACCATCTATTGTTCAAATTAGTGGACTGTGTAAATGGGTGTCAGTGTGCTTAAACATTTGAAAATTCATGTCTGTTAGTTATTTCCTTCTTGCAGTGATTCGTTTCTATTGTCTTTATTGATTACAGTATTAAAGTCTCCTCTTTTCTTTTTTTTTTTTTCTGTAGTAAAGTTTGATGACTGCATGGGGAAAGAAGCGGTGGTTTTCCAAAGCAGCGACCCAAACTTCAGCGTGCGGACAGATGGATCCATCTTCGCCCTGAGAGAGGGAGCCAGCCTGGATGAACCGGTCCAGTTTAAACTCACAGCGAGCGGTCCACACACACATGTCTGGGAGACAGTGGTCCAACTGGCGCTGATTGACCTGCCGCCACCCCGGCAAAATGAAAATGAGGTGAGTTACACACTTCCAGAGCACAAGTGCAGACACAGAAATATCATGCCTCAAATTTCAATTACGGTCCCAGAGTTTCTCCGCGCTATCACGTTTTCTCCAGTGGTCTGGCGAGAGTAACAGCCAAAAATCAGGTCAGCGCTCCTTGGGGTTTTAGAGAAAGAGTGGGAGGGGGTTGGGGATTGGAGCAGAAGGAAGTTGCAGTAGCACACGGTTAAAAGTGATAGAATCAGTATGCCACAGGGGGAAGAGTACGATTCCCCTTAGCCTTAAGCTGTTATTGGAAAACATCATGTGCCTTGGACACCGCGGGGGGTTTCGGCTTCTGTCAGAAGTCAGGCAAAGACTGAGCAGCCTGAACTCAGCTGTCAACCCAAGGCCAGATTTGATCTTCAAAATAAACACGGGTATTAATCACTTGAGGCAATGAAGACACAAATAATTAAGACATGCCTTAGTTAGTTTTAATTGACTGTAGAATAATTTGCTATTGAGATATAGTTTCATATTTTCACAGAAAAAGAACAAATTACTTGAAAAGGATCCACTTAATGTTGGCAGCCAAACTACAATGTAGGTATGAAGCACTTGGCACTTCTCGAATATATGAATAAAAGAAAGAAGATGAAAAAAATAATAATATATTCATGAATGTCTTGAACAATATTCCAAAAAGACTAACAATCGCTGTGATGTGAGCTTCAGTAGTTCGGTTATTAATCTATTTCAGGAATATTTCTTGCATCGTTGCCATGCCTGGCCATAGTTTATTTAAAAGGTCCGCTGTTGAAGGTGTTTGCATCAGATCATAAAATAGATTAAAGTTTTCATGAAAAAAATTATTACAAGAAATAAACTAGAACCCATCACAGCTTATTGTTTTCCAGACTGTGTTAATTGATTGGATTCTGCTGAGCCTGAGAACGATTTTACTTCACCAGCTTTACAGATGTCACTGTATGCTTTGAGTTGATTACATCTTGAGTCTTTAACAGTAAACCTTTTATGGAATTGTAAACAAAGGATTGCACTTCGTGTTTCAGTGCTTTTTGAGTTTTTTCCAATTAGTTTCTTTTCTTTCTAATGGATGTATATAAAACAACTTGAAAATAAATCTGTCAAAGAATTACAGCGAAGTGTGTGTGAGAGTCAGATTCTGTTTTCTCCCTTCAGAACATTTGGCCTTTATTCAGAATAGAGGCAGGTTCAGACGATCACCTGGACTTCATGTTGGGAGCGTTAAAGGTCAAATTACTGTATATTTTGAAATCACTTTCAACAGCGTCAGCGACTGTGGAGATCCCGAGGAGCTGTGAATTGACAGATGGGCATTGAACCGGCCAGACATGAGCAGAGGTCAGAAATATGCTACAAGTTGTAGCAGAAACATGCAAGCGAAGGCAGGGCGCTGAAACAAAATGTGATGTTTCATTATGGAAATAGTGCTTTGTGGCGTGCTCTGTTGAATAATAACTTCCAGATGTCTGGGTAGCCAGGGGCTGGCTGATATCAAAGCATGCAGGGTTTTGGGGAGTCAGTGGCACGGAGGGGAAGAGCTGGGACCACCGCCAGCTGGCTGAGGCTGATGGCACCATGGCGGAGGGGTGGGGGCTCATGGGGGGGGGGGGGGGGGGGACAGGGGGCGGCGGGGTGGGGGTGCATCCATTTCACACTCAGTGACTCCTGTTCACATAGCGTCAGTGTGCGTGAGCGTGCGTGTCTGGTATGTGAGAGTGTGGTTTTATTGTGAGAGATTATGTTGGATCAGGTCTGAATTATGGTAATTTTGCATATGATTTTCACTCCTGTGTACGGTATGTGTGCGGTAGGATCTTTGTTTAGGATGTAAAGTCTTATGTTTGGAGCGTTGAGGTTTAATCGGTGTTCGCTCGCATGCCAAAAAATGTGGGCTTTCTCTGCCTTGGATCAAACGAGAGAAAACTACTACCTTTTCTGTAAAATCTGGGAAAGCCATGAAACTGTAGTCAGAAATCTGGTATGTAACTCCGGCTCGCTCCAGCTCCTTATACTGAATCTTTCATAATAGCTTCAATAAGTGCACAGACATCCCTGCTTAACTTTGTTTTATAATCAGTTTCATCACTCCTGCTGTACTTTTTCTCTTTGTGTGTGAGTGCAAATAAGAAATCGCAGGTCTGAGCTGTAGGGTTTGATCAGAATTACACCATCGCTGAAGAAAAGCTCGCTTAAGCCTTTTGCAGCAGTGATGGGCACAACTCTTTCACGATCCCTGTTTCGTTTTGTTCACTCTCCCTCCCTCTCTCTCTCTTTCTTTCTCTCTTTCTCTGTCTCCCTCTCCCTCTCTCTCTCTCCATTTATCCACAGGGAACTCACTAGTACCTGTTAGCATGTGTAGATAAAAGGATCTGGAGCATGACTTATTTAGGCTGGGGGAAGGGGAGAGGGGTGGGGGGTGGGCGGGGGTGGGGGGTGGTGTCACATCTGCTTCTGACAGCCCCTCCTCTTCCTCCTCCTCTTCCTCATCCCCCTCAATCCATCCCAAACATGTCTGGTTCCACCTCTTCCTCCCCTCGCCGCGCTGGTGGGATGTGGGGCAGCCATCCCCTGCAGTCAGCCCCACTAAGCCCTCCGCTCTCTGAAGAAAAAGAATACATTTGTCCAGAGCCGGCTCACATCTGTCTCATGCAGCTCTGCTGACAAACCCTGTTTGTGCACACAGGCATGTTGCGCTTGGCAGAGGTTAGTCTCCTGAATATGGACCGAACGCAGAGGCCCGTGTGCATGTTTCAGTGAACTCGTTCCACTGCGCAGCGAACATGAAATATGTCAACATGTGTTTGGAGGGCTGGCCTGTCTCTTGTACCGACTGCTAACACGGCAGCTACTTCCTGGGCCACAAGCATGAGAGCAAGCTGCTGAGGAGTGTGATCAGGACTTTTGTCTGTTCCAGGGATTATAGCTCCCCCGGAGGCCAGAACAGGAAGTGATGATGTGTTTTGTAGAAACTACAGATTCATACTACCTTTAGAATGATAGCAGTCTTATAATACTTTAATCTGTGTTGTTTTCTTCTGATTTTGAAGAGAAATGCCTGGACTGGTTTAAGATGAAATTCTTGAATCCAAACACATTGTTTTTGTTCCTTGGCCTTGTTGGGTTTTGTGTTTGTGACTCATTTTCACATCAGCATAAATATCCCTCATAGTGTTGTGAGTCCATCTGATGCATTTTCAGTTAATGTCATGGAGGACAGTAGTGCTACTGTCCAGATGTAACTGAAATCTTTTCTTTAGCTGACACAGTTTCACCTCTTGTTAAGTCCTACTTTAGTCATATTGAATGGTAGATGTTCAAATTACAAATTTTCAATTGTTATTGAAACAGTTGAGAATTAAAAATGGTTAAAAGTTAATACTGATCATTTATGATTGAAGGCAGAATTAGCAGTTGGTGCCTTGTGAAATTTATGAACTCCCTAAGTAGACATATATTATATAGTTAACACATTCACACTCACAGCAGTTACATGTTTCCTGATTATTTTGCTGCCTCTTGTGTATAATAATGACGGAAATAAAATAGGAGCAAACCAACGGAAATTGTTCTTCTGAGAATCAGGGAAGGATTATCTTTTCATTCTCTACACACTTATTTTTTTTTTTTTTTTTTGCTTTTTTTCTGCTTTTTGCAAACTTTCTTTGAAGAAATCTTAAAATTGTAACTTTCTAATTTACAAATGATGCTTTTGCATGGTTGAGCATGCACAGGTCAGTGTGACACTGAAAACTTTTGCTTTTCCTTACAGATGAATAAACTGCAGTTTTTCCATCAGAAGGAGCCATGGCTGTACTCGTTTGGCTATTTCAAGGCATCGTTTTTTTAGTGAATACTTGCATGCTCATTTGATGCTTCCGGCCCTCAATAACACACAACATTTGTAATTAATTAGTTATGTAATGCATCTAGCAGAGAAAGTAGATAATCATGAGAAAGTGGTTGAGACCTTGGTCATTGGGAAAAATATCTAATTACAATTTTTCAAACAGGTATTGCAATTTATTTCATTAAGTGTACTTATTGACCTTGAATACAACGTGTTTTGTCCATTCTCCAGCAAATTGTAAGTTTCCTGCTGTAGCTATATTTACATGCTCTAAAGGTAATGCCTTAAACAAGTATGTATTATAAGTTTTAAAACTTATAGCTCAGCTGCTATAGCAGCATCACTTTACCTGTGTGTGGCAAACAGCTAAACTGAGGATTTTCCAATTGTTTGTTTTGTTTTGTGTTTAAATTCAGGTGAAAATTTATTGCATTTTCTCTTCATAGAGACGATTCCACCTCACCGATTCCAGAGAACCTTTTACTGTTGCATGTCTGGTGCTTTGAATCTGAGACACTCCAAATTATTGATGCACTTTATTTCTTTGGAACTGACTGGACCGGCTCTGCCGACGCCGTTGTTATTCAGGCAGCTCTCCTGGTTGTTTGTTGTCGGTGGGCGGATACTCCTGTTACTGGGTTATGGCGGATGATTATTTAGCAACGCAGAGCAGTCGCTGTATTTACATAGTGGAATGGCGGTGGTGGCTGGAGGGGAATTTATGCATTCTTTAAACAGTAACCTTTGCGATCAGGAAATTGCAACACCGTGAGTTAACTTCAATTAATCATCAAGTAAAGGATTAAAAGACGAGTAGATGAGTAATATATTTATACAATTTTTTACAATAATACACTATATCACAGTTTAATCAAAGCACGATTAGCTACAGCCAAACATTTGCATAGCGTAATGCACCCACTCTAATGGTGAGAGTTATCACCAAGGGACTCAATCCCATTGGAAGAAACTTCTGCTGTTAGTATTTTGTACAATTTTTAAGTGAAGTTGTGCACATGTACAGGTGGGACTTTAGAATTAGAAGAAAACGAGCTCTGCGGCTTGAGCCACAGCCATTAGTGACCTTGTAAGAGGTCATTGTTGTTTACAGTTTGGTATCTGCCATCTTTACATTCTCCGGATGCAGGTTTAAAGCTTTACATTTGGTATTTCAGACATTTGAGAGGACAGATTCGTAGATTACGGAGCAAAGATTTGTCTGTTGGGTCCAGGTGGAGCAGAAATTTCTGTCTTCCTATAAAATTGATGTCAAAATATGATCTTCTCTCACTGCATTCCTTCACTTTTAACAACCTCTTCTTTTGCGCCGTTTCTTTGTGGAAAACGTCTCTAACGCAGCGCTCGCTTGATGAAACCGAACATGACACCTCAGCCCCTTCCCCTCCACACACCCACACCAACGCACACACCATATGCCAGGTTGCTTGACACATTTTCTTTAAAGCGGTCTTAAAAGCCTTTTTTTTTTTTCTTCCCTTTCTTTTTTTTCATGTGTGTCCGTCTAATGAAGTCAGCCTTGAAAGCATTGTTTCCACTGGCAGATACAAGCCAACTTTCTGAGGGACCTTGACCAGGGAAGAACAAACATAGAAAGAGAGAGAGACAAAAAGAAAACACTTTTTATAGACTGCATCGTGCGGGACCTTCAACTTTCGATATGTGCCAGAAGCCATCGCCATCTTCCAACACGGGAGCTCGCTCCTGTGTTGTATTTTATTTTTATACACAAATGTCAACCGCTGTGGAAGAACCGTGAAATGAAATAGTGGGAAAGGTATTAAACACACTTTCCTCTTTCTATGTAAATGTATGGTGATTGAACATCTTTTTCTTATGCAGCCCAATTCCCAATCTCAGGATTTCTCTTATATTCTGACACGAACACATTATTTCTCACATGCACACACATCGGCGTAAGGTCATATCAACATGTTTGTTTATGCTTTGAGTCTTTTTTCACGTCCGTGCCCTTTACTTTTCTGTAACTAGAGTCTTTAAGTAATATTTGGAGTGTGGTTATCAGATGTTAGATTTGTTTATTACAGTTATCATTTAGAATTTTTATTAGATCTTATCCAATCCAATCCACTTTATTTATAAAGCACATTTTAAAACAGACAAATGTCTCCAAAGTGCTGTGCAAGAACAACAAAATAAAGACAAATACAAACAATAAAGCCATAAAATGAAAAAAACATAAAATAAAAACTTGAAATAAAATAATAAATAAGATAAAAATAAATTAAAAGACACAGAGGAGCACACAACTCACGTGGCGTTAAAAGCCAAAGAATAAAAGTGGGCCTTTATAAGACGAGACTTAAACAGTCCACAGTTCGGACGTGGTGGAGCAAAGCGTTCCAGATGCTTTTTTTATGGATTTTTTTTTTTTTTTTCCTGAGTCATTCTCACCTCTCGGACCCCTAAAAACTCAGTGAATTTCAAAATCGTTTTTGCAAAAATAAATAAATAATACATTTAGCATCATCATGACAGCAGCCTTATACAAACTCTCCAGAATTATAAATTCTGCAGTATCAGTAACAAACTTGAAAGCAGGATGGATAAAGCAAACGAGCTTCAATGATAGCCTCCTCCGGCTTTTCCATTTGTTTATTTCTGACTGAAAGGGAGGAGAAGAAGCCAAGGATGAGAATATCCTGAACATGACAAAGGACAACAGCAGAAAGACAGGACCAGTCAGCGTCTGTGTAATTCTCTGGATTACACGGATTGTAAATATGGACAGTCTCGCGTACTGATTACTTATAAATACGTGAAGCAGCATTTGCCATATGTCTTTAAGCCTTGGTGTGACATTTATGTGCTTCTTCCTTTATGAGAATTGAGCTCCCTTTTTCCATAAATCCTGCCACGTTTCCTTGATCCCAGGAGATTTTAAAAACAAAAACAACACAGGATCATTTAGATGTGGCTCAGAGTGGATCCCACTCTGAAAAAAATACACAGAAATCACTTTAGGTCTAAATATGTAATAATAATTATAACACAAAAGAAATATACACGCGGTTGCCATTTGTGGCTCCGTTTGATGTTGGCATGATCTTTATTTCCACTGTCACTGATTTGTAAATGAATACATGGACAGAACAGCTGCTGTCTTATAGAGCGCGGCTGTATATTATCTAGTCTGCAGCAGCCGTTCTCCAGCTCCAGAATACCACGGCCCACTTCAAAATTATGTAATCTTCTCCGGTCCGGCCAGCAGGAACATCCACAACCTGATCACAACAGGCATTTTCCCGGCGAGAAAGAAATGTTCAGTGGAAACGTTCAGTGCCTCATGGGGAAAAAAAAGGCACAAAGAATTAACTTTCACATCTTTCAACAAAATCGTGATTCTGTTCTTACAATTCATCCAGCTGAGAGGTTTGAGTGAGTTTGGAGTTGTAAAAATCAGCTGAATGTTCCAGTGATTTCAATAAAATTAATATTATTATTACATTTTTTTTTAACTATTTAATTGAAGTAATGTGTCCGTACGTACATTTCCCAGATTCCAAACTCCACCAAAACATTCAATACTTTATGATTTACCTCTAACGGCGTATCTTCAACCCCCCTCGAGGTTCATCAGTGATCCGTTTCCCACACGTTGGGAACACCTGGTACAAAGTTTTACTGTTTTACTCAATCTCCAATTTCTCTTATTTTAGACGCTCATAACTCAGATCAAATATTTAGTTTTGCTGTCAATAAAAGAAGAAAAAGCTCCAGCTTCTTGAATCAAAATTCCATCTCCTGTTGCTGATAATGGTGAAAGATCACTTGGAAATATTTTTGATTATGGAAAATGTAGATTTCTATATCAGTACCAGAGGTTGTCCAGCGGCTCACCCTGCCTTAGCTCCTCACAAAATCAGACCAAAACTACCCTACAGGAACGACTGCTGCCTGAATTAAACCCTCCCTCACAGTGGAGACGCTGTGGAATGATAAACATAGAATCTGTTGGGGTCTGTCTGTTTGGCAGGTGAAAGGTTTTTGCAGCTTTTTTTTTTTCCCTCCACCTTCTGGTACATCATCAGCCCAACACTGTCCAGTACTTGAGGAATCACTGTTATTGAGACAGGCTGTCAGAACCCACTGACCAGGAGGAAAGACGGAGAAAAACAATAACAATGCGAGAAGACGGCTGCTATGCGGGGAGCGGGGCGGCGGAGGATGGCTCCGGGGAGCCAGATTGAGACGGAGCGTGCGAGTGATGCACGGCTCCAGCAATGATGCCCGCCACTGAGTTCTTGACATGTTTTTATCGGCCGGCAACCCTGAAATAGTGTTGATAAACGGGGAGTGGAGCAACTTGGCAGAGAGTCGCTTTAATTAAACCTTCAGAGCACCGTGTGAACGGTGGGCGTTACGTAACGCACGACTTGAGATGTGGACTTGACTTCCTAGACCTGGTTGTCTCAGATACGTTTAAGAAAAAGCTTTATTACTCGACTTTTATGTAACTTTTGGCTGCTTCCGCCCCGTTTCTGTGTCAGGTCTGCAACTGTGTCTTGTGTTTGGCAATACCTCCACGTCAGGACATTAATCCAGACAGGTGATACGCTCCATGGCGTCGGTGTTTGATGTAGCCGCTCTGGCTCATGGATGAGTTAATGTTCACGAGGAGATTGAAAATGGGCTCCTTTCAAGTTCCTTATTTGAGCATCTTTCAAAAAGACAGGTTTGTGATGGTCATTTCTCTCTGCCTTGAGGCAGTGTGTGTGAGCGAGGACTGCGATGGGAACATACTGTATGATTGAAGTGTGTGTCTGTGACTCAGCTGTCATTGTCTGCTGAAAGCGCCTGTAAATCCAGCCTCAGACATGCTCACTGTTAATAGACTTTTTATACCGAATATAAATGACAAGGTCTGTAGTTTATGGTCTCTTCCGCATACATGCACATGAATGCACACACACATGCTGAACCACGCACAAACACACACAAAATGGAAAGAAATTAACCTTTTCCTGCTCGAGGCAGTTATATGTGTCACGAATCAGTCCTCTTATAAGACACTCAACGTATGTATACTGAACTGAGGTATTTCCACTACTGTACCACTGCTGCTATTCATTTCATTCATTCATTCATTTTCCGCCGCTTCATCCCTTTCGGGGTCGCGGGTGGCTGGAGCCGATCCCAGCTGCTGTGGGCGAAGGCAGGGTACGCCCTGGACAGTTCGCCAGTCTGTCGCAGGGCTGACATATATAGACAAACAACCATTCACTCACACATTCATACCTAGGGGCAATTTAGGGTGATCAATTAACCTACCATGCATGTTTTTGGACCGTGGGAGGAAGCCGGAGTACCCGGAGGGAACCCACGCACACACGGGGAGAACATGCAAACTCCACACAGAAAGGCCCCGAGCCCCGGCCGGTATTTGAACCCAGGACCTTCTTGCTGTGAGGCAAGAGCGCTAACCACCGCGCCACCGTGCTGCTATTCATTTTTCTTTAAATGCAAATTGTTCATAGAGAAGTCCAGAAAACATCCCATCATTGCTTGGATTTATCACAAAAAAAAACCCTTTTCAACATCATGTGACCAAACAAGGTAATAAAAATAATTAAAATACATTGTTCAGTGGCATTCTTTGTGTATAATTTTAATTTAGTCGTAATTTCAAAACAATGTTCTTCTCTCAGACACTAGATGAAGCCCCTACCTCCATTGGATGAGGTGGATACTGTATTTAGTTTGACACATGGTGACTTATACAGTGGGAACTAACCCAGTTCGAGTCCAGGCTTGACCTGAGGCATGAATGCAAGTGTTATAGAAAAGGGATAGATTAATCTAGAATTTCATAGAGAATCAAAAAAAAAAAAAAAAGAGAGAGAGTTACATGCACCAATTTAGGCACACATACAACCAGGTAAATAAAATCATTGATGCTCAGCACTGAGGATTCAGTCTTTTGATGAGTGGAGCCAGTTATGTGGAGTCTATTGTATTATTCTGCAGCATAGCAGAAGAAAGGAGGTGTGTGAATGACTTCAATCTGCTGCCAATTTCCCTTTTCTCCAGTCACATGCCAAGAAGACTTGCTGCTACTTAACAAGTGAATCAGTGATTCAGCCACTTGTCAAACAATGGATGAATGAGGGTTTTTGTGTGAGAGAGAGATTGGGTCCATTAGGTGTTTCACATCCAAATTACAGAATGTATATTTCACAATTTCTATAATACAAATCCTTTCCATAGGAATGGTAAGTCTTCCCAAAAGAAATACTGTATGCAACACAATCTTTAAGCTAAATTCTTAT
Organism: Salarias fasciatus; assembly: GCF_902148845.1. Lineage (NCBI taxonomy): Eukaryota > Metazoa > Chordata > Actinopteri > Blenniiformes > Blenniidae > Salarias > Salarias fasciatus. Next base: position 19,536,729 of record NC_043764.1, on the reverse strand, counting down.
TTGCGAGTTTGTTTTATTTAAATAAACAATTCAGCAAATAAATATAATACATAATTAATGGTAACCAATGAGAGAGTGTTATACAGCAGCCAATTCAGACATTACAGACAGCTTTCTTTATTAAAAAGTTGCCTTTTTTCTATAGCTGGGCTGCAAATGAGTTTTAAATTAAATGAGATGACAAAATATTTTGCTGAGCGTTGACATTACTTGGAAACTCTGCACAGTACTAGTTAAACAAGAGACCATTTCACCTCGTTCAGAGGAGCTTCAGTGATTCAGCCTGCAGGAGGCAGATCTGTCTGCTGGTGAGGAAGGGGGCGGGTCCTGTAAGGGAGGGGGTGAGGCCCTTCCAAATAAAGCAAATGAACTCAAAATTCCAAAATTAATTTTTCTTTGTCAGAAAATTTTAGTCTGACATGTGTCTTGTGACTGTCTGCTGTGAAAATCGTCATTTATCTGTATCTTTACCAATTTCCTAAAGACAGACTCGTGTGTGTTTCCTCCAGGTCACAGAGGAAGAGAGCAAAGTCTCGGAGAGGAAAGTGAAGAAGGAGGCCCTCCCGGCTCCCCCCACTGTCATCAGGTTTTCAGGATCGCGAATCAACGGCACGAAAGGTCTGCGGCGGCAGAAGAGGGACTGGGTGATCCCACCAATCAACGTGGCGGAAAATTCTCGAGGACCGTTCCCCCAGATGCTCGTCAGCGTAAGTGACGCTTTTGATTGGTTGCGCTGCTGAAATTTACAGCGCTGATTCCACGAGGACCCTTCAGAGCCAGCCGTGATTAACGGCGTGCAGAGAAAGAAAGAAATTGCATTTTGCGCGACTAGTTTGTCCTCTGCATTCTCGCAGATGAGGATGTTGTGTTCCACTGATCTAATTATAACCCAGAAATCCAAGAAGGTGTTTGAACAGCCCTGAATGACCCTGTGAAGTTCTCCCTTCAGACGCTGAGCGGGCTCCAGGCACCGCTCGGCAGCAAAACTCTCCCACAGTGTGAGGTCCGCCGGGTTCGCCGTGAAGCCAATGATTACTCCTTCCCTTTTATGCATCCGTCCGTTTCTTTTTACAGGGCATTTCAAATAGGTTGCTCAAAGTTCACCACTATTTTTATACCTCCTTTGTAACAATACAATTTGTCACACAATCTCTCCTGAAGCCGTAAATCTGGGCCTCCTGTGAGACGCAGGGAGGAAGAATGAAGTGTTGGCGGTGGGTTCATTCCCTCAGCTCTGTTAAAGACATGTCGGTTTTAGAAGTTGGATGAATCAGACCGGACCATAGCCGTGTCCTGCATGTAGTCCTAAGAACCTCTGCGTATTATCACCTCAACTTCATTTCAAACAAGACTAGAAAGAGGAAATGACTGCAAACTGACATTTAAAATGTATTTATTTCTGCAAAAACATTGACTATTGATGTCTTTAATATATGAGCAGTGCATGCTGGTAGTTGGAGGTCGAGCCTGTGCACCTGTAGAAGGACAAAAAAAAAAAAAACATGAATAAATAAGAGTTTGTCTAACTGCTGGTGCAAGAGGCTTGGGATGCAGCGTGCTTAAAATTCAGAGATACTGTCACAACAGGCTGCGCTGGCTTGTCTCTCTCATGGCAAAGCTCTACATCCGAAGCTTGTGGTGCGCGCTGTAATTCATCAAAAAAACATTCCAGGACTCTACTGCTCCTCTTTCTTTCTCTCTTTATCTGGAATATCTAGCCATCAGCTTTTCCTCGCTGTTTACAAAACTCTCACAGTTTATCTCTTTTGGGTTTTAAATTGTGCAAAAGAAGCATTTTTTCCCCCTTTTTGTTTCTCTTCTTTGTTTTTCAACCAGGTTTCATCCAATCCTCAGGGAAAAGCCTGCGGAGCTACTTGAAGGAAACTTTTTATCCTCCTTTTTTTTCTCTCTCTCGCTCTCTCTTTCTTAGCGAAACAAAAACATCAAGTCAAAGAGGGGAGAGTTTGTAAGTCTCTGTTTTAGAGTTGGAGTGCCTCTACAGCTGGAGTGTGTCCCATCAGCCTGGCACCGGGCGCCGTTCTCTTCCGAGCCCGCCGAGCTCAGTCGAGCTGCGCCGGCGATAAAAACTGGCCGCATATCGCCCCGCTATTTCCCCGAGCCGGTCAGAAGCAGAGGGAGACAGAAGGAGCGGAGTCGGCGGGAAGGGGAAAGGGTATCAAAGGAACATTTGGAAGTATAGCGCGCAGCCAAACACAATCCACTTTGTGCAGTAAATAGGTCCGTCAGGGCCCGGTGGGTCGCGGCGAGCCGAGCGCTCAGAGGAGGAGAGAAGTGATGCGTGTTGATGCCTCTGTTGAGCTCGCAGCCGCCCGTCTTTCTCTTTAATGATGACTGGAGGGCAGGCAAGGCCATACTGAGAAGTAGTGATTTTAACAAGGAGACGGGGCTGGGCGGCGCACAGGGGTGATTTTGCCGTTGTTATTGTTTATGTGTTTAGTCTCATTTAATAGCTTCTTTTGTCCACTGTTGAGAATTGAGCGTTTGCGCAACAGTTTCCTCTCCCCTCAGTGAAAACCTGACTGAAAACAGTGTAATAAAATCCAAACAAATCTACATGTCACCACGTAACATAGAATGAAAGCTTTTTTTTTTTTTCATTTTAATATTTAATATGTTGAAATTGGTTAAGGTTTCTTAATGAAACGTGTTAGAGAGCAGAACCTGCGGCGTGTGTGTGTGACTCCCTGCAGTCACGCTCTGTGTGCTGTGGCTGTGTGATGCCTGCGCTAATGGCCTGTGAAGTTAGTCTCTCTCCTAATGGGCTGTTCTGTCATCCCGCGCCGCGCTGACTGACACGCAGACAGCGGCCTTCTCCCACAATCCCGCCGCCGTCTTCCCCCCCCCCCACCGCCCCGGCCAAGTTGCCAGCCGTCGGACAGGTGGGGTGACAGCAGCCCTCACCTGCATCTCCGCGGGCCCGTACGACTGTCACTTTGATCAGGCGAGCATAAGATCGGGCAGGTGTCAGGACGGACGCCCGGCCGGCCGGCCGCGGCGCTCCCAGCCTGACATGGCTCCAGGGAAATGTTGACTGCCTGGGTGAAGTCCTGGCAGAACTGTACTCCCGCCAAGGCAGTGTCAGAGCTCGCCGAGATGCTATTGACTGCATTTTATTAATAGCTGTGCTGAAATAATTGCCTCAGAACTCCACTCTCTTCCAGCGTGCGTCAAGACGCCGTGCGCACGCACGTCTCCGCAGCTTAATATTAGACCTTGTCACAGGATGGTGGAAGTGAGCGTGGACTCTCCGTCTTTTTTTGCGGGTAATGGACAGCAGTGCTGCACTTCTTCGCTACCGAGTGCGGCAGCAGCTCTCAGCCGGAGTGTCACAGTTGTAAGACTGAATTTATCTTTTGTGTCCTCGCACTGCCACGCGTCCTGACACCAGAGGGGCGTGTGCGTAGATGGGTAAATTTTATTCCCCAAAAAACAAAAAAAGGGAGTCGTGTCAGTGAAGGGGGGGGGGGGCGTCGGGAAAGTCCTAAAAGCACAAACACATTCCAGAGAAAACAAAGATGGGAAGAAATCCCGAAAAGCCTTAACAGAGAGAGAGCGGCGTAATTTTTCACAATAAACAGGTGTTCTCCGTCGTTCTCTTTCTTCTGTGGCCAAACAGCCATCAATAGCATGTAAGGCACATTGATTTTTCACAGGGGCTTTTTGAAACCTTCCATTGATCCACACACTTCTCCTACGGCAGAGAGGCATCGATTTCTTTTGCTCGGCTAAATAAAGACTCAACATAACCCCCCCTGTCCCCCCACTCCCCACCTACCCAATCCTTTAACCCCCCCACCACCACCATTAGAACAACCGTCAGCAAAAAAAAATTAAAAAGAACAAAACCCCAAAACCCTGATGAAACAACAGTTTAGGCAAGGAGTAAGATGATGTATGAATCAATGTTTGTCCAGTGTAATGCCTGTTTGCCGGCTGCTGGGGGAGATAATCGAGAGAGAGGGACGGAGCAAACAGTGGTTTAGGCTGTCAGAGTTGCTGGGCGCTGTCAGATGAGGTCAACGAATCTCCTGAAATGAGCTTCTGTTTAATCCAATGTCTGTATTTACACCTTTAATAGATTTGACCTGCAAGCTTTAGAAACATTTAAAGAAACGGTCCACATTTTAGGGGAGCTTCTTTCTGCTTTCTTCCTGAAATGAGAGAATCGATACCGCCGTCCAATTAAAGCTGAGCCGCAGTCGTCCACAACTCGCCTGATTTAGCATCAAGGCTGACATCGTAGTTAATTACAGCAATTATAATGCTTTTCAGCGTTTGATGCAAGTTTGCTGCAGATTTTGTGACCTTCAAGTAAAATTTGGCAACACCGTGTTGTAGTGGTTGAAAGACCTGTGTTTGTTCTGGCCTGTCTGTGTGGAGACTGCATGTTCTTCTTCTCGTTGTCATCATGGATAAAGAGGCTGTAGAGGAGGTGTGTTGTGTCCCACTGTTATTCACACTGCAATTACAGAAAGCTTCAGTGGTTAACGCTCAATCAGACCATAAATAATTAAATAGGTTCCAGATCTACTAAAGATCTGTGCGTTTATGGAAATGGGTACAAACCTGATATTGTTTCCATCCGTCACGTGGGAAGCTGCTCCGCCAATGGGACGCTCCGAAGATGGAGTTCCACAGATGTGCAAAGTGAGACTATTGATTTAACACTGTCGTATTCGACTATGTGAAATATCGGGCGTGTGATCCAAATTGCACAAAATACTGTGAATACTGTGAAGAGTGTCTGCTAATGCATTCATTTAGTGCTTAATGTGATTTAAAACATCTGAATACATTTGCATCGTCCATGGTTGCTTCTGTTCGTAATTCGTTTAAAAGGAGGTGCAAATTGGTCAGTATTTCCTCAGCTGACGCCACAACTCTTATTAGTGGATGATTTCTGTGCACTCGCTTTTTTTAGGGGAGCAGATTCAGTTTTAAAATAATCTTAAATAATTGATGACCTCCCCCACCAACAGATTCAACTCCACGGTGTCACATTTCATTCCGCGCTTTTGGAAGCTCAGCGCTGATTTCAGTTGCAAATAAACATGGAAAAGAAACTGTTTCTAGCAGATTTTTTTCAATTAATGCACAAAAAAAGGCTCATTTGGCTGCGATGACAAACACATGCAGAGTGAAAGCACAGCGAGTGAGCTTAAAATTTAACACAACTTATACAGGTTATTTGTAAATCAGGCCGTTTGTGTCTTTTAGGTTTCTGCCCTTCTTCATCAGAGACACTCACTAAAACATGCTCATCGAGTGCTATTATACCTTCCACCAATGGGATTCAAACCCATGTCTCTCAGTCATGATCAGATGTTAACCTGAAGCACAAATCGTACAAAAATTCAACAAGATGAGTCTGACTGTCGAGCATTCAGGTAGAAAGTTCAGTTTTCACCCGGTACTCTTTTCACAATGTTCTCGTCGTCGCTTGTCTCCCCATTGTTCATCAATTGCATCGGTTTTATCTCCGTCTTCAGCCTTCTCTCCGCTGCCTTTGTTGATTCACTCCTGAACCTCCTCCGCTCCGGGTGATACTTTACTGTTTTGTTTAACAAAGATATAATTTCGAGATAGAAGACGTTTATTTTCTGAGTTTGACGGGGAGTTTTGAAAGGGACTGCAATTTCAGCTAAACTGTTGTTTATTGGATAATATTTCTTTGAAAGAATATTTTTCTGTCTGCCGGCTGTCCTTGAGATGGAGAAGCCAGATATTCCAATAAAGTGTGGTTTCATCCTTCAGTAATCGCAGGGCATGATATTGATAGGGATACCATAGAGAGGGGTATCAGCGGCGAGAGCAATCACCCAAACAAATGAAGGCTTGTCCAAAGCCCTTCATTGACTAAAACGATGGAAATGACTTATTTGTTATTTTACTCCTTTGAACCTCGTCATACCTGTCAGTAATTTGTTGTATGTATTCATCTTCTGGTAGAAACTTTAGAGCCTGCTCGTTAAATAGTGCACAAAATACCGAGGCTTGTGTCTGATTCTGTGTGTTGTTGTGCGTCTGGTTGTGTTTATGGCGCCCGCCGCAGCACCTGTGCTCCATTTTCTACATCTCTCTCCATGGAGCGTTAGGCCTGTGACCGCGGCAGCAGAAACATGAGATACCCCTCCCGGAGGTAGAACCAAACACAACATAGTTTTTCCTCATCTCTAAGGCCCCCCACACATGAAATGGATTCTTGTATAAAAATATTTTAATGCAAAAGTGGTAAAATTGATCTATATTGTTATACACCCACAGACAAAAAATGAAGTCTGTTCGTCTGGAGATTGAAGCATATAAACCCATGTAGATTCACTATGGAAGCACCAGAAGGTCTATAACTTGGCACAGTGAAAGCCAGGATATCCCTACACATTCTAGAAAAAACAAAATGTAAATATCTGAATTCAAATAGGAGAAATAGTCATTTTAACACATGCCTACAATAGGCGAGAATGGAAATCTATGTAGAATATTCTCTTTACTTTTTAGTGGCTTTCTAATGGAAAGTCATAACAACACATATGAGGGCTTGTTTGAAAGCTGCCATTCTACTGAATCCAGCAATACCAATTGTGTACTGGTATCTTGTGTACTCATCGAGTTATCTCACAAAAGGTGTGAGGTGTCCCAAAAGAATAAAATGCCAGACAGACGCAGAGACAAGGAAATGTCTTTTTAATTGAATTGTTTTATTCAAAATAAATGCTCCTATATCTAAACATAGCTAAAGCCAATGTGTGTGTGTGTGTGTGTGTGTGTGTGTGTGTGTGTGTGTGTGTGTGTGTGTCTGTGTGTGTGTGTGTGTCTGTGTGTGTCTGTGTGCGTCTTGTTTTTGTCCGTCTATTAAAGGTATAATACAGGATTTTGATTTCCGGGTGGATCACCTAAATAACTGGTGGGTCTGTTTGTCAATCATTCTGACGAGCTGGTTTTGTAAGGCGGTTCTACGTGCTTGCGCCCAATAAGCTTCTCCCTTTTGCGCATTCACAGTGTTTATGAAGCTGTGAGCTTCTGAGCTAGTACTTACCAATGGCGAGTCTGACATAATGAAACTCTAACTGTTTCGGAAAACATGCTTTATGTATGAGCGAGGCGGATCGCAAAAACTGTAAACAGAGCCGTGCACACCTGGAGAAGAGGAGATGGCGCTCGCACGCTTCCACATTTCCTGGGAGAAGCAGGAGAGCTGGGCGGATGATCTGGCACATGCGCGTTGTTCAAAAAGTGAGTAACAGATGTTTGGCTTCGTCTTTTTGAGAAAATCCTGTATTAGACCTTTAAGGTGTCTCGGGTCAAGAGGGGAGGTAGGTTTGTGGGAGACATAAGCATCTGTATATCACTCATCCACATTATCGTCAAAAACAACATGGCTCATATTTGGGCAATCAGAGAAAGGGCAAACGCAAAACTCTATGCAGGTCAAGCCTTGTTGGCTTCACATTATGTAAGGGGGCTCTCACAAGGTGGTTGATGATGAGGCATGAGACCACAGCATATGTGGATGCCATGCAAGACCTTTGTGATACTAATGCAAAAGGCTCTGCAGTACACAAAGGACATGGAGCTTCCCGAATGGACAGGGATGAATGAGACATACAGCGAATAGTGGAAATTGTGGAGCAGAAACAGAAGCCCTTTGATCTTGATACTATCCATGAAGAACTAATAAAGATTGCAAGTGGTCAGGTTGCATCTGAGAAAGTTGCTAAAGAGCTCTCAAGTTTCCTCCAAGATGGTGTTGAGCAGGCTGGCATCTTCATCAAACAACGCCTGTCAAAATCTAGAACAACGTCTGGGATCCTGAGAAACGGAAACAGTGTGCAATCTTCAAAGATATGAAAAAACTGATGGAGTCGGTACATCTAAACAGGCTCATATGGAGTCAGATGTGCTCTTTCGAAGATTACTTGACAGTGGCAGGTGGGGAGTTTGACTGGGGCGGTACACCTGTCAAACGGTAACGCAGGTGTCCTAAGGCGAGCTCAGGGAGGACAGAAACCTCCCGTAGAGCAGAAAGGCAAAAGCTCGCTTGATCTTGATTTTCAGTATGAGTACAGACCGTGAAAGCGGGGCCTCACCATCCTTCTGACTTTTTGGGTTTTAAGCAGGAGGTGTCAGAAAAGTTACCACAGGCTCGTGGCGGCCAAGCGTTCATAGTGACGTCACTTTTTGATCCTTCGATGTCGGCTCTTCCTATCATTGTGAAGCAGAATTCACCAAGCGTTGGATTGTTCACCCACTAATAGGGAACATGAGCTGGGATTAGACCGTCGTGAGACAGGTTAGTTTTACCCTACTGATGATGTGTTGTTGCAATAGTAACTGACCAGATTTGATCCTCCACACTCAATCAAAGACCTGGAAAGACAAAGAAGAGGCACCATCCAAGCAAGCAGATCAAGGTCAGTGGTAACAATGCTGCTCTATGCAGCTTTGTGAGCAACTACATAGTCAATACAGGGCCAGAGAGAAAATCCTCAGAGAAAAAAGTCATTTTGACAGGTGGCTTTGAAAATAGTGAGGAGGTCAAGGTGGTCAGCAACTCAGGTGTTGACAGGTTGACAGAACTGCATAGTGACCAGGAAGAGGTTGACACCAGATTGGTATTCCATGCAGTACGTGCAGCAGAGTCTCATTCTTGGGTCATCGTCAGATGTGATGATACAGACGTGCTGGTTTTGCTTGTGTATTATTCCAGTCAAGGAATATTTTGATCTTCAACGGTGTTCATGCACTCTGGACACGGTCCAAGGGAGAGGTTTGTCCCAGTCTGTGCAATTGCAAAGAATCTTGGTGCAGCATTTTGTGCATGTCTACCTGCACGCCATGCCTTCACAGGTTGTGATACCACAAGCAGCTTGTACAGAATTGGGAAGGCAACAGCTTTTAACAAACTGAAGACTCATCTGAGTGACTTCAAAAAGATGGACAATTTTGGACTTGCAGTAGGCTTGACCTGCATAGAGTTTTGCGCTTGCCCTTTCCCTGATTGCCCAAATATGAGCCATGTTGTTTTTGACGATAATGTGGATGAGTGATATACAGATGCTTATGTTTCCCACAGACCTACCTCCCCTCTTGACCCGAGACACCTTAATGGACGGACAAAAACAAGACACACACAAAGACAGACACACACACACACACACACACACACACACACACACACACACACACATTGGCTTTAGCTATGTTTAGATATAGGAGCATTTATTTTGAATAAAACAATTCAATTAAAAAGACATTTCCTTGTCTCTGCGTCTGTCTGGCATTTTATTCTTTTGGGACACCTCACACCTTTTGTGAGATAACTCGATGAGTACACAAGATACCAGTACACAATTGGTATTGCTGGATTCAGTAGAATGGCAGCTTTCAAACAAGCCCTCATATGTGTTGTTATGACTTTCCATTAGAAAGCCACTAAAAAGTAAAGAGAATATTCTACATAGATTTCCATTCTCGCCTATTGTAGGCATGTGTTAAAATGACTATTTCTCCTATTTGAATTCAGATATTTACATTTTGTTTTTTCTAGAATGTGTAGGGATATCCTGGCTTTCACTGTGCCAAGTTATAGACCTTCTGGTGCTTCCATAGTGAATCTACATGGGTTTATATGCTTCAATCTCCAGACGAACAGACTTCATTTTTTGTCTGTGGGTGTATAACAATATAGGTCAATTTTACCACTTTTGCATTAAAATATTTTTATACAAGAATCCATTTCATGTGTGGGGGGCCTTAGAGATGAGGAAAAACTATGTTGTGTTTGGTTCTACCTCCGGGAGGGGTATCTCAAAAACTAAAGCACTTTTGAGCTGTTGGTCACAGGCCTACGTGTTGAGAGGAGCGTTTTTCGAGCAGAATGAGAGAGAGAGACACCCCCCCCCCCTCTCTCCCTGAGGTGTCTGCTTTCTCTGCGTACATTTACCAGTGATTAATGACTGCTCTGCTTCGCTGACAGACATTGCAACAACAAAAACACCAGAAAGACACGCGTACACACACAAAAACCGAAAGAAAATGTAAGCAAAAAAAAAAAAGGTAACATATTGCACAATAAAGCTGGAGAGGATGGCGTTGGGGGACGTGATTGAAAGCAGGATAGGAAACAGAAAGATGGGGATGTGGAAGTCTGGACCTGGATCGGAGGCACGTCTGTGTTTGTGTTGAGGTCTGCTGGTCTTCCTGGAGGACTGCTGTTCTGCGGCCTCCTCCCTCCAGCCTGATGAAGTCTTCTGGCGTCCGCCGCCCCTCCGCCCGGCCAACCACAGCTCTGCACTGCTCCACTCTGCCCTCCTCATCCTTTTTTTTTTTTTCTTCTTTTCCATCCCCTCCTGCTGAGACATATGCTAAAAAACACACACACACGCGCTCAGTCAGAAGCACACGCATTGCACGAGGAAAAATTACTGTCCTGCACAAACAACAAACAGAGGATCAGTAAAGCGCATGTGCTGCGTTGTTGCCTTTGTATATGCTCATTGTTTGAGGTTTTGTTTGGTTGCATTTCTGCTTTATCCCCAAACAAAGAGAAGAAAACAAAGAGCCAGAAAAACAGAACTCCATCTTGTTTTTGTTTTGGTTTTTTTTCTGTTTTTTCCACTGTAGAAGCCACAGAGCGGGGAAACACTGGGATGCGAGTGTTTAAGGAGCCCGACCCTGAGCTGCTTCACACATTAATGCACACATGGAACATTTTATGAATGCAGCAAACTCATTTTTCTGGACTGAATATATTCCTGCTGTGTAAACACTTAGATGTGTGTCCACATTAATTCCATCAAACGCACGGGCCGGACAGGATGTGCGCCGCTTCGGTGTACGGTACAAGCAAGCGTATTTTATTTCAGCGGCACGGCGAGTCTTGTATTCTTTTGATGTTCCTGTGCACTGCTCGGGTCTTTCTCACATTTTTTAAGCTCTATAAAGCCAGGAAGGGAACTAAAGAAACAACAACCTTCTTAAAGATAAGGGTTGGACCTCCTGTGGGGTATTAAGTGGGAGGGAGAGAAGAGAGAGACCTCGGTCCACTATGGGGGGGGGGGCAGCAAAAACGGTTGTGTCAGCATTTCATTTGCTCCTTGTTTTACTCGGTAACACGTCTCGGCTTGTTTTTGAACTCTGGGCTTTGTTTGATTTTACCTTCTGAAGACTCCTCACAGTTCATTCATTCCGAACCTCGGCTCTGAGTGTTCCTCCAACTCAAACAGACACTGTTTGGTGACACTGCACATCATTTTGCTAAGAAGGCAGTTTGAGTTTTGTTTTTTTTGTTTTTTTTCCCTGATCTGACCTTTTTTCTTTCTCTTTTTCACCACTCTTTCCAGCTTTGCTTCTTTGAATGAAAATGTCAGTTAGCCGGGCGGCCTGTCTTCCCGTCGGTCAGCGTATTGATTGGTCTGCTGCTTTGGTGATGACTAAAATATGTATTGGTTGTACCACTGGATATATTACCATGAAATCTTGTACAGTCATTCAAGGTCCCTGCAGACTGAAGACTATCGATTCCGGTGAGCCCCTGACCTTCCCTCCAACACACAGCCCATTGCTGTTTTTTTTGCTTCAGTGTGACTTGTCTCCAACTGCTGGTTTGATTTCCACGCAGTCTCTCCTCGAGGTGAATCGTGAAGCTTTCATCCTTCCCCATCTTTGACTGAGCAGCTCATTCCCTACGTTTCCTGAATATTTGAAGTGCATGACGCACCTGTATCCTGGTATTTTGTTGCAGACTGTTTCAGAAATACCAATATGTATACTTGACTTTTGTTGATTTAACTTTACTTTATATTCCCCCTTTAGCCTGACTACCATCTTGCTCAATTTCTTTCACCTTTGTTCAACAGATTTTGCTGTGTTTTGGTAATAAAATCTCAGACAGAGTGTATTTTCATGCATGGAGCAGAGCAGCTCTGACCTCTGAAGGCAGTGGAACAGCAGAGAAAGTCAGGAGTGCTTTACATTGTTACTCGTGCTAATGGAGTCTAGTGATGGGAGAACATGCCCATTTGTGTCTTTCTGACAGGTCAGATCATTAATTAAACATTTGACCATGGAAGCAATTTGACCATTTTCCAAATGGCACGAGTCCTGGATATTCAGGGGACGGGGCGAGCGCCTGATGGCACATTAATATCTCACGCAAGAAGGTGGTGGACGGAAATCATGAAATTAAAACAGAATAGCTTTATAGATTCTTTCATAGGCTCGTTTTTATGCCTCCATTTAATTCTTGTTTCTACTTAAAGATTCACTACGTTCCAAGGGAACCTCGTGACCGGTCTGTGTGTCGCCGTTCCCTGTAGGCGTGTGCCTTTTGAACTTCTTTTCCATTCCTCTAGTGAAATTAACAAGATCAATTTAATTACATGTATCCTCCTCAGGAAATGGAGTGTTCTGCTATCTCCTGGTATTGAGCAGCCAAACAAATGGTTACCACGGGCATGTGTGTGCGTTTGTGTGTGTGTGTGTGTGTGTGTGTGTGTGTGTGTGTGTGTGTGTGTGTGTGTGTGTCAGCGGCACTGGGCCTTTGTTCCCTCCTGTGTTCAGGAGAGTGAAACTGAAATGTAATTTTCACTCTTTAACATCTCATTATTTGGAAATTAGTGGCGCGACGTCCTGATCAACACGTACGTCAGGCATCCTCAGCTCGTACTTTTCAAGTGATCGTTTTTTTTCTCTCTTCTTGTTACATACAATCGACCCCCTCAGCGTCAGCGGCTACCACCGAGGCTTTACAGTGAAAAACAGCAGAGAACCCTGCCTCAGCCACCCACTCACTTATACAGGCAGCAGATGCACACACACATAGAGATAAACACACGTGCCCCCCCCATACACGCATGCACACACACACACCACCACCACATTCCTCTCTGATATGACATCAGGCATTACCAGGCGCGCTCCCTCCTGGGTTCAGCTGGTGTTAAATTAAACAGTAAATCATCGCACCAAAAGACACAAGAGTTATGTGTGAGTCAAGGGCAACAGTTCTGGGCTCTTTAATAGGAGATGAGGAGGACTTTATGAAGGAGATAAATAACAGCTTAACAAACAGCCTCTGCCTGGTCCCCTGGAGGTCGGCCTCGGCGACCCTGTGGATCAGTGTGAAGGAGAGCCAAGAATCTCGATTCCTCCAAAGACATGAAAAAATAATGTGGAGCGAAATTGGAAGAAAGATATTCGTACGGGGACGAAGGGAGGTGGGGACCAGTAATGAAGTGTTGGGGCGACTGAGGGTGTCGCTGATTGTTGGCGATATGAGACAAGGTCAGACCAATCGCAAGGACGGGTTGATGGACAGGTTGGCAGAATGAAAGATAGAGAAACTGACTGACAGCGGAGCAGAACGGAAAACCGGGTGGAAATCGAGGGCTCGGACGACAAACACAAGAACTGGCAGACAGGACCTGATTTTAACACTGAATCCAAGACACTCCTGGTTTTTGAGGAGGCTGAAGTTCAATTTTTAAGTCTTCAGGAAGTTTATGGGCTCATCGGTTTTACTTTCATTGATGGGATTTCTACATTACTTCAAATCATCCAATCAGGATCAGGGCTGTCTCCTCCTACATCCTCAAGTGAAATTTGTAGTTATTTCCAGTGTAACTTTCTCATTTATTTTGTTTGTTTGCTTTTCTTTATTGAGATAACTGTTGCAATGGTGTTATATTAATGAGCCCAGATTTTCCAGCTGGAGTTCAGGACCAGGACCAGCCGCTGTGTAACACACCTTTTTTTTTTTTTTCTGTATCACAGCTTACTTGTCTGAAAGGAAACAAAATATCATCTGCTGTCAGATCATGACTGTGGAATTCGATTCCTGGTGACGCCTCTGTCTGACTCACACGCTTCCTGCAAAAGACAAACAAACAAACAAAACTTTGTCACAGAGCTTTGGCTCCTGTACTCACACTGAGGAAAAAACAAGTAATGAGCATAATATTGAGTCGAACTAAAGTGCTTTCGGATGCAGGTCATGTGATAGAAAATATAATCTCACTCAATATGCTTGTGTTTTCTCATTCCATATTTTTTTTTTTCCTTCCCTGGAGGTAAACTGCTAGAGAAATCAAACCGGAGACTCACACTAGAACAACCTGATTCTCTTCACGTTGACGTTTGTGCCACATTAAAAGAAATAATCCATTCAGGGTAATATAATGGATGCTGTCACAAGGTTATCACGTCTTCATATGCTGGTAAAGTAAAGCCGAGCGCATGTAGCCACAGGCGTGAGAGAGTATCAACACACGAAGATCTGCTGCAAGCAAACGTATATAACCCGCGTGTGTGTGTGTGTGTGTGTGTGTGTGTGTGTGTGTGTGTGTGTGTGTGTTTGTAATAAAATTTCTCACTGCGCAATGAAATGCTTTACCACATCTCCAGATGAAACAGCTCCAGAGATAAACAGTTTAGCTGCTCATAAAAACTTCAGCAGGTTTCTCATCGCTTCTCACTTATGAGGATTTCTGGCCAGAAGTCCCTAATGGTGATTCACAGATTTTATTTGCTTTTTATTTCCCAAAGAAAAGAATATTTAGTCTTGAAGTTTCATTTTAAGAAAAATAATCGCCGTGTTATATGTAAGAATCAGATGTGAGCGATGCGTGGATGTTTCTTGCGTCACCACATACAGGGAGAATTGTCTGAGTTCACCCCAGGCTGCGCAAAACGCTTCTTTGTATAAAGTGATTTTTACTGCATGCTGAATAACTGCTAAGCTGAACATTTGGATTGTCAGCTGCTTTTTGAGATTCTTCACAATCCACTCCGGACTTAACTTAAATTCACGGATTCAGGAGAGGTTCACAGAAAGTGACTTTTGGTGCCTCTGATACATTTTCAGATTTGTGTGGTTATGGGAACAAAAGGACAGCTGCTCCTGAAGAACCAAACTCTTAATTTATTAAAGTTTAACTAAGTTTATTTTTCTCAGAATTGTACTTACAAAATAGAGGTTTCCATATTATTTTTCAGATTAATTACTCATAAATGAACTAACTATTATTTATGTAATCCATCCTATCAGGTGGTTTTCTTCTTGTTTTGACTTGACTTCATCATTCTTGCAAATCAAACCTAAGAATGCTTGCAACATGTTGGCTTTTTCTCCATTAAGAGTGTGCAAACAGCTTACAAAACAATGAACGTTTCATTTAGGATCCAATATTCAAAGATGCACTTGTTTCCTCACAATACACGTGCTGAAACTCCAGGAAAACTATAAAAGCTGAATCTGTAGACACAAATGAATGGCTATACAAACATACACACACACACACACACACACACACACACACACACACACACACACACACACACACACCTCCTCACTCTTCCAAGGTTCATTTGTCAAGATGACAGCTGGACTCTTGCTGAGGTGGAGTTTGCCAAGCAGAATCCCTCGCTTGGTTAGCGGGCGCCAAAACATCCTGGGAAACATTCTGACACACACTTAGAGGCTGCGGTGTGAACGTGCATGTGTGTGTGTGTGCGTGCGAGCACACGTGGGCGAGCGAGTGTGTCCTTGTGTTCGTGTGTGTGTGTGTGTGTGTGTGTGTGTATGTGCAACTTTTCAAAACGCCCGGCAGCAGCAGCAGCGGCAGCAGCAGCATGGCAGGGTCCAGCCCCTCTTCAGTTTCTGCCTGTGCTTGGCAGGGCCCAGCCTGGCAGGGAGCCGCCCGTTTTGTCAGGCATCCAGTCGACATCAAAACGTGCACGCTGCTCCCGCCTCTACCTGCACACCTTTACTCCTTCGCCTTTTCTGCCCACAGCTGTGTCCTTAGACGTCTGTTTACCCGGTGATATCTGCAGAGCTTTTGTCTCTGTAGTCTAAGAGCGGTGCAATGTGAGGTTTCTTCTTGAAGTGTGTGTGTGCGGTGCGGTGACGTAACCGGATGTTTCTCTGGCTAGACTGACTGACTGGCTAAGAAAAAGAAGAAGATGCATGACAAATTTACTTTTGCAGAGACGAATCCCACAAAGGCCACATGTCTGGTCAAAGGAGGGGGAGGGAGAAAAGGAAAAAAAAAAAAAACTCCATCTACTTTCTCACAATATGGATCCATCCTGCCAGACGGATGTCCGACCATACAAGTCTTGGCAACTTCTCTGTTTCCAGGTTTCCAGCCAAAAGGGCTCATGTTCAGCCACAGAGTTCTGCTGATGCAGTCACTTCACAGCCACTTTCATTTTCCCCCCACTTATTCTCACTCTCCTCACACGTCCCTCTCTCCGTTTTCTCTCTAGTCTGCATTTCTCCTCATCACTGCCGCCTGATGGATTTAGTAAGTGAGAAGAAAACGAAGGGGGTGGAAGAAGAGGGAGAACGTTAGCCGTGAGAGGTGGACAGTGTGAAATCATTTGTGTGTGTGTGTGTGTGTGTGTGTGTGTGTGTGTGTGTGTGTGTGTGTGTGTGTGTGTACACAGTGTTTGGAAGGGGGCAGTAATGGCCAGGAAAAGTGCAGAGGCAGCAGTTTTTTATGCCACCGCCATCCCCTCTTTCTTTCCTTCTGTCTCTCTCTCTCTTTCTCTCTCTCTTTTCTCTACCAGTCTCAAACACGCTTTACTCTAATTACCCAGATTGGGTTTCCTGGGGATAAAGGGAAGAGGGACAGAAAGGGAGTAACAGGGGGTCCTTGATATTGTCCTTGTCAAAGCCTAGGGGAGTGACTGCAGAAGTCATTCATGCATCCATCACACCCCCAATTTCACAATTTAATCAATCTCTTAATGAAAAAGAGTGACGGAGAAGGACCGGGAGAGAGGGGTAATGGTGAGATGGCGGCCCTCACGCTCTAACCCCGCTAAACCAAAGCTTAGGGGTGCGGCCGCTCTTTGTCTGCCACTACAATGCCTGTCTTATTTTCATTCTACAAGCCTGGAAGAAGGGAGTGAGGAGGGCGAGTCTTTCTATTGTTACCTCCGGGGAGAATAGCACCTCTAATTTGCCATAAGCCTGTGCTATTAAAGACCGGGCTCCTTTCACGCTACAATAATTGGAAAAGTCATTCATTGCTTAACTTTTATTACTCCATGTTATTTTCACTAATGTGGAGGAAGTTCTTTTCATAATATCACCTGCATCACTTCCAGCTGTCATTCACCCTTCACCCCCCCCCCCACCACACACACACACACACACAGAAGCCCTCAGAGCACACTTCTCTCTATTTCATTCTCTCGTGCACTAAAAGAGACCAGTACGCCGTAGAAATCTGTAGCTGCATCTTTTTGTCCCTCCATCCTCTCTGTTCCTCCCATAAATCTGAAAATTGCATGACATAAACCTGTCCGCACATGGCTGTGTGGCCGTAAAGTTTAAAAGACAACTTTCTTGTCGCCTCTATCTCGGATATCATCCGTTCTGAGATAAATCAAACCAACAGGATACTCAGGGTGGTGGTGGTGGGAAGCTGTATTTTTATTTTGTCAGATGACATTCTGATGATGAAATAAGTGCTTGATTGACATCTCAGCGCACCATTTATGGGCTGCAGTAAAAATCGCCTTTCAGGCTCGATGATTTGTCAGAACAAAATGTGCCGTCCAATAACAAAGTAATGAATTTAGCCGGCTTGGAATCGGGTGATTAAAGTGAGGTTTAAAAAGCTGTTATTTCGCAGTATGCTCTAACTGCAGAACGATGTGCGGTTTTCTGCCCACATGAGAAGAAAGACAGTCTGGACACGAATGAATACCACAACAATTAAACAACTGGAGTCTGCTCTGGTGCTGGTTTTGTACGTTTTACGGTGGTGGTTTGTGCTAAATGCTTATATCTCCACTCCAACATGCTCGCAGTATAAATGCTCCAGAATTTGTAATGTTTGTATTCCTGCATGTTTAGAGACCACTCTTTTCTAATGAGCACAAAACAAAAGAGCCGCTGCAGCTGATGGCGCTGTCATTAGTTCTGGCAGGGTTTTATCGTGAGTCGAAGAGCTGGATGAAATTTAAATTCATGTGGATAGGTAGACAGCGAACGGGTCCCCAGGGGACGTGAATGTCTTCATTCAATTTGATTCAGAAGTTGAAGTCTTTCCCTCAAAACCGTGAAGAAAAAGTCAGTTTGATGTCGCCTCGATACATCATCTGCTAACAGCGACTGTACAAATGTTTTTTTTTTTCTGTTATTATGCCTGATATAAACCACTGCCGAGTATCTCTGCTAGCATGTGCCTACATATCTCACAACACATGTATGTACTTGTTGCATATGGATGTTTTTAGCAAATTGCTTAATGCTTTCAGGTATTTGCATGGCCTTTCTTGCAGCATCAAACAACAGGCAAGTCATCTGCTGTCGTGGTTGCACAACAGCTCAACATTTTGCAGTGCAAACAGTGAGCCCGTTTCTTACAGCGCCGCTACGCTAGCTCTTAGTGGCTAGTACCAGTGAGCATGTTTCTTGTGGAGCAAAGCTGTAATTCGTAATGTGCCATGATGGTTTTAGAGTAAAGGATATGTTATTGTTATTCTAAACTCAGTCTGTATGGTGGGATAGTGGTTAGATAGTGGTTAGCTTTGTCGCTTCACAGTAAAAATGTCCTGGGTTTGAGTCCGTGCCGAGGGGCCTTTCTGTGTGGTGTTCACATGGCGTCTCGATGCATGGGTTTTCTCCAAGTGTTCCAGTTTTCTCTCACAGCATGAAAGCATGCATTTGACATTCATTAAGCCTTAAACTACCCATAATTCATTCTCTGCGTTTGTCCTGTGGATGTACGCTGCCCTCGCCCACAGTCAGATGGAACGGCCTCCAGCACGCCACAGCTGGATAGAACGATATAGATTATGAATAGATAGATCGATCTGAGTCATGCTAACATTGGATGAAAGGAAAGAAGCCAACAACTCCCCATGTAAAATCCTAGTTGAACCCAGGTATTGTCTCTAGGAGGAGAGAAAACAGGCCTGTGGCTCATTAAAGGACCAACCACAACATCATGTGCACAAATTTTATTTGCTGTTGTTATATAAAAACCAAAGTGGATTTAGACATTCCACTGTATAATTGAGCCATCATTGAAACTCTGTACTTTGAACGTAGTTTGTTGTTTGAGTCCATCCGGCAATTGTAGAAATAAAGGGTTTAACCATTCTTGACAAAAAAGAAAAAAAGGGAAAGTTGGTTGAACCAGGAGAGAATTTAGAACATTTAGCACCCAAAAACACTGTAGTTACTTCTCCACGCAAACTGAAAGATTTATCATGTTGAGAAGAAATGTGGGCCTGAGGCGCATTGTCTTGCACATCAACAGCATTTAAAGGTTTAATAAGACTAATGAGTCAAAGACTCTCACACTTACCAGTGAGTCACTCGCACATCGTTTTATGCCAAGTCATTCAGTTCATGCCAGCTAATGAAGGAAAAAGAGTAAAACAGTTTGTTTTACTTGTTGTTGCTGTTCTTTACAGACGGAGGTACTCAGTGTCAGCCCTGTCCTGTATTTTAAGGAGACACAATGCTCGACATCAAAGTCTCAGAAAGAGTCTGCCTTTTTATGGAGGCCACAGGAAAGCTTTTAATGCACACGCTCTCCCGACTTACCGCAAAAAACACGCAAGGCGTCTTTTTTATCTCTCTGCATACGCCGGAGTGCTTTCGACAGATGAAGTCTGCGCGTGAAATGCAGCGCCACCTGAAAACCTCGCTCCCATAAAAGCTCTTTCTTTTCAGAGTTAACCAGTCCGTCTGTGACCCGTTGACCGCCGCCTCTCTGCGCCGGGCTCCGCCGTCCCGCTGAAGGAGCATCTCTTCCTCTTTGTTCGTGTTTGGAGCAGCTCCCCCCCCCCCCACCTCTTGTTTGTGGAGCTTTCGAGCTGTGAAAGGCCGGGCTCTCGGCTCTTTAGGGGTTTGCCGTGACAGACTGCTTCTACTGTCCTGCTGCTCGCTGAACCGGTGTCATTGCTTGAGACGCCGGCACCTCAGCGACACTGAGGCTCCTGACAGGCCTGTGTTTCTTCCAGTCAGGGCTTCTCTAGGTGGCGTTCATGTTTATGTGATTGTCAGACTGTGATTCCTTTAGATATTCATTCTAAATTCCAAATTAAAGAAGCACGACTTGATCTTAAAGCATTTATTGTACAAAATGTATTTTTTTGTTTTGGATTTACAGTCGACTGGAGGAAGTTGTTATGATGTCTGCAGAAAACGTTGAATCATATCTGAGTCGTACAGTAGAAAATGTATGATTTAATTTAGCTTCTTGGTTTTTGTCTTCAAATAATATTTTCAGAACCGAGAAACTCAAAATTACTTTTTATTCATCAAAAACTGTGAGATGTCTCATATTTTCACTCAGCGCCTCAGAGGCAGCCCATCGATTGTTTGAAGCTGTCGGGACGATATAATGCACAAAGCTCCAAGCCAATTCACGCTGAAAGGACGCCTTCCTTTTAATGCGTTTGAAGGGGAGCGTTTTATTCAGCCGAATGCAAAGCGATTTGAAGAACTGTCTGTCTGCCATTGTTTTTGCAGACTCGCCTTTCTGTGCTTTCAGTGCGGTTTGTGTTTGCAGCGTCTAAGCATTAATGAAAACATGGGCTAGTTTCCTTCCAAATGTTTGTTTGCACTGTCAGCCACTTATGATATACAGATGCAATCATGACATACATGTGAATAAAACCTAATGATTAAAATTATGCCTGTAAGATATTAGTTCAACTCTGATTTGAGACTGTATTCAATTCAGCCTATGATGTTAATGTTGACATGCTTTGGGATTTGGTCTTCATGGACCCAAATTTTAAACAGATTATTTATTTTTCTGTTATTTGTTTTGTCGTCACCGTTCCTTTTTTTTTTTTTGATCAAGTGTGTCCGCAGTTCCCACCAGCAGCATTTCAGAAGCAGTACGGTTTGTTAACTTTGTTTGTTTTCAGTCGTTTTTCTTTTGTTTCTGTGCTTTTGTGCCGTTCTGACTTATTGTCTCCAGTTCGGATGTAATCTCGGAATAATCAAGTGAAATGCGATACAATCTAGTGCAGTCTGGTTATCTCTGATTGGACAAATATGTTGACATGCAGAGCGTTATTGTGCTTGATTTATCGCTGTTCAGTCAGTCTTGTCTAATGAATATTGCAAACATTGCGATGACTATAAATTGGCAATAATGCGGCGATAGTATATTTCTCATTATACACTCTACAGTGACACGTGAATGGACCCTCCAGTCAGTTAAAGAAAAAATGAAATGATATTCAAATAAATCTATAGTATCTATCTTGTGACATAGATTGTCATAAAAATGGAGATAGGGATGTAATATCTTCAGGTGGTATTGTTTATATTACAGACGGAACCATACGTTATGTCTCCAGTGGTTTACTGTTAGGTGTTTGGGTGGTGGAGGGACTGATGGAGGATACAGGCCGATGAATAAAGCTGTCTGGTAGCGCTGGACCTCAGGGCGCTGAACAGTTTGCCTGACAGCAGTAGTTGGAAAAGCGGGACACCGGGATGGGCGGATGCCCGTGGCCTCCATCCTCAGTGGGATGGCGTAGATTATGTCCAGATCAGGGAGCTGTGTCGTTACGATCTGCTCAGCTGCTCTCGCCATACGCTGCGGGTCCTTTTGCAGGACAAAGATACAGGACGCTTGTGAAGAAGAGCGGTCTGCTGGGGAATTATTGACCAAGATCGAGGTGTTCTCAGACCAAATGGACTCATTGAGTCCCTGTAAGGTCACGCTGTCCATGCTGTCCTGTGAGTTTAAATACTGATCGCTTCAATCTGAAAAAAATAAAATATCCCTGAAGAAAAATCTTCTGAACCATCTGCTTGAATATGTTTTACAATAACAACCATTTTCTGTAATTTCATGGTAATTGCTCCAGACTTATTCATGCTGTCCCAGGGAAATTATCGAAATGCATGCGATACTTACAGTTCTTTGCATTTTAACCTATGAGTTGCATTCAGCCTTACCTGTATTTTCAAATAGAGGAAGGAGCAATTATAGCGCATATTATCCTGCTGTGCCTCTACATGCACGGACTTACAAAAAGACCGAGATCAGAAGGCATCTGTTATGCCAAGGATGCACCATGCTGGGAAGTCTGCAGGAAAGAAGAATCTAGCCTAGAGTAAAGGGTAGCGGCTAGGACTTGCACTGAGGTCTGAACAAACAGTGGAGCAGCGGTGTCAAACTCATTTCAGTCCAGGAGCTACATGCAGCTCAGCTTGACGGTAAATTGGCCGGGCAAACTGAATTTTGCATAATAACCTTTGAATACGTAATTATAGTCTTTCTCCTTTTTTTTTTTTAGCTTATACATTATTATCATTAAAAAAGAAACCAGCTTTACACAATGTCAACATTTGAAGATTTAAAGAAGAAGCTACAGTTTTGACAGTATGCCATTTGTAACAATGCTTCAAAAAAACATCTGCTGCATTTTGCAGGCTTAAACATGCAAAAGATAAATTACAACAACAAAAAAAATCAATATCTTCTTTCTTTAATATTGAATGTTTATAGAGGCTCCTCCTGCAGGACAGACTGTACATGCTGTTTCTCCATGTTTGGCCCCTGGACCGCAGGGTTGACACCAGTGCTATAAACCACTGAGAGATTGGAAATAAAATGAAATTGAGAGGCAGGACAGTAGAAGCAGTCTGTCACAGAGTGCAGGGAAGCAGGATTGGCGTGAATGCACCATGTAAACTGAAGTGAATCATGAGACTGACCTGAAAAGGTGGTTATAGTTATACTTGGGGTCATTGAAATGTGCAAAAACTGAAATGCATACATAGGTTTGGTCAATAAAGACTTATTTAGTATCATCAATCAACTGCTCCCATGCCTTTAAAACCCTCATTTCAATACTAAAATTTATGCATGTGTTTTTCTTAGTCGACCTCAAAACATACGCAACCCAAAGGTGCACTCTCATGTGCGTGAGCATGCAATTTAGCACACGTTATGCATGAGCTTATGGAATCAGGTCAGCCGCGTGCCTGACTGCTGGAGCCGTAACTGTTAACTTCTCGCAATCTTTGCTCAGAGCTCACTGATTTCCATGTCAGTAGCCACCAAAACACTCCCCATGTCCTCCTGTTTTTGGTGTCATGAAAGTTACGATGTTTCAAATTTACATTTTGAGCTGCATCAAACACGCACCCTGGTTCGTACCAACCGGTGTGAAAGCGTCGTAATAGAGGCCGCTGCCGCTGATGGAAACCGCAGGAAGCAACAATCTGAGCTCAGCTGTGCGACGACTGCTGTGCTAAATGTTTCTTAACTTAATTTATCACCAATTTGTGCCCCTGCTTATTGACCCCATTAGACCTCATTTTCTGCCTCTGAACCAGTGACATTCATATTTAAAAATAGCAAATTTATTTAATATATTCCAAATTGTATTAAGTCTATGTGATCACTGAAATGATTTCATTTTCAAAAATTGCACCGTGCAGCAAACTCAACGTTCTCGTCACAGACTCCGTCCATCACACACTCAAAAATAGAAAGTTATCAAAACCCGTGCAAGTCGTTACTTTAAAATGCTGGATGGTGGATAAATATTTAAACAAACGCTTGTCATTCCCCCATCAAATGAATTTAGCATTATTGCAATATTTTTTTGACTTTGAAGGATTCTCCCACACTGTTTGTTAGCAATGATACTGGTGAATAACAGGATTGCTCTGAGTCGTCAAGGGTGCGTACATATATTCCCCTCGTGTCAGGGGCAGAAGGAGAAAAGAAGACTTCAACAGAAAAGTCCAATGAAAAATTCAACATTATACTTGTAGAGTTTCTTCAAATAAGCGTATTTAACCTACTTGGAAGCCAATCTGAAATTTAAGTGGTGGTTGGAAGTCATGTCTTCACTGAACAGAAGGGGCCTAAGCCAATTGACCCCCCCCCCCCCCCCCCCCCCCCCCCACACACACACACACACACACACACACACACACACACACACACACACACACACACCGCAGAGACCTGGAAAAAAGACAAGACTGCACTAACACACAGCAAGCAAAACTGGAGCATGCCATAGAAAGACAAACATATGCAAAAAGCATGAGAGAGAGAGAGAGAGAGAGAGAGAGAGGAGGTCGGCACAAAGGTATAAACCACATATACAACATCTTATTGGTTTAGATATCAAACCTCAAGCCTTTCTTTTTTGTATCAACGCAATCCGCTGTGTTATCGGTTTCTGGTGAACAAGGCAGAACTGTAAGCTTATTGAGTACACAGGCATCGTCGGTGTCTGTCAACATCGCACATTTCCTTTCAGATTGTGTATACCGGGGCCCTAAGCCTCTCCGTGTTCCTCCCTTTTGTTTACTCATAGTGCCTTCGCTCTTAATCTGCCATGGTGAGAATTGCGTGGGCACTGGAGGAGCTCGAATTCTGAAGCAAACAAATGCAACGGTAATGTGCTCGGGAACACTCCGGTATCACACGAACCAGCGGAGCCCTCCGCCGCCCGAGTCTGAACTTCAAACACCTGAAAGCACAGCCAACCGCACAAACAACAGCAGACCCTCGCAGGACTGAGTTGTGGGCTGAGCTGGCAGACAGAAGGATGCTTTTCGATTTTTTTTTTTTTTTTTTTTTTTTTCAAAAAGGGGATTTTTTTTCCCCCCCCTCCCAACAAAGAAAGATAAAACACTAGTCAGATGTGGTAATCCACAAAAGACGTATTTAAAAAAGATCAAGGCAATGACACTACAAAGCAAAACAAAACTGATTGTGGGACAGCGTGGAGTAATCAAATTGCACAATAATGTGAAATATTTCAAACTAAGATCACTTTAAGAAGGATTTAACTTTCTTCAGCATTTTGTAAACAGTTCTGTTTTCCTTCCCATTTTCCTTCCCATTTTAAAATTCAAATTTACACTTTACTCGCAGGTAAATCAGCAACAAATATTCTACATTTTTTTGGGAAACTGTGTCAAATTTTGCAATGAAGTTAAACAAGGATGTTATTCGGTCAAGAAGCAACTTTTTGTATCAGTTCCAATGGTCATAACGGTGAGTCTGTGGCTACTGGCCTTTAAAAGTGTCCCACATGTTACCTGCCGATGGCAAACAGCTTTCATTTGTTTAAAGAATGGGTTAGTAACCTAAAGCTAGTGAGCAACCATGAGGAGGAGATGGCGGTGTCGGCTTATTGCACGTTACCGAGGCTAATGTTTGGCAAATGACTTCAATCATCTGTTTCCCAAAACAACACTGATCAAGAGTCAGCAGCTGGTTCGGCACGACACGTCGGATCTTGCTGTTCATCCCGCAAATGCACCTTCCTTACAACCATCACTGCATGTCAAAATAAAAAAAATAAGCATTCCAATAGTATAGGATTTATTCCCGCTCACACATGTCCTTCATTTTTGTGTCTGTTCAGTCTAATCTTTACAGGCAGTTCGGATTTCCTGCATATTATCAGAACACCGTTTGACTTGTGTGCAGTCACATGTCTACAGAGGAGCAGTTGAATACTTTTAAAAGTGTTAGTTAACATAAATCTTTAAGAGGGAATTAATTCCTCTACACCCCAGTGACTATAGTGGTAGAATAGCGCTTCTGTGTTATTCATTCCCTTCTCTTCATCTCCTGCTCTCTGTTTTCCCCAAAGACCCGGTGGCACGATAATTTCTCATTTGATTCAGTTTTGCCTGGCAGAAGAGAGCTAAGCTCACTGATAAGATCTCCTTAAGAAGCAGACAAGTTGTCAGTAATGAAGGGAATTGCTTTGATCCGTCGACAAATAGGTCATTTAGACAGGGTCTGGTTTCTGATGCCGGATGATACAGGCTTGACTCTCTCTCTCTCTCTTCCTGCCTCCGCCTCGCTCTTTCTCTTTCACAATCAATCTCTCTTGGTTTGGGTCCATGCTCTCTCCCAACAATAGACTCACATTTTTACACTCAAATCAAAGGAGGGGAATTCAAATTCAAAGAAGGGGAGAAAAAAAAAAACAAAGGCAAGAGGAATGAATTTTTTGTTTTATTTTTTATCATTAAGCCTGATGATTTTTTTTTCCTTTATTTGTTCTCCAACAGAAACCTTTGGTGCATTATCATACATAACGTGTGCATGAGTGTTGTTATTTGCTGAGGTGTAAAGTAGGACATTAGTGTAGCCAGACGGACAAAAGAAAACAAGCAGGAAGAGAGAGTTTCCATCCTTTCATTAAAGGAAATAGGAGTACTTATGCAGTTATGAGCAGCTCTTCGTGTTCATCTCATGCTGGGCTCTTTTCAACACGTCCCCTCCTTCGCTGAAGCTAAATGGCAGAATGACAGTAAGAGCTTCTCACCATTGAAGCGACATCCCGCCTGTCACAATATCCTGTGATGAAAGTAAGGGGCTGATAACACGCGACAACACTTTGCCGCATCATTTTTTGACACTCATTATTGGTTCCCTTAGCGCATGACTGTGTATACTGCATCCATACATGCGATTCATTGAATTATTTATCGGAAAACATGATGCCAGCCGCACTCTGGCATCACCTTGCACACTGTCAGTTCTGACCCGTCGAGACAGGCTTCGTTTTGGGGACCGAAGATGAAACGACGTTGGATTCGAAAACTTTCTTGAGATCATTAGCTGGCATAAACAAGATCTTTGAGCAGTGGAGAAAACACAATTCTCCACGCTTGAACGCTCATGTGCATGCCCATACAACCAATTCGCAAATATTTGGTGGAAGCAGATGAGGATAACAATTCTGGCGCCGTCCTTCGCCAGTCTTAAAGGCGCCTGTCTCCGTGAGCGATGTGGGAGGTAGAGCTAATTGGCTGGAGTGGTTGTGGAAACACGCGGCTCGATCCTCCCCTCCGTATCCCACCTCGAGCAGGACGACTCGGGAGCGGGTGGGAAATCAGGAGGGCGGGGAAAACCCAAATGGAATTATGGAGAGCTATCACTTCCTAACTGGTGAGGATTTATACGCCACTGCCAAGGCCAACGGATTGAAGTAATTTCATTTTTCATGCATGGCTTCTGTCCCCACAGAGACCTGAAGCAGAGAGAGAGAGAGAAGTGATGAGAGAGAGAGTACAGCGGAGGGGAGATATGAGAGGAAAGGGGAGGAGTGGAGATGAGAGAGAGAGAGAGAGAGAGGGAGATGGTAAGGAGAAGGGAGGGCGTAGGGAAAGAGAGACAAGGAGATGGGAGGAGAGAAGCAGGATGAATGAGACTGGGGACACTTTGGCAGGCAGATGTGTAATAATTGCTTGTATTTTCTAATGTGACAGGAGAGGTAAAAGAGCCTCTGTGCCGCTGTGTCTTTTTCACTTTGCGTACAGGAGGGTAATGACAGTACATTGAGAGTTCAACTAAGCCGCTAGCTTGGGTATTTGTTAGTTTGTTGGTGTTTAGCGGGCTGGAGTTTCTTTGAAGTAAGAGCAGTGGATGCCGGCAGCTCGTTAATTATCATAGCTGTCAGCAGTAATTCACTGAGAAGTGCGCAAAGCATCCTGACGTTCCCCTCCTCCTATTCCCCAAAGAAAACACACACATACATACATACACAAATAAAATTAGTGGGCTGCTGTGACAGCTCCTCTGGCATTCGCAGGCGAATGTGTCTATAACTGATCACACTGGTGTGATTAGAAAGACACACCTTGACTGTTTCCCCGCTTACGGAGAGCAGATAATCATGTTAATGCCGGCGACGAGGGAGAGAGAAGGGAAATAGTTTTAATAGCTGCTTCAGCATCGGTGACGGGTTTTTATTCCGGCAGTCAGAGGAGTCGGGATGACACCTGCCTAATATGTCCTTCCCTTGTCCTTGTTAGTCGCTGCAGCTATTTTCACAGCAGGGCAGAATTTCTGGTGTGTCAAAAGTGTGCCTAAATTGGTTCCTCGAGTGGTGAAAGATGGAGACAACTTTGGACAGTCTTACTCTTCTGGTGCACTCAGACTTTTCACTGAAATAGTCATTGATTAGAAGAAAAAGGTTGGCAATCTCTCTGTGTGTGTGTGTGTGTGTGTGTGTGTGTGTGTGTGTGTGTGTGTGTGTGTGTGTGAGCGTGTGCGTGTGTGTGTGTGCGTGTGTACAGAATGTCCCTGCATACAGGAGTAAGTGTATGATTGAGTCATTTCGATATACCAGTTGATTTCGCGGGTTGTCATATAGTTAATGGACAGAAATGGGATGCTTGCAGGTTTGGACTCTATTTGGGCACCAAATTGAATAACTCTCCCAAATGAGTCCCAATTACACAGCACTTCAGTCCAAATCACAGGCCTTGCAGTGCACTTAATGCACCTATTAGTTGCCTATCTGGTGAGGGAGGCCGAACCAAAGCGCAGGCTCATTTTTTTTTTTTTTTTTTTAAGAGAACATTCTGCTTCCCGTGTCCCACAGTTATTAAATAATTTTCTTTGTGTGCACTGCTGCTTTTCAGACCTATTGCCTTCTGGGTTGTGTTTTTGCTTCTGCAAAAATGTGTTTATTGTTATGTTGCCTGTTCTCCAATTACATGACTAGTACAAACTCATATATTCACTTTCCTATCTAATTGTCATTTCTGTTCACAGCAAGTCTGCAGTCGCTGTGTGGCTCCAGAAAGTCTCCATAAATCACTGGCCAACTGTCAGAGTGAACAGTAAATACATGTTGATTTCATTTCTCACTCCCTAGAATATTGAATTCAAATTTTTTTCTCTTTTGAAGCAGTCCAATTCCGGCAAACAGAGTACACAGCGCTCCCTCAGCCGCACTAATGAAAACCTTGAGCACGTACGGGCTGGAAATGGGAAACTGTGACGATAACAGTGTGGTGTGTGTGTGTGTCTGTGTGTGTGTTTACTGGTATTACTTATGTCGTAGGGACATATATCTGTTTACACTCTGACGCTGTGAGGACCTGCCTGCTCTTTTGGGGACATCGCAGCAGGTCCCGGGGTGAGCTGAGGGCACGGCCGACTCTCTCGGAAGTGAATACGAGCCAAGAACGGCGTGTGAAGTTGTAGAACTGAAACTTAATTCCGTGCGTCTGCTTGGCTGCCTTTTGCAGGATTCCAGTGAAAATCACGCAATACGAAGTCTCTGTGAACAACATTCCCAAACACAAGGAGAAGAATATCGAAAAAACTGTTTCTTGAATAACAAAAACCTCAAAGTCTGGTCTCTGGTCTGCGGCGGTTGGTATTTTATGCCACTGGAAAATAATAGTATTGAATTAAGATTCTACGGGGCTGCATGATGGTGTAAAGGTTGAACGGACGGATGCACAAGCTTCTCTTGCACAGAAGTGGTGATTTTCCTCTTTGTTTGTTGTGATGCAGATTCGCTCGGACCAGGATCAGGACATCTCGATCCGGTACAGCATCACTGGGGTTGGAGCCGATCAGCCGCCGAACGAGGTGTTCAACATCGACCCCGTGCTCGGAAAAATGTTTGTCACCAAACCTCTCGATCGGGAACATCGCTCCTCTTATCACGTGAGTGTCGTTTGGCCTGAGCGCAGCAGCGCTGCATGTGATCATTAATCATGAAACACTGCTGGTTTTATTACCTGTCATAGCCGATGTTTTTCATTGGCCTGCCGGTAAAATAAGCACACGACAGACCAACAGAACAGATGAAAATGGCTCCGGATGATGTTATCATTTTTGTTTCATTTGCGAGTCGAGAAAATCTTTGTCACTCCGTCGCTTTCAGCGGTGATCGCAGGAACACAATAAGCCCTGTAGGATAAGTCTGTCGCATTCAAAAATGTCAAAATGTGCTTTTGTGCTGAAAGGTGAATAATTACCCCGCGGCATATGGTGCGTTAAAGCAGGACATACACCGAACTGAGGACTTTTTTTTTTTCATCCGGTGCCGCATGTACAGCCGTTCTTTTTCTTTCGGCGCGTGCTGTGCTTGTGACAAAACGGCAACACCTGCACCGCCTCATTTGAATGAAACTTCCATCTCTCTGTGCCTTTGCCGTCAGCTGTGCGCTGTGCATGCTGTTCCAGACATGGAATCGGGAGGATTGCATTTAGATTTGAAGAGAAGTGCTAACTTGTTGTACTGAAGCTTAAGCTCATCTTTTTGCACGCTGTTGGAAAAAGAAAGAAAGTTTAAAAAAAAAAAATAAGAAGAAGATGAACCCCGACGCTGTGATGTACTGAGCAGCAACACGGGGTTCATCAATTCCACTTTCTGACTGCGTTTCTCTGTCTCTGTACCTGCCACTATCTCTGTATTTATACGTGCATCTTGCCTGAGCTACAGTCTTTAGGAGCTTGCAAGGCTAACCTTTCAGCGGGAGGTGAACAGATTTATTCCCAAGGGAAACTCCAATCAATGAGGTGATTTGTTAAGAAAGTGGGGGATGCCAGCTAAAGGCGGTCTAAGTTAACTGTGCATTTGTTGTGGAGGAGCGGTGTTTGTGTGGAATACAAAGCGAGGTGGAGAAACCAGATGAGACGAGGTAAAGACGTATGTGTGAACAGGTGAAAGATTTTGCAGTTCAATTAAAGAGCTTTCTCGCTCGGCGCAGTTAAAGCAACATGAAAGCAAATGAGCTGCGCTCCATGAAAAAAAAAGAAGAAAAAAAACTCCCGCGTCGACGAGCGTTAAAGTCAGGGGCAGGGTTTATTTATTGCGCTCCGTTATCCAATGCAGGACTCCGATGCACACAAAGTCGGCATTTGACTTTGTGTTCCTGCTTTTGTTTACTTCATATTTCAAGCAAGGACAGAACAAAGTTACGGTCTACTTCTTTTCATTCTCAAAGAATGTGCACTCTGAAATTCAAAACCAGCCATGCAACAAGATGCATTTTCATGAGGAAGGAAAAAAACAAAAAAACCTTGAAGCTTCTGGGTCTGTTGTTATCTCTATCAGGATGCCGCCTCCTGCCAAATGCAGAACGCTGCCTGGTATGGTCTGTGTTTCTCCCCCCGCTGCCTTTCAAGATAATAGCTTTAATGTGGACCCAGAGTGACATTTTGCCTTCTTTAAACACGGCAGAAAACTCCGACTCCTGCCGTGATTGAATTAGAGTCTGGGTGAGTTGGATGGATGGATGGACGGATGGATGGATGGATGAAGGGGGGGGCCGGTTACAGTGTGGCGCGATGGGTGACGTGATGGAGCCAGACTGATATTGGGCCCTGAACAGATCAGACAAAGCAGTGGAAAAAGTAAAGTCAAATTAACCTCGGGGAGACCTGGAGACGTGGAGTGGAGGCAGACAGTGGATAGGCGAGGATGAGCAGCGGTGGAGAGGATCCTCTCCTCTCCGAGGAGAAGCAGTCGATAGAGAATGGTACTTATTCTATTTCCTGCGCAACGAGCCTGAAGGCTATTTCATTTATCTGGCACTCAGGCTCCTGCAGAGTCCAGGAAACATTTTCCTATCGGGCATATGGAACGAGCATCAATCCCTCAATTCTCCATGCCCGATGAAAAAATCTGCACAGGTTCTCATACCTCATCTTTCTTCTCATCTGTCTGCTGCATGTTTTCATTTTTCTTCCTGTCAGTATTTCCCACTTTTGTCACTTTTTTCTGCGCTCTTCTTTTAGCTTGGCTTTTGATGCATATCAAATACGATCCGGTGGAGGGTCCTTCGCCTGGAATTGATTGCTGACGTGTTAGCTGAATAAATATTTACCAGTGTATGTTTTCTGGCAGAGGATGTGGATAGTATCAGGTTTCGTTCTCTCTTTTTTTTTTTTTTTCTTTTACTTCATATGATATAAACTAAACATCCTCGGTGCTTCCAGCTGACAGGAATATCACTGAATAAGTCATGTTCAGGGAAATAAACATTCACAAGTAAGGTGAAGTGAATCAAAACAGCTTTAGAGAGAGGAGAGGAATTCATTTTGAAATGCCATTTCGGTTTGTTCGTTTGACCTTCAAGTATGAAGTAAAGAGAAAAAAAAACACAAACCTCTGGCATTTATTTAAAGTCAACATTTTCATAATTCTTCTCTATTTTGTCTGCCCTCATTTTAATTTATTCAACTTTTTTTTTTTTTTTTTTTAAACTCCTGACTTACCGAGAGTGAAAGCAACCAGGACACATTTTGCAGCATGTATTGATTCCTGTAATAACTTCATGTCAAAACTTTGTGAGGAATCCTTGTTGGTGGTTCCATTGATCTGAGCACAGCTGAGTTGAATTCGAGATGGGGCCGACTGTGTTTGTGGAGTCAGACGCAAGTGAAGAGATTTCAAGAACTCTCTTTCAAACAAACTCAGACAGAATGTTGGCCGGGGATCCAACACAGTGATTCCGAAACAAGACACCTTGCTTTTACAAAAGAGGCAACTTCCAACAAAATAAGATGTGTCTTGTTTTGGCTTCTGCTCAGATAAAAAAAAAAAAGAGCAAAGAAAGGAAGAAACTTATGGGGACGAAGTGTAAAAGAGATAAGAAGTCAGAGGGAAGAACATGATCTCTAAAGCAATTTCTCAACAAGAAAAATATCCCGAATTTTACTGACCTTATGTTATATTGTTGTTTAGGTTTCAAAATCTTTTTGAAGTTCTTATCCCGCATTATTCAGTAATGCAGATTCTTATCAGTTTGCAGACGGACTAGAGGTGTTCCAGTTTGGGTTTAGACACACCCAGAGACACTCTCAGTTTCAGTGGGCTGCTGTTTTATTTATGTTGGTTTTTCCTCTGCTTTACTGGGAAGGGGGCGGCTCATGGTAAATGAACCACATTCCGACACACGATGCGTTCAGTTACCAAGGACCACTCAAACATACTGTCAGGGTCACGAAGAGCTGTTCTCGGCACAGTACTCACCTCTTTTACTTAGCAGAACTACATCTTCTTGTTTTAAGAAAGTAAATTTAGGATGTCCAACAAATCGATAGAAAGAATCAGTGCAATGCACACAAGGCAGAGACGTCGAGAGGTCAAAAGTTGCTACAGGGCATTAAAATCTACAAACTAAATAGCTAAATAAAATCTACTGAGTCCGTCTGAAAAACATAAGCAGAACCAAGGCTTTTCTGTCCAAACAAGAACTTCATTTTCATTTGGTTAGAATATTGAAATGGAATAAAGTAAAGCTCTGAAGAAAACAATAATCAGTTAACAGATTCCTTTCTAACACCAGGAAACTGGATCATATCACACCTGTCCTCAAATCACTGCAGTGGCTTCCTGTCGGTCAGATGATCAAGTTTAAAGAGTTTAAAATCGTGCTCCTTTTGCCAAAATACATGGCAGAGTTACATGTTGATTGTGACGCAACAAGCTAAAGGCTAAAGACCCATCAAACACCAAATGTCTCCAAATCCAGTGAAAGCGCTCATTAAATATGTAAATTATTGATCAGTTCGTCAGTCTGTCTCTCATTAAACCATTTACGAGCTGCAATTTGAACCCATCTCTTGTGTTGCTGTGCCGTCCAGCTGCGAGCCCATGCTGTGGACATGAATGGGAACCAGGTGGAGAACCCCATCGATCTCTACATCTTCGTCATCGACATGAACGACAACCGGCCCGAGTTCAAGAACCAGGTCTACAACGGCTCTGTGGACGAAGGCTCCAAGCCAGGTAACAGAGGGGGGCAACGCAAGACATGAACGGTGAAACAGGA
Organism: Salarias fasciatus; assembly: GCF_902148845.1. Taxonomy (NCBI): domain Eukaryota; kingdom Metazoa; phylum Chordata; class Actinopteri; order Blenniiformes; family Blenniidae; genus Salarias; species Salarias fasciatus. The sequence goes on along the minus strand of NC_043764.1, from coordinate 19,503,143 downwards.
GCAGTTAGAAGAAAGGAATCAGAGGATCTGTGGATGCCTCGCGTATTCAGACACGAGCGGAGAGGCCGGCGTCGTTAAAAGTATGGCCCCACTAGTGAATCTTTGACGCAACAGAGAATTTTTCCATTCCCCCTTGATTTAGCAGACAGACGGAGAATCTGTCTCCGACAGTGGCTTTTCATTTAGCCCGGCGCAGTAGTGGCCATAAACCAAAGAGGGTGCTCAGGCTGGAGAGGAGATTGAGGATTAAATGTACCACGCTGTAGCACCACTGGGTCATTTTATGTCTAACCTCGGAGCGGAAGAATCACAGAGATGAGCTCTCTGTGTGCAAGCGTATGCGAGCGCGAGCGCGATGAGCCAGAGTTTATTGCGCCAGGGGTGAGCTCAAGAGGTGTCCAGGTGCTCATTTCCCTTTCTTTCGGTAGTGCTTTATTTTTTTTCTTTCTCACTGTCTTTATTCCTTTTTTTTCCCCTTTCTTCCTCGCTCCCTGTTGTTTCTCTTCTTCCTTCCCTCTCTGGTGCGGTTCGCTCTCCCTGAGCTTTGCCCCCACGCAGCACACAGAGTCTCTCCGGATCGCATGACATTCAGCTGAACAATAATCATAAAAAAAAAGAGAGTTTTGGAATTTAGAGCTCCAGTGGTTTCAATGGAAGGCCAATTACAGACTTGAATTAGTTTGCAAATTAAAGAGTCATTATGGGGACCTAATCCTGTCAGGCACAGCTTAGGACGCCCGTACAAAGGGTCCACATTAAACCCCCTAAGAGTGCAGCTTAATGAAATTACCCCAGCGATGTGTGACACATTGTGATTCCTCATCTCCTCGTCTCTATCCCTCCATCTATAGGAAAAAAAAAAAAAAAAATGGAAGGGCGGAGCGCTGATATTCCCCCGGATTGGAGTCAAACCAAATATGGAGTCTGTCCTCTATTTCTCCCCCTCCCTCTGTTCCTAACAGCTTTTTTCCGCGGCTCGCTGAGAGGCCTTTAGAGTGCTCCCTCTGGCCGAGTCATTGACAAATGTTGCTTTGAAATGTAATGAAGTTTGAAATGGGAGCTGCGGTTACAATTATCCTCGGACAGGGCCTGTCACTGGCATGATATCACTATCTCTGGCAATTAGAATCAGCCGCGAGAGCGAGAGAACAAGAGCGCGAAAGAGAGATGGAGAGATCGGGTGACAGGCAGCGATCCCGGAGAGTTATATGGGTGTGTGGAGGCAGGACAGCAAACAAGTGGTGCATTCATGGAGGTATAGTGCTTTATTGTCTGCGGGGCAACTGTGTCCACATACTTTATGACTGTGCTCACTTGTGCTTGTAATCAAGGTAATTATAATTACAGCAGGTCTGAATCCATCCTATAGAAGCAAAATGCAGCGTCTATTATGCAGCTATAAAAAGTCATCATAATTAGATTTGCTGACATTTTATTGTCAGATGCACTTTTGTTTGTGGTAATTTTTAAAGTCGTCCTCGCTCCGGAGCAGGTGGCCAGCGTCTCTCCGTAAACCTGTGAGCTATCAATTAACTGCATTTCAAATGTTATCAGACTGTTACATCCTCCCCAACTGCTTTATTAGCCGTTTTTATGCACGCATTAACCATTACCTTTGCTTGATTGCCACTCGCAGTCTTTAAAAATGTGTTTGTGAGGCGGTTGATTGAGCAGAGCGGCGTGATGTTCGGAGCACATTAGCAACCTCTTTTTGTCTTGTTTTAAAGTATCCCATTCACATAAATGACCGAGCAGTCTACTTGAGGAAAATGGCTAATAAACCTTGAATTAAAGTTATTTCCAAGTTGCCAACTGAACAGCAGCACACGTGGGATTTCACTGGACCAGGAATGATAATAACCTTCTGAGTGAAAACACTTAAATATTTACAGATGGATGAGATGCAGCAGTGAAAGCTTTATAATATTTAAAAGCATTATTTACTTACTTTATTAGATTTAAAGCTGCAGTCGTGCGTTTCCAGACTGTTTTGCTGCTTTTAATTGAAATTACATTTATTTATTTCTGCCTGTAAATGTCAATGCTAATCATTCGCGTCTCTCACCAGGAACTTATGTGATGCACGTGTCGGCGTTCGACGCGGACGACAACACCACGGCTAACGGAATGGTTCGCTACCGAATCCTGTCCCAGACGCCGCACAGCCCCATCCCCAACATGTTCACCATCAACAGCGAGACGGGGGATATCGTGACGGTGGCACCTGGTCTCGATCGAGAGGTCAGTGGTTCGACTCTGCAAAAAAAAAATGATTTTAATCCAAGTTAATCCTCCAAATGAAGATGAAAAGGTGCTTTGTTTACCAGGACGACAGAGAGACGACTTTCAAATGTTACCATGTGTTACCACACACACACACATGCAGTCCATCTCTTTTCAGCAGTGAATTGTCTGCGGTCACCTTGTTTACGGAGCCCTTAAAGTTGTGACAAGATCCAAATGTGTTTATTCTCACAACATGGATGTGCCCGTGACAACTCCGCAAAGAAATCCCAGAGACAGATCATCCTCCCAAACTGTCACCGGTGACAGACCTATTAACAACACATCACGCCGCAGTGGGCCGCTCACGTTGAGTCGGGTGTGTGTGTGTTTGTGTGGTAAAGATAGTGTGGAAATATCTGCGATAGAATGCCCTTGACACCTGTCAGACAAACACAAAAGCCCATATAATCACATCTACACTCGATAAAACACGGCCAGCGGAGGGGGGAGAAAAGGAAACAGGAGGGAGCAATGGAACAAAAGCAGAGCCGGGTGGAAGAGGCATTACAACGAGTAGAGAGGAGGCAAATGTGAATTTGGCAATGACAATCGAGTGATTGAGACATGAGAGTGCCAGAGGGAAATTGAGGTATGAGCGAAACATGGACTGAAAATGTCTCAGTCAAACTTCTGCTTATTTTTACTCTGTTTTATCTGTACACTGCTAATCCAGGCAGTCAAGCCTAAATGCAGGATTAAACTCTTGCCACCCAGCAAACACAGAGTAAAGCCGTTTGTACTTCAAAGGACTTTCCATTGACGTAATTATTTCTCCTTGCATTGAATCTTTTTTTATATCCTTGTTAGTATCACACGAGATCATTGTTCTTTTCGCTTTTTCAGACCACAATGGAGTTTGCTCTAAATACAAATAGAAGAAATTCTTCCATCCATCTTCTGTACTGTTCTATCATACTAAGGGCCGGTGGTGCTTGAGCAGTAGAGCTTAATGCAGAGAGACACACTGAAATAAATACTTGTATTCTGATGGCAGCCTGTAAGCAAACCGTTTCGTACTTCTATCATTTTCTATGCCGCCGCTTTCCAAGTTATCGTCACATCAAGAACCATCCCTGCTCACACAGGATGAAAGTCAGGGTTTATCCTCATCAGGTTCCCACTCCATCGCAGTGCTAACGCAGAGAGATCGTCAGTGTGGAGGAAGCTAGTGTACCTGGGAAAAACCCCTGTGTGGAAGAAATTCAAACTCGGCACAAAGCGAATTCAGTCCCAAACGTCGTCCATCGGGAAGCAACAGTTCCAAGTTCTGCCAAGATGAGGGTTATTGGAACATTATCGTGAGGAAGAAAATGCACAACTCAGAGAGCAAATGTTGGTTTTGTAGTTGTTAGGATGTGGAGTCTAAAGAAAAGTCTGTATTTCTCACAGAAATCATATTTTTCAGGTGATTAGGCAAAAGTTTGACAAGATTTTTTTTTTCTTTTTTTTTTTTTCCAAAGTCCAATAATGAGATAGATTCATTATAATTTTTTCAGGCCCTATTTTGAAGAAGAAAATATTCTAACAAAAACTCACTGAGGTCAGCATGTTCTTGCAATTTTTAGCAAACTTGTCAAAAACTAAACTGACGCATGTGGCAACTCCTATGCAGCGTCACGTCTCCTGGCCAGGGACCCACTATATTTGCAGACGGGTCTTCAGTCCTGCCTACTAATTTCCTGTCGGAGTGAGGACTGCATGGAGATGAGGTTAATTTTTCTCAATGATACATGCAGAGCTTATCAGCAGGTAAAGGAACAGCTACAGACGAGCCTGTCTAACTTTTTCAACATTGCTCATCAACAATATATCCAACCCATGCTTGAAACGAATACTGACTTTCTTTTATAGACTCATGCCATGAAATACGTACTTCTACTTCCTTCTCACATCATTCCTAGACTGCAGATTAGAAGTTCTAAATCCCAAAGGGGGGAAAAAAATGCTTCTGTACTGTACATGAAGTTCATAGAAAGATGCTGCACAGCACACTACAGCGCTTCCTTGGTATACTTCTAGTCAGCACTTTGGCCCTTTGAAACTTTGAAAGTTTCCTCGTCTCTCTTCCTTTCTAGGACTTGGGTATAAGAGGTGTTAGGTGCTACGGAAAAAAAACACACACAAAAACCCATCTATTTTTGGTCCCCCCCCCCTCCCTCCCTTGCGCCTCGTTGCTTCCCCTGCCGCCTCTTATCCACTCCTCTGTTCTTTACTTTTGAAACGTCTTCTTCCTCCTCTTTGTAAACTCACACACTGATTCTCTTCTAAAGATTTCCACTGGTCTGCAGTGGACTTTTAAGAGCTTGTTGACAGTAACAGACCCCAATCCTCCGGAGGAAACGGGGTATGCTGCGGTGTTGTTGCAGTGTTGAGAGGTTCAGAGGAGCTCTACATAATTACTCCCTTGTCTAATTAGGGAGAGTGTTGTGTACACGGCATGCACAGGCTGATGGGACAGCGAGGCAAGCGCAAGATATGGAGGAAGAGGGGTGCGCGTGTGCGCGCGCGTCTCTGCTTGCGTGTGTCTGCCAATGTTAATGAGAGTGTGTGTACGGGGTTGGAGTTCAGCATCTCATCGAGCATCAAGATGAGAGAAACCGAGAGGAGCTGTCTAATCCTACTGATGTGGCGTCCTGGCCTAATTGGGATATTTACTCGGTAATTAGCAGGTGAGAGAGACACTGGGAATGTAATTGGGAATCTCAGTGACGAGACGCATTATCCAGACAGTCAGCTCCCGGGCTCCATCCTTCCTGCAGCCCATTAGCTGCACCCTGGGACAGAAGAAGAGACGGAGAGAACTACAAGGGGGAAAGTAGGAGGGAGGAAAAAAAAAACGGTGGAGAAGTAGCAGAAAAGCAAACTCAAAGACCCTTAAGTGCAAATAAGAGAAGCATATTTCAGCTTCGAGTGAAGTGACACTATCATTTTGAAAGATGAAATGCCGTCCATCACTTCACAGATATGTCTAATAATCGCCATCAGTCGGATCATTGTCTTTACATCTGTCCATCAGTGGCTCTGAATAAGCGACGCTTTTGATGGCTTTGATGGCTCACTGTAACCACGGGGAGGCTTCCCACTGCAGCCTTCAGAAGGTGTAAAGTCTAGATATGCTCCACTGAGGAGGTTTCAACTTAGTCAAATGAAAGACCTTCATTCTTGTGATTCTGGTTTTCAAACCATGGACAGTGACTACAGAGCAGAACACAGACTCAGCTTTTCCCCCTGGGAGCCACAGTCCGTGACTGCTGCTGTAGACATGAAGAAGAAAAGACCTTTTTGCAGATGAATAAGCGTACTTTGGTTTTTTGTTTCTCTCTCTCTCTCTCTCTCTCTGTCTGCATTCTACAGAAAGTGTCCCAGTACACCATCATCGTGCAGGCTACGGACATGGAGGGAAACCTGAACTTTGGCCTTTCCAACACAGCCACAGCCATCATCACAGTCACGGACATCAATGACAACCCGCCCATGCTGACCTCCAGAACTGTGAGTTATTACACATAAGGGAGAGGGGGGAAAGGGTAACAATCCTGAGAAGGAGGGCGACTTGGTTCAGAGGATAGGGTGGAAATGATTAGAATGCTGGAGGAGAAGGTGGGACCAAGTCGTATATTAGGAAAAAGACAAGAGAAGGGAAAGAAGTGATGGAAAAAAAAGACTTTAAATGGTGATTGCACTGAAATAAAAAACCAAAAACGGTTGCAATAAAACTCTTGTGTGGCAGCAATTCAAGATTTACGTAAGGACAATGAAGAGAGTTTGTCAGGTACTGGGGACACATGTCTTTGTAGGTGACCCAACCACATGTTCACCTTCACCTACTAATATATCATTAGTTTTCAGCCACGGGAAAACAGTGACCATTGCTAAAATCCCATGTTGATAAATGGTTGATTTTAGAAACAGTGAAAATATTGATGAAATGAAATAACCTTCCTTTGTAGCCAGCAAGCCATAAGCAAAAGAAAAACACACACACCAAAAACAATTTAGGAAGAGCAAAGAACCAAAACAGATTTGGTCAATAGAAAAATCAGCTGGCACAGCAGCAGCCCTCGCTGAGTCCCACAGTGCAAACACAACACTATTACAAAGCACAGCGCATCTTAACATGCACACAATGCTGTGCTTACTTTGTGGTGGAGAGTCCAGATTATTCCTGTTGGGGTCCAAACTCCCAGTGGTGATGGGTAAGAAAACTGCTGAAGAGTTCATCAAAGGAGGAAGGTACTCATGAAAGATGGCGCGGAGTCCTTTCTTGTGTTCTTGTGCAAACACGTAGCACATAAGGAAAGTTTCTCTCAATGGTGTCATTAGTTGGGTGGATGGGTGGATGGATGAATGATGAAGCTTCTTATCAGGTGCACCCTTTTTTGATACATGTCAAAGTAAAGAAGAAGTTAGATTTTTCCTTCCTGAGTCCACACAGAGTTGTTGTGACAGTATGGAGAGCAAAGAAGTCAAGACATCCCTGTCCGCCTTCAGCTTTTTCTAGCTCTTCTGGATGAGGAACTGAGCTTCTATCCTGTTGGTTCTGGGCTGACCAGGGCTGATCCTCCTGCAGGGCCATGCCTGGTGAACTTCTGGTGGGAGGAGACCAGGGTGTGCCATGTCTGAACCACCTGAGCTGGCTCTTTGAATGCAGAGGATTAGCAGCTCAATTTCAAGCCTCTCCAGGGTGGCTGAGCTTCTCGCTCTCTTGAGAACAGAGAGGCACTCCTCATAAGACACCAAGCTACTCGAACCCCTTCAGTTGGGAAATAGTTTCCCTCCTGGCTGGAAGTGGAGTGCTGTGAAACCATGGATTCCTGCAACGCGACCGCTTCACACAAAGTAGCAAATTGTTCCGGTGAATGGTGGAGGCCCTCATGTGGCAGTGCAAATGACAACATCATCTGCAAAGAAGCAGAGATCCCACATGGTCAGAGGTATTCTCCAATTCCACATACAGTTAGAGCACCGCCAGCAGCTGGTGTGCGAATTCCACAATGTTCCTCCACTCTCTTAGGTTTGACCATCCCTCAAAGCCTCTTCTCCAGTACCCAAAGGTAAATTAATTAAGCCAAATGAAATGTATTTCACTGTACTTAATGTATTTCTATAAACGGTGTGACTGGATTGCACTGTCACTAAATGAATTACTGAGGTTGAAGATTTCTCTTTTGATCCAGTCTTAGTCTGACTCTTCCTCTCAGAGCTGCTAAATGTTCCGATGTCTGGGTGGAACAGCCGAGATGGCAGCAGTGTTTTCCAGCATTCAGCTGAAAAGAAAGGAAATATATATTTGCATGGTTTGAAATAAGCTACATTTGATGCGGCTGACACATGAATTTATTTCGTGAAGTAAACATGGCCAAGTCAGTTCGCCTGCATTGTGTGTGTGTGTGTGTGTGTGTTGAAAAATCTTTCTAGGTGTCAGTGTGGCTTCAGGTGTCGGGATTATTCAGGTTGCGTGCTTCTCTATCATTGGTGATGAGAACACGGGCCTGTTGGGTAGATAAGGTGCTTAGCTCGGCAACAGCAGCCGGAGCGGCGGAGGCCATATCAGCAGTACGGAGCGCTCATCTCTTTGAGGTGGTAGCAGAACCGTTAGCATTAGCATTTGCCCTGGAGGCTATTAAGACCTTTATGATGATGAGTTAGCATTGCCAGTAAGCATGTGTCAGCCGCAGAGCTCATCAGAGAGCCGCTTCATCACACACAGCAGGAAATGTACAATTAGAGGGCAGAAAAAGGGAAAAAGAGACTAGAATAAGGAGACGGTGAGCAAGGAAAGAACAAAGAAAATAGCCGCGCTGACGTCTGGACCACCGGGCGTACTCTCAGATGAAAAATGAAAAAGGAAAAAAAAAAAAAAAGTGATGGGGAAATGATGGGAAGGGTGAAAAGAATAAAAAATTATTTAGTCGCAGGAGCTATTTTCTGCAGCACACTGATAAAGTGCAGACGTGCTCCGTTGTAAATCAGAGGTCTTTCCTGACTCGGCATCCCTTTCTTGCATTAAGATTCTCCGCCGATGGCAGTTTATTGATGATAGTGAGCAATAATAGATTGATATTCTCTAACTGTATTCCACTGTGTTTAAGTGCATTTCCATCATCGTCACGGCGGGGGGGGAGAGTTAATACGATCATGGATATTGATGATAAACTTTAGCGGAGGTTTTGGAGCCACTATGAGCCAAGCACGTTTACCCACTCCCTTCATAAATCATCCATTTTAGTGGAGGGATAACATAAAAACCATTTTGTTGAGAATGCAGGCCATTATGCAAATATTTAGTGTTTGCAATAAACCCCATAGATCTTTCAATGTGTCCCAGAAATATAAAGTTTGGGGAATTTGTCTTTAATGTTGATGATTAATATTTCATCATGCCTATCAGAGACTGGCCTATTTTTCAAGGCAGCAAAGGATGGTGTGTGTGGGTGTGTGTGTGTGTGTGTGTGTGTGTGTGTGTGTGTGTGTGTGTGTGTGTGTGTGTGTGTGTGTGTGTGTGTGTGTGTGTGTGTGTGTGTGTGTGTGTGTGTGTGTGTACACAGATGTGAAGGCTGCGGGTGCTTATTCATGACTGCGTATATGTATGCATTATGTTTGATGCGGACAGATGAGATGAAATGAAAAAAGTTCTTCATCTTGTTTGTTTGTTTATGCATTGAATGCAGCGCGCCATAATTGTATCTCGCATTTCATGTGGCGTTAATGTAAAGACTTATAATCATGCCGTCAGGAAGTCTGGGTGCAGGACTCTCCGCAGTGCGTCCTGACAGAGTTCAGATGATGAAGTTCCCTGTCACTTCTCCACGTTCTCTCCCTGCCTCCCCTCGCCTCCTTCGGTCTCTACCTACTGCCAGAATAATGACAGAGGGTTGAGGGTGTTGGCAAGAGGTGTTTTGTCAAGTGTTGTGAGCATGCCAACTGCGCTCTGTGCCAATCGCAATCAAAGAGCTTCCCCCTCCTTGACTTTAGCAGCACCGGGGACGAGATACAGTATCACAGGGAGAAAAACTGCCTGATCAGGCAAAGTCTGCTCCGCTGCCTAAAAGCCGTCAGACAGCAATTCAGCACTGAAACAATCACCAGCTGCATTGCATTGCGAGAACCAGCCGGAGCCAAAGTAGTACTCATCTGATAAATTATTAAGCGAGAAAAGGGAAGACAACAACGCCGAGGTTTTTCCAAAAGCAATTGAAAGACTTCTCTGTTTCAACCGTTATTGACAACGCCTCCCCAGCAGCCGTCAAAGATCATTTTCAGAAAAATTAAGAATTCCTAAGACACAAAGACGATCATTAAGTTGAGCTGAAATAGCAGATAGTTGTGAGGAACTGCCATTCTGAAGCAGAAAAAGCATATTTTCATTGGAAAGTGTATCCTATAGAGAGCCGTGAATGCTTTTGTTTCCTTGATGGTGTTTACATCAGTTGCACTCATTCAGCCATTTCTTTGTTCATTTTGTCAGCCTCTTAAGGCAAGTAATCTTATTTTACCTACATCAATTCAGAGCTGCATTAAATTAAAAAAAAAAACTAATCCAAAAATTGAGTTATTTGAAATTACTGTTATGATTTGTATGTTACACAATGAAACAACGTTTAACAATAAAAATAATAGCAAATGTAAAATGGATTTGCCTTGTAATGGTATTGAATTTGCTGTTATATATGGAGAGAGTTCTGAAAGGCTGGTTGGAGCAGGTATCTCATGTTTCCTGAACCCCGGAGCTTGTTCTAACTCACCGCATTGCTCTTCCTCCACAAGGAGGTTGATATGACAGTAAATTTCAAACTATCACAGCTGTGATGGATCCTTCAGTGCCTTCATTCTGGCCCGGTTGACACTTTGGCCATCGTTGTTTACTGTGTGCTGAGAAGGAAAGGGCTCTTAGGAGCTGAAGAGTCACGGAGGAGGTTTTATTTTATTGAATTGGCATTGGTGAGTCTCAAACCCACACCGCAGCTATGAAACACACACAAGTGCAAACACTCACAGTGACACTAACATACGACACACTTATCCAAAGCAGGCGGTGCATCAGGACCACCCGGACTTGTCTGTTGTCTTAAGAATGTCATTGAGTCTCTGAACAGCCCTCCTGACGCAGCCCCCCCCCCCCCCCCCCCCCCCCCCCCCTAATCTGCCCGCTGCTGTCGGCTGTTTGCTGGGTGATGCGAGGTTTGCCAGACGGGGTATTATGGTCCATTGGAGTGTTTGGTCTGAGGCTTTGCTCTTTGATATCCAGCACTCACTTAAGCGGCTCAGTAGCTCCTTCACGCCTGTTACTCATGGTTACACGGCGACTGTATGGCGCTGCATGCCTGTTGCCTCCAGATGAGGCGAAGACACGCCGACCTGGAGTGATTGGTGAGGAGCTGATGGGTTGTTTGTGTGTAGGTGGGGCTACAGGCAACTTGTGTTTTTTGCTGAGTTGCAGTGGAGTCGTGGCTGTCGTTAACTGGTCTTTGTGTTTTTTATCCCCTGAGCCCCGTGCGGCTTTGATCAATCCCCACCATAACAGACACATGACAGACAGCAGCTCACTCCACGTCAGGCTTATCGGGACAAAGCACATGTGTTTGTACAGCATGGGGACAACTAAAAACCACTTATACACACTCAAACAGCTGGTTCAACCCTCCCTACTGCAGGCCCCTTTCTCTTCATCCATTCTTTGCTCCTTTGTCACTCAGGCTTTCAGAGGAATGAAATATTGCTGCTCGTCAGGAGTGGGTACGAGACATACAGAAAACACTGAAACTGGAACGACGCTCCAGTCTGCATGGGCTTGATTTTGTGTAACTGTGTTTACTGCTTGTTTACTACTCTGCAGTGGTAAAAAAGACATCATTAAAATAATGCTACCTAAAAGCCTGAAGGGAAGTCTGTCTTTATAAAGTAGAACAGAAAGAAAGATAGATGCTTAATGGATTTTGTTGAAATTGCCACACTCAAACGGCTCAGTGCATCCAGAAAGTCTGTTAACGGTGGAACAAAACAAAACAACAATATTTTTGAGGTGATGTATCACAAAATGACATTTCTCTTTGCTTTTTCACAGTTTTCTGGCGAGGTCCCCGAAAACCGAGTGGACCTTGTGGTGGCTAATCTGACAGTTATCGATGCCGACCAGCCGCACTCGCCTAACTGGAACGCCGTCTACAGAATAATCAGCGGCGACCCGTCCGGGCACTTCACGATCCGCACCGACCCCGTCACCAATGACGGCATGGTCACCGTGGTGAAGGTGAGACACCCGTCGATCATAACCCGATCAGCTTTTGGCCTCATGGACGACACCGTTGGGAAGACAATGAAACCATTTTCTTTTTTTCTAGAATGTCAGTTCCTGTATGGATTTCAGCACAAAGTGGTGATAATAGACTACACAGTTAAATGGGGACAGACCGGGGTCTTTGCCTTTCATGTGCCCCTTTATGTCCAAATGAGGAATTGGAAGCTGCTGCGCCCTTCAGAAACAGCTCATACGCTCCCACGCAGACTCGAGCACAATGGCTGTTGTGACCACTGTAGCAAATTAAGTATTGATTTCTCAATTACAAAGGCAACAGTTTTTATACACTCATAATGTTCCAGTCACCGCGGTAAATGACAGCAGCAACAAAGACGTGTCTTGTAACAACCTGCTAGGGGAGTGTTTGACCTCCTGGATGAGCTTGTTTGAAGGTTTTAATATTTAGAAAAATAATACCAAAAAAAGAGATCACTATATTGCTATTCTGTGTCTCTGTTGTAGATCAGAATTAGGATTTGTGCCGCTCACAGTAAACACCACGTCTCATCCATTCTCGTAACTTATTTGTTGTTTGTGTGACCTTCAGGACCCAGGGGTATTTCAGATTGTGTAGCTGACATCTGCGAATCTCATCGCCCATCATACAATAATCTTAAGAAATAGCAAAAACATCTCCTCATAATTCCCCGAGCACCCTGAGCAATGAGCATTGGCATTTTGCTTCTCTTCATTATCTCTAGATGACTGCCTTTTATAATCCATTCCTCCAACTCCCTGATGTAAAATTCAGCAGGCAGCCGGGTACCCGTAAGCTTGCATAGGGACTCATGGGAGGTTATCAGGAAATCATAAAATAAGAGAAAGGACACCCCCTGGGAAGGAGCGAGCAATAGACTGTCTCAACAAGAAAACAGAGGGGCTCCTGCTCGCTCCGGGAAAACGGAGCTGGAACATTCACATCACACAGCTCGTGATAGGTAAAGGCAAGAAGCCATAAGAAGACGCTGCCTCGCTGTTCCTATTTTTACCAGGATGTCTGCGGCTGCTAGCGCCGAGACGTCGAATCGCGCTGACGCTGAGGTATGTGTCATTCCCTCAGCAGAGAGTTGGACTTCTCTGCAAACAGCGGGCGAGGTCTCACCCACAACGTGTCACGCGTTTACGCCGCTCACCGGGGAGTCCATGAAATGTGCTCCCATTTTGTTGCACTGTAAAGGAGCTGGTAGGAAAACACGCAAATAAAACTGCTGGTTTTTGAATGAGTCATTAAGATATGTAAATCACAGCTTATGGTAAATATGGAAGATGTCAGGAAAAGTGGAGGGGAGGAGAGGAGTGAAGCGCAGACAGATTTCCGGAGGATTGAGGAATGCAGTCCGCCGAGAGCGCCAATCACAGAAAGCTGGAGCGGGGCAGAGGTGAGAAGATGAGCGGGTAGAAAGTTGGAGTCCAGCGGAACAAATTAGGTGAAAGGAAGGAGTGGAATGAGTGAAACGATACAGAGGAGATGTAAGCTGTAGTGGCTCATGGGCAGAAGATGGAAGCCGTGTTATTGACCTCTCACCCCTCTGGCTTCCCTCAGGGTGTGTGCGCCTGAGTGTGTGTGTGTGTGTGTGTGCTTTAGTTAGCCTACAGCTATACTCTAGACCTCCCTGTGCTCTGAATACCACTGGCTGTAGATCAAAGAGCCTTGAGCGTGGTTAGCCTGCAAATGAGTTCCCAATACGCCGCGGGGTCGCAAACGAATACACACCCGCATGCTTACGTTTACTTATGCCTGCGTGCATGTACATAGACAAGACTATATCAAAATCTAAGATGCGCATAAACACCTCCTCTCCGATGCCCTTGTCAACCTGCCTCCATGATTAAAGATGTCTTTTTGTATCAGAGCTGTACTCTCACTGTCTACTAACAGTCAAACGCTGCAGCATAAACTGTAACTGTGCTGGAAATCATTAGAATTATCATCAACGCCACAGACACAGGCTCTGCAGCAGTAATCATCATCCACTTGTGTAGAAATGTGCCAGCCGTACCTACAAGCAGCATATTTGTTCTTTTTTTTTTTTTCTTTTTTCCTTGCTGTTGTCATTTGAACCCAATCGTGTCGTCTTCATTAGGGGAGCGCAGAGCTGTCACTCCGGTTTAAACTCAGCTGGCAAAATCCCCCATAGAATACACACATATACATACACACACACACACACACACACACACACTCACGCCCGCTCACTCAAAAGTCAGAGCCATGACAACAGCCAGTGAATTGTCTCAGCCCTGCTCGCTGTGTACGTTTGTTTGTCAAGGGGAGCACTTGACACAGCATCTGTTCGGTTATCGTGTCCTTTAACATGAACAAGGTTTAACACATATTCCCCCGGCTCCCGCTGCAATCAGTGTGGTGTTTGTAGTGCAGGGTACACTTAACAGATTTTCCCCATAAAACAAAGTAGTGATGATTTTATTAGTTGTAATGACGAGACGATGGGGAAGACGTTGCATTTTTTATATTATTCTGTTTTGACTCTGCTCATTTGCTCCCTGTTGCAAAACAAACATGCAGAAATAGTGCAAACGTGAGTTTGCCTCTTTGTTTTACTTCCTGCATTTGATGATGCTTGTTTAGGCTCCAGTCATCCATATAAAGATATGAAGGTTACCAACAAAGAAGGAAGCAAATAAATGTCCTCTTTAAACCTCTTCATGATCAGACTCTTTCCTCTCCTCCAGCCTGTAGACTTCGAGATGAACCGGGCCTTCATGCTGACGGTGGTGGTCTCCAATCAGGCCCACCTCGCCAGCGGCATCCAGTCCTCGCTGCAGTCCACAGCCGGGGTCACGATCTCCGTCCAGGACGTTAACGAGCCTCCTTACTTCCCCACAAACCCAAAACACATCCGCTTTGAGGAGGGAGTCCCAGCCGGCACCAGCCTGACGACCTTCTCCGCCTCGGATCCCGACCGACTCCAGATGCAGCAGATAATCAGGTACTGAATGACAGATTACACAATAAATATAATGTTTTTATGGCATGCATTTAGTTTGATTCTATGTTTAGGCGCACTCATTTAGACGTGATTAATTCTGTTGCATTTTTTTATAAGTATTGAACGTATTGTCTCATAAAAGGGTTAAAGCCTCGTTAGGAAGTTCAAGCCTGCCAGAAATCTCTCCATAGGCACCGATGTTGAGCTAAAAAGCTTCTTGGATAGGTTCCATGTCAGTAGTTAGGAGTCAAAGTTCAACAAGCAGACTATATTTTGGCATTGCCCATCCCTCAAAGTCTTCGTGTGGGAAGTTTACGAGCCAGCAGGGAACTGTGTGTGTGGAGGGGAAAAAGGTTAATAGGGAGCAATAGCTCCTGAGGTAATCAGGAGTGTTTGCATTCTGCAGCTTGCATGAGAACATACATGCAGGTGCGCACACACACACACACGAAGAAAGAGAGAGAGAGAGTATGCCGTGTGCAGCGAAGAGAGAACAGCTGGCTTGAGCCCAAACACCTGACACAGCATTACGTCCACCTGCAGTGCTCCTTCTCGGTGCAAAGCCCCTCTGGATTTTAAATGTAAACCAACCTTTAAACGACCAGCAGGCCTTTCCTCAGTCCTGCTGTCAGCTTGACAGCAGCCGAGGCTGCACTATGGCCTTTCAAACTTAGTGCTAATCTATTAAAAACACTTTGCAGGATACTGACATTGCAGAGAGAAGGTTACAGATTATGACCACACAAAATCTACTGCGCTTAAACCTGGGCTTGCAAACTGCACAACCGTGTCAGTTGTAATTTTTGCACAGGTGTGATCTCACCAGGCTGACAAAAAAAAAAAAAAAAATGGTGATTGAGTTCATACCGTGGATGTTTGGTGTGACATTTGGTGTGACTCCTCCCAGCCACCTCACACTTCTTTCCCATTTCCTCTGGAGTAAAGATCTAAACAAATTTCTCAGCTAATTTCACAGCAAATGAGAGTAAATTGGGTGTACATTATAATTTAGGAAGACACCAAATCTCTCTCTCTCTCGCTCTCCATTTTTCCCCGAGAGTGTGCTCTTGCTCTTTTAAATTACCTTCTTTGAAATTATCGGCTTCTTCCTCTTGTTCTTCTGTGACCTGCTGCACTTTACATGTTGAAGTTGAGTTTTAACCACCTGCTGCGGCGTGGCTCCGTCTCCTTAACATAAACACAAATGAAATCTCCTTCTTCTGCTTGCGTCACATGAAATGCCAAGAGAAAAAAATAGAACATTTGCCACCTCACTTATCTGCATCCATCTGGATGGGATCACCTTCAATCCTGCTGCAGGCTGTCATGCAGAGACATCAGTGTTTCTTATTATTTGAAAATCCAGGGGTCTATTTCTCCCAATCAGCTCAATATTAACTTCTATTTCTTCACTTTTAGCTCACAGAACAGATCTCAGTGCATATCCGTTATTGTCAACTGACACGCCGCTTTATATTGAGATAAGCCGCTGTGATTTGTGCCACATGTAATTTACAGCACGCGTCTGTTGGTGTGACGACGAAGCTTTATGTCTTCGTGAATGGTTGGTGCACATAAATAAAGAGAGGTACGACAGGGGGAAGATTTAGGCGGAGCATTAAAAGTCAAAAGTGAAGTTAAGAAAAACTGAGAGACTCTTGGGGGTGGAGGGGGGGGGGGCGGGTGGAAATGAGCTGAGCTGAGCTGACTCCAGGTCACGATTTGAACCTGACAGGTGCTCATCAAAGACAGGACCGACTGACAGTGTCCTGTTGGGGTTGGATGGAAAGCAGTGTGTGCAGGGGGAGAGCGCCGGGAAGAGTGAGGCATCATGCATCACCTGTCAGACGCCCCGACCAGTAAGGTCGAGACACGGGACTGGAGACACTGGCATAAATGATTACCCAAACCGCCTTGGCTAAGCTTGAGACATGCATTTTTCATCCTCAGGGTCGGGGGTTTGAAAAATAAATGTCATCCCTCTCCTTGCTGCTCGCTAAGATCACTAACCTGCCAGGCCTAATCATACATCTAGCAGCGCTCACACACCCACCAGCTCCCAAATGAGAGACGCCTTCTGGTGGAGGAGAGGCTGCGAGAATATTGGAAATCAGACACAGGAAGGAAGGAAGGAAGGAGTGAAACTTTCACAGACTGCATGAGCTGAATTCTGCATTCAAGGAATTGCACGACAGAAAGCAAGAGCTGTTTACTTTCACCGACAAAACAAACAAAAAAAATGGTTATGGCACTTCATTAAAAGTTAGTGACGGGGACTGTCATTTCCCCACAAGAATGTTGCTTACAGGTGGGACTTGTAAACAAAAACACAGTGTTTGTGTGTTTTCGCAGGCGTCACCGTAATGGCCGGAGACTTATCGCTCACTTAGCACTGTCAGAAAGTGGAGGTGAATAGAAATGACGTCCCGCTCCCAAGTTCGGTGAAGTTTTCCGGGACTTCGTGGAGATTGTCTCCCCATTGTGCCGGAAATGAGCTCAACCGAAGAGCGTTCGCACCAGACTTCATTTGTTTCATATATGCTGTATTATATCTGGACTGAGGGCTGTTCAAGAGACTTAATTAAAGTGTGGAGGTGAGCGGAGCACTCCGCTTTGTGAGGAAACCATTCTGCTGCGGCGTTTTAATCATCGTAGTGCACACACATGCATGGAGTGTTCCTGAGAGAGAATAGGCGGCCCGTGGCATTTTATGGGCCATTATGGAGGAAAACGTTTCACATACACCAGCTGCTTCGGTGCTTTTCTGTCCCATACTTTTAAACAATTGGGCGATCGAAATCACACAAACATGGATTGAAAGGTAAAAGAATAAATGAATGAAGGAAAACGTGCAAGAAATAATTTCAGGTAATTAAAGTTTAAATAATTGAAACAAAAGGTGCTGAATTTGTGGCATTTTTGCACGTTTGTTTTGCATCAAGAAGAAAACAACTCAGTAATTTTATTCAGTGTTCAGTGAAAAGAAAAAAAAAAGGAAAAGATGGGGAGGAGAGAAGAAACAAAGAAAGGCTGGATTTCATGTACAGAGGAAATGGCTAATTTAATTGAATTTCAATGTGACAATATCAGTGTTAAAAAAAGAAACAAGGTAAAAAAAAAAAAATCCAAAGAACAAACATTTTGTTCACTTGATCACAAATAAACACATCACTAGACCGCCGCTACATCCCAGTATTATTAAAAAAAAAAAAAAACAAATACATCAACAACAAAGCCACTGGAAACAGAAATGTTCCTGATCATGTTCAGATTTCATAATCCTGCTTTGTCACTTCATCTGCCAGACTTCATGTTTCAGACTCCATGTCCTCCTAAGCGGTGTGACGTTACTGTCGTCCTGCAGGCGCGTCACAAAACCACTTTATGGAAAAATAATGAACATGTCGGTGCTTCAGAGACTCCGTTTAAAAAAACTGTTAATTGTGGTTTTCGGGTGAGCAGTGACTTGTTGGAGTTGAATCATCTCTGCGAGGTTGCTGGGTAATTGGTGGAAAATCCAGGATTTGAGACCTTATTTATTAGGAAGATAATAATGCATTGGTTTTATATAGCGCTTTTCAGGACACTCAAAGACGCTTTACATTGCATTGCATTATTCATTCACACCATACTGGGTGGTGGTAAGCTACTGCTGTAGCCACAGCTGCCCTGGGGCAGGCTGACGGAAGCGAGGCTGCCAATCTGCGCCATCGGCCCCTCCGACCACCACCAACCATTCACTCTCACAACTTTCATACTAGGCAAGGTGGGTGAAGTGTCTTGCCCAAGGACACAATAAAGATGAAGCAATAAATGCAGAGTTGATCGGTGATCTTTAATGGTGCTGGGAGGCAGATTTTATTCCCTTTGGTCAGAGTCAGCTTTAATTCTTCACCCTGCTGGATTTAAGCTCATATTGACCAACATGACCAACGTATCGATCGGCTCTTGGGAGGAAATTCAGAAAATATATTTCACAGATCAAAACTATTTCTTTAATTAATTGAAATGCTTTTTTTTTTCTATTCTCCCAGCAACTGCAGGTATTGTGTTTTGGGAGAGTTAGCCAGTTACTTTTTCTTCGCTTACATAAAAGTGGCCCACTCTGTTTGCCCTGCGGTACGAGTGCTGACATTTGTGAGTTTGGCCAACAGAAATGCTGCAGAACAGAGCAGAGGAGTCGGTATCAAGTCACTCCTAATGAGGACATTGAAGTGAGATGATACAACCCCGATGCCCCATCCGAATGTCACCTTTCCCCCGCTCCCCCGTCCCTGATCATTTCCCCCCACCACCACCCTTTCATCCCACCCTCCCGCTGCGATGGACTCAAAGCGGCCCCGGTGGTGATTTCACAGTCCGCCAGTTAGCGGCGGCGGGCTCGGCTAGCCCGTGTGAAGCTGCCTAGAGTGTGGGAATGTCATCTCTGTGATCCCCTTCCCCACACTGCGCTACGCTTGGGATCATGCCCATTGCCTGCTGGGAAAATCCCACCTCCGTCACTGCAGGGAAGAGATTACACTCTCCGTCCACCCCCCCACCCCCACCTCCCTCCCTCCTCACCGCCACCCATCCTTCCAGGCTTTCACTTCTCTTCCATGTGAGCAGGAATGTACATGCGGTATTTAAGCGAAGCACGAATCAACGAGCGGGATGTACAGTAACACTCAGAGAGCTGCTATTCAGTAAACTGAAGAAAAAAATCAAAGGTTTAAGGGCAAATCCATTTCGATTTGGATTGATTTAAAAACCGTCGTATACCAGCAGGGCTTTTTTACCCAAACTGACATCCAGTAAATGAAATCAAGCTGATGCAGAAACCTTGTTGCAGGAGGTCAAAGCGTCACATGTTTGCAGACATTGATTCACACACAAAGAGGAAACTGCAGCAAAAAAGAGGGTTGATGAACTCTGTGTCATGAAGCGAGTGATAGGAAGAGGGAAGGCTCCAGACATCGATGAAAAAAAGGAAAAAAAAAATGTGTGAATACAAAAGTACAGGAAGATGAGGTGAGGCGCGTGACTTCAGAGAGATCAGATAAAACCGAGAGTGTGAAACAAGCCAAATGTGACAAAAGCCCAAGAAACAAGAACGGTTAGATCAGAGCGAGATTGGATTCGGTGCTTGAGATGATCTCCTGTTCCTCCCCCTTGCCCTTTATCCCCGGGGAGCGTCGCCACCTGCTACCGCAGCCACTCTCCCGTTTGATGACGGCTGCACCGATCCTGTCATCCTGACTGCACACAGCACCCCCTCCTCCCTCTGCCACATTTGCAAACATGCAAACACTAATGCGTGCATGTACTATATACCACACTCAGGCACTCTCCACACACACATACACACACACACACACAGTCATTTGCTGCAGTGCTTAACTAGGGAGGTAATTGACTTCAATACTTGGTACACAGGAGTGAAAAATGAAGTGAAATTGACTGTAGGCTGCAGGCGCTGTGGAGGAAGTCAATGAAGAATTAAACTGTGTGAAGGTCAGGCTGTTGCGGTTTTGCGAGTGTGTGTGTGTGTTTGCAGGCAATCTATGCATTCACAGGAGCAGCAGAAAATTTATAATTGCTTGTAAACATGGAAACGCCCACGCTAACTTCTCCATCGATCCGTCCTCGTGCGTCTTTAGGTACTCCAAGCTGAACGACCCCGCCGACTGGTTGTCCATCAACAGAACCAACGGTCAGATCGTAACGACGGCGATGCTGGACCGGGAGTCCGTCTACGTGAAGAACAACATATATGAAGCCACATTTCTGGCCACGGATAACGGTAAGAATCACTTTCACTCCACATGTGGCACCTATTACTGATTATTTTTTTCTTCTTCTTTTTTTTTGCCCTTTCCATGTGTAACTTCACTCCTACGGGCTTTAGCGACCCCGCACGATTTATTTACAGGCGCCAGAACATTCATCCATCCATCATCCACACCACTTAATCCCCGTGCAGGGTTCCAGGGTCGCTGGAGCCAATCCCAGCTAACTACTTGCGAGGGCAGGATACACCCTGGACAGGTCGCCCGTCCATCACAGGTCACACACAGACAGACAGACAAACACACACACACACACTCACAGTCACTAAGATTTCTGAAAATAAATCGTGGCGGCATAAATGCAGGGAATAGAATGAATAATTCTGCTACAATAGTCGCAGACTAGATTTAAAGACTGAAAGGATTTTGAAATCAACGCCTCTAACTAACATTATTGTTTTGGATCTCAACAGCCGTTCATTGATTTAATTAATTACTTTTTACTCGTGAAAAAAGCTCAGGGAATCTGGCATTGAGCCATAAATTACCACACAGCCCGTGCGGCATATGAATTGGAGTTCTGGGTGGCCTGTGGGTGGAAATTTAATTCGAGATCTGCGAGGATGGCCTCATCCTCCCACTTTTTGGTTTAACTTACCGACAAAAGCCTGAATATATATATGTAAATGTTCCTGAATGTGGGACTTCAATGATTTTATTTATGAAGAAACTGTATTGCTCTAGTTTTTATCTAAATCCATTTACATCTTATGTTTCCTTGTTTCATGATTTACAGTTAATGTTAGCTGAACGTCACATACATCTATCTTATACGAATATATCTGTCATACAATAAAAACCTACGTCAAAACAGAAATGACTCTAGAATTGTGCATTTTTAAGGAATTTAAAAAATATCTACAGCTTTGTGACTGAATCCTAACGAGGCTTTATTGTGTTTCTGTGGATTGTATATCATCTTGATAGGAATAGTGATAAGAACACGGGGGGCGTGTCGCACACGGCTGCTGTGCTCCTGGGTTAAAGTTAAAGAAAACCCTGGATTCACACAACCGGTCACAGTGCTGATCCTCACATCTCGGCTGCCCAAGCCCCGCCGACTTCCTTTTCGCTTTGCGAATTTCTGTGGCGCACATTATTTGTTCTGCCACAAAGTTGAAACTCGAGCTTAACCAAGCACAAACTCCATCACGGTAAACAAATAAGTTCCCTTTTTTTTTCTCTCTCTCTCTCTCTCTCTCTCTCCTCAAGTGGAAGTGAGTGCTTTTTTCTCAAGTAAAAAGGGAAAGCTTTTTCCCTCTCAAATTACCTTATCAGTGACATGCAGTGCAGTGGTGTGTTTACCTTAAGTTGAGCTGGCTTTGAAACACTGCTGTATTTATAGACGCTGGTATGAGTGGTTGCATTCATTCGCAGAAAATTTGTGCGGGCATGTGTGTGTAGTTCCCGGTTATTCACGCTGATTGACAGTGGAAGACACCGACACGTGTAGCCAATTCCTTTTTTTTTCCCCTCACTGGGTGTTTTAATGACCCTCTTCATAACGGCATGGTACTCGCTTCCTTGAATAACCCAGGAATGTTTTTCTTTTTTTTTTTAAATCTCAGTTTAGACAGGCAATTCGCCCAAAGTTCAGGTTGTGTACATGCGTGCAGGCGTGTTGGAGTCCGTGTGCAGCAGTCTGATTATGTGGGAGTTGCTGGAGTGCCAGCCGTCACAACGTGAGAGGGATTATGGAGAGGAGTGCTATGAGACGGCGAGGATAGACGGGACGCGCAGAGGTGGTGAAAGTACAGTTTTGATGCCACCCCTGACAAAATTTGACTTCTTTAGACCCTTTAGGACACTTTTGTGCGGTAAAACACGTCTGGTATTGTCTATGTTCATTTTTGTTGAAGAGTATATGGTAGAAGTAGAGGCAGAAGTGTTTTCACTCCGCCTGAACACCTCTCAACCACCGTCAGAAAAAGGGAGTTAATACAAATCCTTTTGAGGAATTTACACAAACATAATTATTTATTTAGCTGGTTAAAACCCACATAATTCTCCTATCAGCTGTGGCAAGCTGCTTCCACATGTCCCCCATACATGGCTGGGATTAACAAACCAGCCGAACAGCAGAGCCTCCGTGTGTGTGTGTCAATGTGTGTGAGTGTGTGTGTGTGTGTGTGTGTGTGTGTGTGTGTGTGTGTGTGTGTGTGTGTGCGTGTGTGTGTGTGTGTATGCGCATAGCTGTGTGTGTGACTGAACCTGTGCTTATTAAACGCCTATATTTATGGTGCAGTATACAGTACAGTTTTAGGCAGGTGTTAGAAATGTGTAGCCAAGTAACAACGCTGTGATAAAGGTGATTCCACCAAATATTGATTTGATTCACTTGATTCTTTTAAAATTCTGCTGAAAATTAACTTTAAACACTATAATGAACCATTTTGACTCTGCAGCAGTTTTTATTTTTTGTTTTTCGCACCCCTACAGAACACGTCACTCCCATACATTCGTGTTAAAAGAAGCAATCAGAATATCCCTGGTTCAAGTAGAGGCTTGGGGGTTTGCATGTTCTACCTTTACATACATGAGTTATCTGTTGGTTCTTTGGTTCCCGCCCACAGAGAGGTGCTCTTAATGACCTGTCTGTCTCCCCGTTTAAAAAAGTTGAACTACAGTTGTGTTACCTGTTCATCTTCACCAACATAGTAAATAAAACCTGTGACCTGTGACTACCTTTCCAGGATGTGTGCTGCTTTTGCTTACTTCGCTAGACTGTGCTTTTGGTTTGCCTGCATTTCTTGAGTGATAAACCGAGAATAACAAATGTCATTTTGCTGAAACGGGACTGTGGAATGAGGATTTTGCTTTCCTGCATTCTCTGCAGGCTTGCTGGATGGAGCGCTGAGCCATCACAAACACAGAGTTGAACATGTTGAAGTTATCAAACGCATTGAAGCTTTACAGCAATTAAATCTAAATTTGGCAAACAAAAAAAGAAAGAAGAAGAGGGAATGTGTGTGAGATGATCTGTCATGAAGTCAAAGCTGTGGGAAGAACCAGAGCAGCACGATAGATTCAGAAAGATTGACAATTTCACAAAAAGTGGGACAACATAAGAAAATACTGTATAATGAAGTCTACAAATTATCATTTATTTCACAATATCAAGTCTGTTTTGTATGAATCACACAGTGTCTATGAAGCTATAGGTGTGAATATGGACGTAGTGATGAATTATTTTGCCTCATAGCAAGAACTTTGCCTTGTGATGGACTGGCCAGCTGTCCCTTCCTTTTCACTGGGATCCGATGCTCAGTCAGTTCAGAAAATGGATAGACATAAACGTAATGGCCCTCAGTAGAGCTCAGAAATGTATTTAAAGCTTCTAAACACTGAAAATGTTCATTGACTCATCCATTTATGATTACATCTCTTTGACTCACTCTTGCAAATTAGGCTAATTAAAGCTTGGGCTTATTCCAGCGAACACTCAGCAACAAGCCAGAGCACACAATAGACAGGTTACTGGCCTCAAGCCTCCCTCTGTACTGTAACTCAATGATCCCTTGTCCTGTCTTTATTTATCGGTTCAATGTTAAAAAGCCATCTCCAGTATTAATCATCGCATTAGCAGGCAGGCAGAGCTCAAGCTGTCACCAGCCTCACTCCAGACCCCGTTCTCAGCTCCCTTTTGCACTTCTTGTGGCAAATGTCTTGCTCTGTTGCCACATTTAATTGGCAGATTTGTAAGCTTTGCATAAATCTCTGTAAATTACACCGCCCTTATCTCGTCCCAGAGATGGGCCCCGGGGTCTCCTGATTCCATGCAGCGGCTCAGCCGCTGGGGCATGACAGGGAAATGATTCGTAATTGGAGGCAGCTAAGGGTCATCACCCCCTGACACTCTCCCAATAAACAGCTCCGAGATCTGCACTGCACACATTCTTCAGGTTTTTTAAGGGAGGGGTTTGGATTTTCCTGTGCTTTTATCTTATTTTTTTTGCTTTTTTGCCTTGCACTTATATTTTCATGTATTCTTCTCTCTGCTCGGTTGTCCACTTGCTGATCAGGCCATTCTTTATCCTCTGTAAAAGCCGTGACTGATGGTGTGTTGCTGCGTTCCGTCACTGAAGCAGCTTCATCAGTGCGCCTGTGTGCACCAGCGCACGTTATTGCAGTCCGAAGCTGACGGTGTAGCTTCACTAGCAGCTTCAGACCGACGGCCTCCTCTTAGCTTCAGACTGACATTAGACCACGTTCTTTTACAGTGCTTTGCTTGCTTGTGAACGTTGTGCACTTTAAAGAAGTCCTTTATGGCTTTTAAAGCGGAGTTAAAAATCTATTTGGTGCACATGCAGTGAAGACACAAAAGCACATATGTGGCACAGTTTGTGTGCAACAATTGTGAACCGTGCAATAAGAGTGTCCTGTTCCTCTTCCTCAAATGCTTTTTAATGAAGAATCTTTATGCCCAAAACCATAGATGACTCTCATGGTGTTGTGTAAATACACACAGACAAGGAGTTGTTTGATTGTGTTACAGTCATCATTAGTGTACCTAAGACGTCTCTGGGCGATTGGATGTGCCGTGCCTGCATCTGGATTGACTGTGATGGGTTTGATTTGGCTCTGAGGCTAAAAGAGGAACTGGAAAGCACAACTGTCAGAAGTGTTTCTGTCAGCGGGAGAAATCCTCCTCCAGCTCTATACCATCTCCACCTCTGGCATCATCGTGAATGAACAATGTTCCTTTCACTTCTCTTCCTCCTTTTTGTCTCTCTCTCTTCTTACCCTCCTTCATTATTGCCTTCCTCTGTCGGACTGCAGCCCGTCTCTCCTCCGTTTCGTTCGTCCCTTTCGCTGCACACGTCTTCTCCCCTCATCTTCTCCTCCCGTCTTGATGTATTCTTCTCCGTCTTCTTCCTCTCAGGCTCTCCTGCAGCCAGCGGCACGGGCACGCTGCAGATCTATCTGATAGATATTAATGACAACCCGCCGGCGCTCATACCCAAGGAGTCTCAGATCTGTGAACGGATGAACAAGAACGTCAACGGCGTCAACATCACCGCCGCCGACGCCGACACCGACCCCAACGCCGGGCCCTTCGTCTTCGAGCTGCCGAACTTCCCCACCAGCATCCGCCGCAACTGGACCATCTCCCGGATCAGTGGTATGATGGGAAAAAAACGAATGAAAATATAAGAAATTTAATTTTTGTGGATATCGAGTGTGATTTGAAGTTCTTCGCCGTGAACCGGCTCTAAAAGTCTTACTTGATGTCTGCATTATTTTGGAGGCTTTTTGAACAATTTGCATTCATGAATGTACTTTTTGAAATTGCCTTTCATGGTTTCAAGTCTGTCAAAAGGCCCATAGTTATAATATTTAAGCAGAGCTTAATTTAACACCAACTGTTTTTTTTTTTTTTCCCCTGAAGGGAAACTTTAACAAGATACACGTTTTGAGTTCATTACACAGAATGAATAAGAATTTAAAGTTTCCAAGGTATCCAAAACTTTAAATTTGATATTGAAATTAGATTCTAATTAAGATTTTTGCCTGGCTGAACATCAATGTTATATCATGGTAATTTAATCTTCGGATAGAAATTGAATTTCGGAATAGTAAATAAGACTTTTCTCTTTCCGATTCACTCTTCACAGGCGATTACGCCCGTCTGGGTCTGCGGTACCAGATCTATTTGGAGCCGGGGGTTTATGAGGTGCCGGTGACCGTGTCGGACTCGGGCAACCCTCCGCTGTCCAACAGGTCCATCATCAAAGTGAAGGTCTGCCCCTGCGACGAAAACGGAGACTGCACCACACTCGGGGCGGTGGCGGCCGCGGGACTCGGCACCGGAGCGATTATCTCCATCCTCATCTGCATCATCATACTGCTCAGTGAGTCGTGGATCCTCCGCCGCTCGGCGCTCCGGCATGTCACACACCCACACGTTTACAGGATCAAAAGTGGCCTCTGATTGCCTTTGTTTGAAAAAAAAAAAAAAAAAAAAAAAGAAGTGAGAAAAAGTGGAGCAGAGGGCAGTCATTAAACATTCACCAGGCTTTAATACACCAACATGAACAGCACTTTGTATAATGGATGAATCCCTCCGCTGCTGCAAAACCCTCCAGCATCTATAAACTGGGGATGTTTTGTCTTCTTCTCCTGGTCGGGGAAACACTTCTGCAGCAACAGTTATTTGTATTATTACTTTGTTTCTCACACAGAAAATCCAGTCCTGCAGATCCTATTTGTTCACAACTTCTTTTCAAGCAGTTACTGTCAAATATTGTTAAATTATTTCATTACCATTTTAAACACAAGCTAAAAGTTTCACACTGACCCACTTTAATAACTTCACGCTTTCATGTTTGTTTGCTGAAGCGCCACACACCGAGTTGAGAAAAACTTTTTTCACTGATGATGCACGAACACCTTGCAGATGAAGCCACAAAGAATAAAGTTCAATTTCACTGATAAAAAAAAAAAAAAACATTATGCCTAAAAATAGAGAGATTTAAAAGACAAGAAAATAAATAACTGTTTGAGTGTGGTTGGTGCATTCCGCTCTGCTTTTGTTGTTGTGTGATTAGTGAGGAAAAGGTCGCGGCGATGCCTTTTTTAAGCATCTGTGAAACAAATGTCAGATTGACATTCATGTTTCAAGGTGAGATTGACATTTTCCAAAGCCAATTGGGCCGCGTGTAAATCATGCATGAGCTCAAGCTGCTATTCAATCCTATTCCATCTGCTGGTATAGAAGAGACGTCCTCTAGTAACTCAACCACGCAGCGATGACAGGTTATCAGGTACGAGACGCTGATTCCATGGAAGAGAAAGGCCAAAACACTCCAGTGGTTGTATTCTAATAATTATTTTGCACCGATTAAGATGTAATATTTGTGTATTTTTGAATATATGGAGTTCAAAAAATGACAGAGAGAAATACGCAAAAACAGGACTTAAAGTGAACTTTAACATCCAATCAGCACAATATAAAGATGGAGTGTCGGTTAAAGCAGCGAGCAAGTTGTTAAATTAAGGCAAACGAGAACAAACGGACTGCTGAGACAAAGTGGAAAAACAGGCGAAGCTGGGAAAACAGTCGGACCTACGAAGACAAAGAGCAACTACATTAACCTAAGAACACCAAGGCGAGGAGGTTCAGGTGAAGCACATCATGAGGAAAGCAAACAATCACTGAATGGAAAACTTCTGCCCAAGTTGATAAAGCAAACTCTTAGGCAAAACACAAACACAATGGAAAATTGGGTTTGAGGGACGCATCTCGAACCAGTTGAAGCAGTCAGATCAACAATCAGTGAATTAATTTTTATTTCTTCAACACTGCTGGGAAAAGAATGATGAATGATGCAGCACAAAGTTGTTACCAATAAAAACAAACACAGATACAAAATTAAATTTAAAATCAAGGCAGCACAGAGTGCTATCTGACATCTGCAGTGTGGGAACAACCAGAGTAAAACATTTAAAATGTCACAAAATTAAAATAAACACAAAGATAAGACAATAGCCAAGTACAGCTGCTTCATTTGCTCTCAGAGAATAAACTGTGATAATAAAATGTGTTGTGTTGTGGATGTGTTTATGGTGGAAGTTAGCAAACATATTGGACAGTTAAAGCAATTAAATTAAAATTTGGCCTGAAGAAAAAGAGTAAAACTGACACAATCCGCCATAAAGTCAAAGCTGAGACAAAAAAAAAAGAGCACTGGTAAAGATTCGGGTAAGACTGCAAGACCTATTAAAGAGTACAGTGCAGAAAATATCCAACAATAAAATCTGAGGAGAAAAGTCAAAGGGGGCCAAAAGAGGAAATGCGTCTCACCACAAAAACAGCAGCATCTCTACTCACAAAACAATCATTTTCAGATATTGGAAATCAAATTCCACATTGTACACAAATCTATTAGCATCGACTCCTCCCAGAGCTGTGGTTGATTTGGTGCTCATCTATTTCCCATTCAGCCCGTTGGCCACAATCTGAAGCGCTTCCTTTTATTAGATCAGTGTTAACAGGAAATGTCAGGTTTTCACCACATATCATTCAAGCTCACCTTCAGTAAATCAGGCGATTTGCAGATTGTCATCATGACATGTCCTGATAAATCCACATATGTAGACACGTTAATCTATAAGCCTAGATGAAGATTCATGACTCCGTATGAGCAACCAAACAGCCGATTTGAAAAAAAAAAAACTCTGAAGTGCTTCCTGATTGTCAGTTGTTTCCTGTCTCTCCTCTGTTCCCTTGCTGGTTGCTGCAGCATGCCCTAAAGGTCTGTCACAATCACGTGTGCGTCCTTGCAGGCATGGTGTTGCTGTTCGTGGTGTGGATCAAGCGCAGAGAAAAAGAGAGGCAGACAAAGCAGCTGCTCATCGACCCAGAAGACGATGTCAGAGACAACATCCTCAAATATGACGAAGAGGGCGGAGGAGAGGAGGACCAAGTGAGTTCCTGCAGGACACACACACACACACTCGCGCACGTGAATACGGTACGTACGTGCTTTTCAGAGCTGACCTTTGCGTTGCTTGCGTCTCCCCCCCCCCCCCCCCCGTGGCGCTGCAGGACTACGATCTGAGCCAGCTGCAGCAGCCCGACTCCCTGGAGCACATCATCAGCAAGCCGCCCGGCGTCCGCAGGGTCGACGAGCGCCCCATCATCCCCGAGTCCCAGTACCCCATCAGACCCGTGGTGCCCCACCCCGGCGACATCGGGGACTTCATCCACGAGGTAAACAGACGCGGTCCCAGCAGTCATTAGGCGGTTTCCCCCGCTGAGAGTCGGCCTCTCGCTGGAACTCTCCATCGATCTGACATTTAATGTGATTACACATTTCTGAAAGCTGCTCTGCGTGTAAACTCCAGTGTGGCGATGGGAACGGGTTTTGTTTGACTTTACAGTTACTCTCACTTTGTCAGGTTTATATACACACACACACACGCACACACACACACACGCACACACACGTACACGCAGACATGCACTGTCACACTCACAACTCCAGTGCTGGCACACTGATGCGAGAAAATGCTGATTGACAGACTCGTGACAACACGTTCACACTCGAGAGGTGTTGGCAGCTGTTCAGCTTTCATCCATTCAGCCTTGACTCTCTCTCTCTCTCTCTCTCTCTCCCTCTCCTTCTCTTTCACCTCTCACTCTCTTTCTGTACCTTTCTCTCGCTCTCCCTCTTTCCCCCCCCTGACACATGTACTCACCTGATCTCGCTCCAGCAGTCTGGTAAAACACAAACACGCCAAACGCACGCTGTTCCTGCCGCGCGCTGCTCCCACGGGGGCCGGGTCGTTTTAGCTTTCTATCCACACCATCGCCTGTTTTTTCATCAAACAGGACAGAAAGCCCAGTCTCTTCATCTTTCTGACCTTCAGGTCATTTACTGTACTGTACTGACTGCATTATTTGTGCATCCGTATACATGATAGACTGCAGTTTGTGCGTCAAACTGGTGCTAGCCTGTTAAAAAGAGGCTTTAATTTAAACGCGCTCCTGAACGCAAACTGCAGAATTTCCACCAGCTGTGCCGTACTAGACGAATTGTCCCCAGGAAGCCTGTAATGATGGTTTAATCAGCCATTTATGCTGCTTATCTCCTCAAAACTTATAAGTGTTAAGGACTTTAGGTACGCTTTACACTTCACTGCAAAATTCTCCAAAGAAAGTAATTAAAGCACTAAATCTCAGGCCTGTACAAGAACTGCATCAACGGTTCTGTTTTGTTGTAAAAATCTATAGGAATATCTGTTTGTAGATGTTTTTCATGTGCAATATAATGCAGGTTATTAAAGGTATATCATATATCAAGCTACAGCAAAGGCATCTTCTCATTTCACTGTACGCTATAAACTGCAGATTGAACTTTTGTTTCATAGTTTTGTACCATTTTCTAGGTTATCAATAGCTTCCATCATCATGCCAGGCAGCAGTGAAATAATATATAATACATGACTACAGTAGCTTCAACGTTGAGTAGCAGGTGATATTTTAATGATAACTTACTTTAACGTGATTTAATATGAATTTCAAGATCAATCTGAAGTTAGGTCTTCAGGTTTTTTTGGGTTTTTATTTTAACAGTGAGCACGACTGTTGAAGCATCCCGGACAGAGAAAAGACTCCTGGTGAATTTTTAAGTGAAAGCAACGACCTTCAGCACTCGGCTGTATTTTAATATAAGGTGCTGAACTTTCTTTAGCGGTGTTGTTCTGTCTCCCGAAGCCCAATGACATCAATTATTTAAGAATAATTGTATTTGTTTCGTTTGTCTGTGAAGTGCACAGAGAGTCTAACTTTCGACAGTATTGCTCTACTGTGAGCTGAGCTGATGTTCAGACTACTGATCAAACAGAAGTTAGTTATTAGATATTCTTCAGTCAACATGTAATGACTTCCTGTTGTCGTTGTTCGCTTCTTCTTCAGGGTTTGCGAGCAGCAGACAACGACCCCACGGCGCCGCCCTACGACTCCCTCCTGGTGTTTGACTACGAGGGCAGCGGCTCCACCGCCGGCTCCGTCAGCTCGCTCAACTCCTCCAGCACGGGGGACCAGGACTATGACTACCTCAACGACTGGGGCCCCCGCTTCAAGAAGCTGGCCGACATGTACGGAGGAGGGGACGAGGACTGAAGACGCCGTCCCGTCTCAAACGCGCACACACACACACACACACACACATACACACACGCGCGCACACTCTCCCTCGTCCCGTCAGCTGGCCTGCCATGCTCCGCCCCAACCCCCCCAGCGTCGCACGGGGGGCTTTCCCGCCCGTACTGAACACAGTTATCTAAAGACACGTTCACTCCGACCAACTGACCGACCGACCGACCGACCAATCGAATTCCCCGCCGCAGAGGAGCAGCGCCGAGTCGGCTTCAGGTGCTCTCCTCTTCCTCCTCCTCCTCCTCCTCCTCCTCCGCCGCCGCCTCCCGTCTCAGACTGAAGCGGAGGCTCTGGTTTTACAGGCTTCTCACAGTGTATGTTTTCAAACTCTTGTGCTTTTGTTACAGTTCTTTTTTTTTTGGTCTATGCCAGATGTAGATTGTAGTTACATTTGTCAGATTCTGTTTTTACTTTATTTTGTGTAGGCTTTTTTTTTTCGTCCTCATTCCCCTTCGATTCAAGCTGTTCCCTATTCCTGAGGGTTTTCACTTTTCCCTCGCTGTCAGCCCCCGCCTGCCTCTCTGAAGAAGCTTTAGGTTGAGCTGCTCGCTTTGTCTGAGGCAAACAAAAGGGAAAAAAAAAAAGAAAAGAAGAACAAGAACATAGATATGAAAGTCCTTCCTGCAAGGAGGGCCCTGGTTTATTCTTTCTTGAACTTGAATTACTTAGAACAGAAGCACTGTTGTTTTAAAAAAAAAAAAAAGTGCCTTCAGTGGTGCGCATCTTAGCAGACTCCCGCTAACTCAGGATTGGTTGCCATTTTCCGGGCCCCCACACGACCCCTGACCCTTTAATTCAGACCCCCCCCCCTTGTCATACCCCCCCCCCCCCCCCCCCCTCCCCCGTCCTGCAGGGCCGTGGCGGCTGTGGGAGACGTCAGCGCTGGCGTCAGAGGAGCGGCGGCCGGCTCGCGGGGGGCGTTTAACGTTTAGACGTACTGTACATAGAGAAGCCGGCGGTGTGTCTGGAAGTTGTGGACAAATCAGTAACTCTTCAAGCCAGGCATGTCTGTGCTCTGAGATCACAGCCAACTTGAATGTGATCACCAGGAATCACAGAAAACACACATAACGGGACCGTCTTAGAGAAGAAACGCATCGAGTGTCTTTTGTTCATTGTGGCTTTAATAACAGCTGTGTTTGTTTTGCTGTGTTTGCAGCTGAAATGTAAAAAGCGTTGATATATGAGACACGAACACTGACAACCTCCATGAAGTTACTGTGTATGAAGTACATGTGAGAGTTATCTCTTTTTTTCTTTTTTTTTTCTTTATTCTCCATTGTTTCTCCACAAAAGTTTTGACAATACAAACTTTGGTCCGGGTCCCTGTCATGGAAACGGAGGGAATTGAGCCTCAGCCAGGGACTTAGCGCCGTCGCAATCTGTCTCTCTTCAGGCAGCATTTCATTCATCTGAAATTTTCTCCTGAAATTTTTTTGGCTTGGAGTTCAAGAGGTTTTGAAAAGAAGTTAAGGGAAGGGAAAGCCTCTACGAAGCTCTGCACTTTATCAAAGCAGAGGGGGGAAAGAAAAAAAAAAAACTCAGCGAAAGCATGAGTAATAAGTCTTTCTACAAGACAGACATTTGTGAAAGACATTTTTGTTGTGACTTAATGAAAAAGCGGCACTACCCACGGGCTTTTGTAATCATATTTCAGGCCCCCAGAACTGCGTTGAGCGACCAAGGGAAAAAAAAAAAAGAGCTTTAGTCTGTGTATTAAATCATTAAAATATGCAAAACATTTCAGAGAGGGACCAGGGAGATGCTGGTGAATGATAGAAAGGTTTAATCATTCCTTATCTTCTGAGGGCCCATTGAAAGGCTTCTCAGTGGCGACGAGCTGGAGCTGGCTCTGGATTGGCCGGGACTTCAATTAATTCTGAAAATGATGAATGCTGGTTGGAAATCTCCACAGAAGATGTGATGAACAGGACTCCTTTTTTTTCCCCCAATCTTAGCTGTTTTATTAAAACATTTTAATTTGGACAAATGATAATTAATTCACAAAGCTGATTTTAAAAATGTCTATTTTTAGGCTGAGTGGAGAGGAAATTGTTTTTTGAGAATCCAGGTGAATTGAGGTTTAACTCAGAACAGGAAAAGAGACATCTAAGTGTAATTATTAAAGGATAACAGGGTAGCAGCTTCTTGATTTTTGATTCATAGGTCGATGAGCGTCAGCCAGACTGTAACGCAGAGAGAAAGGCGCTGGTTTCCACGGCCCGACGGGGGGGTTCAACGCTCATCTCGCTCAGCCTCCAACACATTACCCACAAAATAAACACAGCTGTTATGTTCTGCTGTTTGTGATTATTCCTTACATGTTAATGTTGTATATACAGAGCAGCTTTTTTTTTTTTTTTTTTTTTTCATACATTCGGTGAAATGATTTATCTTTTAATGTGCGGCGTCTGCATTTCCTGTCACTCCCCCCTTCGTGTTTCACAGGAAAACCCGGCGCAAGTTGTATTTCACAAAAAGCCATGTGCATCGAAAGAGGGGTCTGTATGATTCCGTGTGAGCTGAACAGCCGTACACAAGGCTCCACTTCATCCCGACGTGTACAGTCCATACAGGCACACACACTCACTCCTCTAGGCCTTACTGTATATATGTGAGTGTTCTATAATATATGAGCCCGGTCAGCATTGTTCTAATTCGGCTGATCGGCCATCCGGTGTTCACAGAGTACAGAAATGCTTTATGGATCGCTCTCTTTATTAGACATTCAGACCCGAGTCTGGGCCACACATTATCAGATGGTCCACACACACACACACACACACACACACACACACACACACACACACACACACACACACACACACACACACACACTTTACACAAGGTACCTGACCTTTATAACTGTGTCATACATACATAGCAGGATGCCATTATGATACTGAATGTTCTCAATGACTCACAGTTACGCTCGGCAGCAGGTCAACGCTGGAGTCGGTCGGACTTGACTCTGTTCAGACGCAATCCGCGGCAACGACTAAAAGCTGATCGATCATTACGCGTTTTGTACTCGGTCCTCTTGTCTTATTGGCGTTCCCTCGCTGAAATGAGGGAGGAATTAGCAAATGAAGGAAGAACCGCCACACGCTGCTGTCGGACACTGCCTGGCCCAGGACGTATAAACACACACACACACACACACACACACACACACACACACACACACACCATCGAAGTTCGTCCTGCTGACAGACAGGCAGCAGTGTTTTCTATGAGTTCTCCCAAAACTCTCCGAGTCCAAGTGTACATATTGTAGTATTTGCTTGAAGCTAAAACAGACCGAGTTAGGCAAACTGTAACTGTACAATTGGAGCTTTTTGCATGTGTCTTTTTATAACAGACAGATGAGTTCTATTACAGTAACCATTCAACATTTTGGAAAAGTGTCGCAGTCCGCATGACGGAGGCTGCAATCCAGAGGGGATTCTGGTGTACCATAGTCGTATAGTTTCAAAAGGAGGAGGGAAATTTCAAAAAAAAAAAAACAGCAGAAAAAATACTTGCACAGTTATCAAGTCAAAAGACTTTTTTTGTAAATTGTCAACAGCACAAATATTTTGTATTGTTGTTTGTACCATTTTTTAAGAAAATGTAAAACTAAAAAAAAAACTAAAAAAAAAAAGGGAAAAGAGTCTGTTGTTTCAAGCGTGTGTTTATAGTGCCACTGCAATCTTGGTTTCCAAATACCGTACAGTACATGCGCAGCCTTGCAGATCAACCTTGTAATATAGAAGCTGAGCTGGAGATTCCCTGTCAGCACCATGTGTTATAAATAAAAATTCCCTCCTTGTAAGAACGCCGGCTCTCATCTCTTCTTTGTCAGCCTCTGTTTCCCGCAAGAGATGCAATTCCACACATCCTCTTTATGCGGTGCAAAAAGTCATTTATTTTGACCCAAAACTTTTTATTGAAAAAGTGCCGTCACCTAGAAAACTTTGCATGATATGTTGCATATTTCTTTTTCGCAGTCATGCAGAAGGCAGTTTCTTTTTAGAAGGTAAACATGGGAAAGTTGCATGGTTAAAAATGCGACTTTTTTCTTCCCCTGAGGTTTTATTTTCACCTTGAGCGCCATATAACACCATGCAAATAAGCCACGGTGTCTGCGTTCGTGCTGGAGGATCCGTGTCTTTAATATAAGAGCCTCCACTGACAGATGTAGTTTATCACAGCTGTATATGGAGCAAAAAAATAATAAAAAATGGTGTCCCTGACATGTAAATGGCACACATTGTTATGCAGAAAACAAAATATTGAATTCCAGCAAACAATTGCACACTTGAAGAAACAAAATTACAGTGAATTATGATGTGCTTTTTCTCGCAATGGTTTTAATATGTTGATGACTGACTTTCACATCCCAAATTAGTTTTGGTAGCAGCCACGAACAAACATAAGCTAAAATGATCAACACAATTAGGGCTGTTCATTTGTCAGCTGTGCCTGACGGCGCCGTTTCCCAAGGTGGAGTAATGAAGTCTTTCACAGCTGGAGGAGATGAAACGCAGCGACAGACGTTCTCGCTCGGAGAACACAAAGGCCCGCGTTTTGTTTTCCCTTTCTTATGCCTTGTTATTTTCCTACTGTACCTCACTTTTACCTTTGTGTTGCAAATTTTTGTCACCGTTTGAAATTGAAACAGATGTTTCGAACTTGCTAATGGTGCAACACGCAGCTGCGAGGGGACGATTCTGCGGGTTCCTCCTCTAAACTTTCTCTGCACCTTGTTTGTTGGTGCAGGAAAAAAAAATGAAGTGTTTGAACTTAGTCAAGTTAAATGTAATGTTTTTAATAAGTTTCATAAACCATTTATTGGATTTGTGTTGCTAGGAAACAGGAGTAGGAAATAAATTAGAGCTCTTTTTTGAAGGCTCATGTCTGACACTGTGAAATAGGGCCTACTTACAGAGAAAATGAGTTTTTCTCTACGGCTGCATGCAAAACGAGCTGTCTTCACTTTCTCTGGTCAACTTTATTAATATTGGTTTTAATTTAAATATTAAGAATACGATTCATGCTGGAATCAACACACGCAAACTGCAATTTTTGGAAAAATATGTCTCATTAAGCTGAGTATTTTCATGTTTGGGCAACATTTTGATAAAAGTCAACTTGTTGGTAATAAGCGTCCTGAAAAAGGAAGCAATAAGGATCATGCATCACATCGGGTATGGGGGAAATAGGAACAACATTTTTTACAAAGTTATTAATTATGCCCAATTTATTAAATGATTAACTTCCAGGAAACATGCAAAAGATGTAGCGTGACAGGAAGACGGGGATGGAATTCAAGAGGATATTTTTCTCCTTTAAACAGCAGTGTTTTCACATAACTAGAAAAAGTGGTGAATCTGGAAAAAGGTTCTCAGAAGAAGTTTCAAGTGTAAAAACATAGAATTAAAAAAAATGGCAGAATCTGTGCAGATTACATAAAGTGGAAAAAAAGGGTAAGACTTTTTGTGTTTCACTTCTTTGTGCTCCACCTTTCATGACGTTACTTTAATTTGAAAGTCATTTAAATCAAGTCAAGAGCATTGTTCATTTCACCAACATGCTCTTCACAGAAAAACCAACCTTGTAATAATGATTTATTCATTCACTCACAGCTAAAACTGAAGGCCTTTAAGAGTCACCAGAAAAAGGAGTTCTGACAGACGACTTCACGCACAGAGAGAACTCACAGCCTCCTCATGTCAGAATCCTGAGTCCATCTTCACACTGTGTGCTGACA
The DNA here is from genome assembly GCF_902148845.1 of Salarias fasciatus. Taxonomy (NCBI): domain Eukaryota; kingdom Metazoa; phylum Chordata; class Actinopteri; order Blenniiformes; family Blenniidae; genus Salarias; species Salarias fasciatus. The sequence goes on along the minus strand of NC_043764.1, from coordinate 19,466,365 downwards.
GCAACAACACATGGAACGAGTTGAATGTTTCCAACAGAATATGACAAATACAGGCAACAAACTGATCAGTGTAGCCTTATGGAGTGTGTGGTTTTCTTTTAATAAAGTATACCGTGAACTTTGAAGTGAATTCCGAAACCGTTTCAAAGGAGATTTTCAATCAAACTCAGGTTTTCTGGTTCAATCCAGGTGAAATAGATAAACAGCGAAGAGAATGCAGCTCAGTAAATCGCCTAAATGGACATTTCCACCCTTAAAACGGAGGGAAGCTGGTTATAAAAGAATAAATGAAGTTAGCAATCAGCGCAGGCAGAGGAGCTGACCCTTGCTTGCTCTCTTTTAGCACAGCGGGTCAATGAACCGGCAGCGGACTGCGTCTCCTCCTCATTGATTGACCTGTCGGAGCATGTCAATGCACACGCAGACAGAATAAGCCCTGCTGTTACATACGACACACTCACACACAAACAACACACACCCAATCCACTCTCCTCAATCTATGAGTCAACTCAGGGGCGGCAGGACGGACAGGTTGACTCATCTGACATCCGGACAGAAAAGTCAGAATGGATTAACTGAGGTAGCTGTTAACTAATTACCCGAGCTGCCCCATGCTGGATCCTGACCCTGCGTGGATTTACATATGTGGGAGGTTTCCAGCTGACATTGATCTGCGCTGCAACTTATAATAACGTCTACTGTAGCAGATCTCTGCGGGTCGCCACTTTTCCAGTTAGCCCGCTGGATTGGAGATTAAACGTGATGAATAACGTCAGGGCCGCCCGAGAGAGATTACATCTCACAGCTACTCAGTGTTTCAGGAAAAAGTGTTTTTTTGACTGGAGTGAAGTGAGCAAAGTCTTTTGTTTTAGCTACAAGGTTTCAACTTCAGCAAGATGCAGGCCGAAACCATAACAACTCTTTATACTACGGTTAATTAATCCTTTGTCTGTTTTTAATACTAATTTAATTGAGTTATTTAACATCTTGTTGACGTAATTCAGTTATCATATTAAATTTTACACAACATCCATCTAATTTTGGAATTATTCTAAAGATTATTCTCAAAAATGTTGGCAAAATTGCACAAATAAATCAGGTCTATTGCTCTTTAGAATGTTGCTCATAAAATTGTACAAATGATTGTGAACTGACTATTAAAAAAACACTATCAGGATGCCTTTTTAGTGTGCGATACATTTTATAATGGTGACACTGGCTGTGTTTATGATTAAAAGATCCATTTCATTTAGATGAAGTACTTCTATTGACTACTTTTTTTTCCCCTGTTAACATTACGTCAAAGCCTCATCCTGTCACATCATCAGTGAAAGTTTATTGTATGGATGGATGGATGGATGGATGGATGGATGTGTAGGACTAATAGAAGCTGATTTTATTTGAACATATATACACCTCATGAACTAGAAGGAAACATCTGCTTGACAACATCCTCTCCACACCGTGGAGAACAGACTGACCACCGGCTTTTCTCTGTGGAGCGGCAGCTGCTCGGCTGCAGACTGGAAAGGCCTCCAGAGGACGGCGAGGACGGCAGAGAAGATCACCGGGACCTCTCTTCCTCCCATCGAGGACAACCGGGGGCCAAACGCCGTCTGTCGCCAGTGGAAGAAGCATCATCAGAAACTGCACACGTCCACTTCATGGAGAGTTCTGGCCTCTGGCAGGACGTTCTGCAGCCCGAGGAGCAGAACAGCCAGGCTCTGCAGCAGCTTCACACCTCAGGCCAGAAGGCTCCTCAACTGCAAATAGTCTGTTTTCAGGTTTGAGGACAATTCAGTAATTCAGTACGATAATTCACTGTAATAATCCTCTGTAATCATTTCAGTGCAACATCCAGAACAGCGAGGTTGCCACCTTGTCACCTTGACACTTTCTTACTGTTTACTGTGTGTTTTTAAAATACTTTTGGCAATTTTGAAGCCTTCAGTGTTGCGATCTGAGTCATTTCCTGAGGTGTGTATTTTGAAAGACATTAAAGATCTGTCTGTCTGTCTGTCTGTCTGATTATTGTAGGCAGTGAAGCATCAAGGCTGTATAGGATTCAAAAAGGGAACAAACAAACAGGTACAAACAGGAATTGAGACAAAGAAGAAGAAGTAGAATCAAATAAACTTAGTTTCTTCTGACTCCTTTTAAGACATAATTATCGATTGTGTGACTTTAGCTTCAGGGATACACATGAACTGTGTTCAGATCTGTGTAAAAATGTACAGAAGTGAACATGTTTTTTTTTTTTTTTTAATTGTTGCTCTTCAACTTAACGACTGCGTTTATAATATGTGAGTCATCTTATGTTGAATTCACAGAAGCAGAAAGGAACAGTAATCGATTTGTCATTGCTTTGATTTTAGCTTTTTTATGTGTGAGCGCATTTTTTTCACGTTTGCGTGTCAAATTTCGCAGAAGTTTCACAGCAGATGGAATGAAAGGGTTCGATCAGAATCCCACCGTGGTGACCTCTGAGCAGTGATATTTGAACCGGCATACTTTCGGTTCCACCGCGGTCGTATGTACTTCTTTTCAGAAAACAGCCTAAAAGCTACAGTAAAAAAAAAATCTCAGTCTTCAGATGCGGCTCATGCATTACACCTAAATGCTTTTGTCTCGATAAATGTAACAAAGTGTGTGGAAAAAAAAAGAAACCCAAGGTTGCACTTTAACTTTGTCACATTTGATGATGAGTCAAAGAATGCTTGTATATAAAAGAAGAAAAAAAAATCCCCTCAAATTGGTGTGATTCATCTGTTCTACCTTTTCTCTCTGTCTTGGCCTGTGGATAACCCTGAAAAATGTCATCTGAAATTATTCTTCAGAGTTTTCTCAAAAAAACTGTGAAAGCTTTGGTTGAGAGCGTGCCGTAAATCAAAAGGGAGAGACGGAGCTGAACGAAAGCGGGGTGGAGATCTGGCGTTGTTTGATGTCACGTCTGGTCTCCGTCACATCCCGAGGCTCTCGATGCAATAATGGATCATTATTTAGACTGATTAAGACTTCTGCTTTCCAGACAACATACTTATCCCGGCAAAACACATGAAAATGTTCCGTTCTGCATTTAAAGTAGCTGCTCAGCATCTAATTAACCGATGTCAACCAGTGAACTTAGAAAAAAAAAAACCATGAACGTGAAGTGATTTCTGCTCTGAAAGTCCTCAAATCGTTTCGATGTGCTAAATGCAGGAAAGACCTGAATACTAATTTCCCCCGTTAAAGTTTATGATCAGCAGGCCTTGTGAAGTATGGAAATGAAAGCAACCGTAGGAGGATTAACCACATAAACTTTATGATTATTACTGATGGCATGGAGAGAAAACAAGATCAGAACAAAACTGAAGAAAACAGTGTTATCCCAAATGGACACTGGAGACGTCCTTTTGGGACGTCTCCAATGTTTGATCAATCAAATTGTTCTCTCTATAGAAGTAGCTGAAGCAGCACAGGGAACGTCCATAAAGTACAAAGCCAAAATAAGCAAAAACAGAAAATATTCAATATCTTTGTTCTTGTGCGTTTATGCACGCACAAAATTAATCTAAATGGTTCTGCTGCAACAGCTAAAGGGAGGAAAATGCTTTTTCATCAAACAACTCAAATATCAGGATAATAGATTATTAATTCAGTCATTTAAATGTTGCAAGACTGAGACTGAGAACCTCTGCTTTTCTGACTTTGAGTGATTTTTATTGAAATAACTGAAACCAGCTTTGGCGTCACCAGATTCATGTCAACCGTTGCAGCATTGATGATAAATATATAACAACACTTACTTCACTTGGCTTTGAAGCTGTAGTTACTCATGTTTTTCAAGCAGTACACACTTGAAATGATTAAGAAAATAAGGCAAGGGTTTGACTCGTCTTCCTCTGAAGGCAGTAGAAAGAAATATCTGAATGGGTGAACAGTTGTTAGTGGTTCCTGGGTTGTGTTCCAGCATGAGAGGGACAGACGCCTCCCGTCCCACCTACAGCTAGTTGTCCCGCCCTTTTTCCGGCCTATATGAGCTTCCTCCGTCTCCCCCCCGAGGGAGCGCAGAGCTCCACTCGCCTATCTGTCCTTCCCATTTCTTCATAATCTCCATCGGTGACTTTCATTTCTTCCACGATGGCCCGAGGAGGATGCCGACTGTGAAGGATGTGGGAAGAAGCGAATGGCCCAGGTCTGATTGGATACTCGTCTAATGGCTCTTTTAGTGGACCGCTGGACCACCTTCGGACACAGACGATGAACGCATGGAGGAAATGGAGCCGGAAAGAGAATTATATGTTGCGAATCCCGGTCAAGTTAAACGTTTGCTCTGCGTGAAGCGCCGTGCTTCCTGCTCTGTGTAATAAGAATAAACAAATAGCCACACCACATTGGCTTTATCGTCTGACATCAACGCTGAGTTATTTCGCAGTCATGGTGGGCTTATTGTATGCAGATTGCCCGATGCCCCGGCAGTGAACTCCTCATCTAATCCTTTCAGAGAGAAACCGCACTATAGGGGAGGAGCTGAATCTCAAGAGAACCGGGAGTGGGTTCAAACAGTCAACAGAAGCACAAAAACCACGCTGGGAAGACCAGCGTCAAACTCTGGCCACATAAACAGAAGGTAGCCGTACTTTCCGAAGACCCCCAGCTTGGACGGCGGAGGCAGGGCGAATGTCTTCATATGATGAGAGTCATTTCAAAAAGCCATAAAGGCATCTGAAAAGTGAGATTGGAGACGATAATGCGTCCCTCCCCTCGGGTCAGCGAGACCACACCCCAGAGGAAACGGCTGCAGCTGACCACATTACCGCCGGCGAGGGACGGAGACAGAGGAGAGGAGCTCCGGGCCCATCGTGCTGCCTGGAATCAGATTTAGATCCCATTCTCACAATCAAATCATATTATGCTCCACAGCTATTCACGGAGAAGCTATCTATCATTCACACCCGCCGTCAACAGCCGACCATCTGTCAGTACTTACCTACACACAGACGGGAGATACGCCGCGGTCTGAGCTCCTGTATTAGCGGTTGCTTTGACATCATTTCTTCTCCGTGCAGGCTTTGTTGTGGAGAACAGATACAGAACACCAAATCGCATTTGCAGCAGATTAAACTGCTCTAACAAGCAGCATGGACAGCAGTGCTCCTTTTTTTTTCTTTTTTTTTTTCTTTTTTCATTCTCTGATGAAATCTTCACATTTCCTCGTGTACATCTGTAGAAACAACAAACCAGTCATGTCCAGACAATTCTCTTCCCGTTTAATGCTCACAAAAAAAGTGGATCGGCACGTTTGGTTTACGGGACTGCAGCGATGAAGGCGTTTTCATGACTGAAATCTGAAGAATTAATCTGAATATACAGTATTGGGAATTGGGAAAGTACAATTGGCAGGATGAGAAAAAACCCAGACAGAAAAACTGTTCTTATTGTTTTGCTGGGTGTGAAATATCCTGCGTTTAAATCCCCTCAGTGCACGCTTCGCCTCAAATCGCCTATTTTCTTCATTTCCACACAAAGGCGAGCCCCGAGAGTTTACGGTCTACCTTATGGGGGACTTAACTAATTAACTCTCTGTCTTCCTCTGGCTTGTTCTGCGTTACCGCCGAGCTCTTCTAACTAAATTTCTCCACGGTTTTGTGTAATCACCGTCGTCTCCAGAACTGGAAGTTTCCAAGTTTAGTCGTGTCCAAGTGTGATCTATTCCAAGTCTCCATTCCACACAAATGAGTCAATCTGCCGATAAATGATCCTCCCGACGTGACGCAGCTCTCCCCGAAGCCCACAGATCACACACCCACCTTCCTCCTGCTGCGCTCGTGGCTGCTCCCGCGGTAGAAAGGTCAGCTGCAGATCGGTGCGCCGCGTAACCACACAATCAAGGCAAGACGGCGATCGGAGACGCGTCGAAAGATGAGCCGTCGTTTGGCCCGCAAACATTTTAAAGGGCGCAAAATTGCTGCAGCTCATTCTTTAAAGACACCAATCAAATCTAAGCTTTTGCACGTGAGGGGAGAACATGCAAACCGCTCAAACCTTTTGACCACTGTGACAACTCAGTCGCCCGTGCAGGTCCAGCTTTGCAAAGTGTGCTCCAATTGTTTTTCAGAGCGTTCCGTGATTCCGCCCTGTTGGCGCTCCGTTCCTGGGAGAGAGAGTGATTAATTTCACATTTTAATCTCTTTATACCCGTAGAAAGACACCAGCAGATTAAGGTGTGAAAATCTGGCTTCGGCTTTGTCTGGCAATTAGTAAACAACAATAGAGGTTGCAGCAATGACACTGAAAAGGCAAACGGAGGATATTTACTTGGTATTCAAGGTAAATGCCAAGTAAAAACTGGTCCAGAAAACCTTCCCAGTGTGGTGGGTGCAGCGTGTGGGTGAGGATGTAGGGTTGATGAATGCATGAGTTGGATGCATAACGTTTATTTAACTGCTCTCGATTAGAATCTTGCCAATAAACACAAGTTTTGAAAAAAGAAGAAGAAGAAGCAAATATAAGCTAAAACTAGGACGGTTGACAAACATTAGTTCTGATCTATATATAGTTTTGAAGAGCTTGTAATATAAGCCTCTTATACTGTCTGAAATGGGAATTAACAAGATGCATGGGAAGAGACTGTGATCTATGAACTGGGTGTTTGAATGTTAAATTACAGTTTAAATCTGAAACTTGTTTGATTTTTTTTATAATTTTGTTGCAGGTTTGATATGAGAGAGAACTTGTTATGGTCAGAGATATTGTTCGATTAGTTAATGACCTGTTCTAACGTGTCCAGTCGCAAGTCTTCTAGATTAATGCCAAAACAAACTCTTAGCTGCACTTCAGCTTTCAGTATTTGATGAGTTCAGTGTTTAATTCGACATCTCTTTCGTATCCGAGGCCAGTCGCGGAGAGCTTCCTAAGTTTGTTTGCATTCATTCAGTTTTATGATCCCCTGAAACACCTGCCTGCTGCAGATCTCAGTGTGAATGAACCAAAACAACGCTGCTGGATGATTAAATACGCCAAACTGTTGAGAGAGGAGTTTCCTGACGACACCCCAGTGACTGAGCTTTCCATTATGCACTATTATGTGATAATATCAAAATAATCGTGAGATGCGCAGCTTTAGGCGTGGAACTTTTGATTTCTTTCAAATGGCTTTTTAAAAAGTTATGTCTTCAGAGCTTAGACTAAACTTTTACCATTACTGAAGTCTTAACAATGAAAAATTTCTCTTTTCTTCAAACTCTTCATAATGAATGGGAGTTTCCTCCCGAACAATGCGGTGGTGTTTAAAATCGACCACCTGTTGAAGGTTATTAACCTGTACACTTCTGATCCTTAGGGATAATTTACAGCCAATTTTACAGCGAAAACTTTATAAATGGCTGTTAATATTCAGATTCCCCTGACTGGAGCTCACAAAGCCACAGCATGGGTTCCCTCTCTCAGTCAAGGTGCTGCAGGACGAACCATTGTTCGGGCTGATGTCAGGCGATGATGAGGTTCCCGCGCTTTTATCGTGATTACACTGTGCGGCGTGAATTTCAAACACAGGAAACAGCGTTTTACGGCTTCACTTAAAGACCTCGCCTCTTTTTCGCGGGAGAGCGTTTGAGAAAGTGGAGGCAGCGGAGTGGACAGGCTACCAGCGGAGTGTGTCTGTAATTGATGGACGCTTGGCGTGCGCTGTACGCCTGGCGATTTGTAGAATCTATAAAAAGAGATGTTGAGGTAATTATGTTTGTCATGATATATTGAAAGCAGGAATGGGCAACCTAATCAGAATGGCTGACAGCTGTAGCATGCAGATGCTATCAGGCCTCGTGTCCGGGATGATGAAATGAAAGCAGGTCATTTTAACAGGTAACAGCTGTTCCTGGCTAATTTGTTCAATTATGCGCGGAGAATGTAGGCGGAGGTTGATTCGTTGCCCCGAGGGACCTCCTCTCTCTTCTCCCTTTGCTTCTGGAGCGTGCCGAGTAACGGACGTCCGTATTCAACAGAAAGCAACACACTCGGTGTTTCTGTTCTTTTTCCACTGAGGTCAATTATTAATTGAAAATTCAATCTGAGCCACCAGTTGGGGTTTCGCTGAACATGAGCGGCGTCATATGTGTGAAACCACAGGATGATCAGGTCATGCAGGCGGTGTGTTTACTCAGAACCGGAATGTTACTGTTAGCGACGACGAGAGCTTTCGGTGGGTCCGGATTGATTTAATGCCACGAAGTTTGCCTCGCAGCATGGGCTCACGCTGACCTTCTGAAGAGAAATCTGATTTGGGAGCCCGCTTCCAGCCTCGCTGCCAAGTCACTGTGCGACCGTCAGTCCAGCAGTTCGAAGCCAGTAAAACTGCTTCAACCAGTCAATCGACAAGCAGCCGGTTCCAGCTTAATAACCGGAATAATTAGACAGAAGCAGAATTAAAAACAATCTCCTAAATAGCGTTTGTCAGAATATAATAATGAAAGATGCGAGCGCTGTTAAAAGTTAGATTGCTTTAATTGCTCTTGTACTTCTTCGATCAGCAGTGACCTGTGATTGGCTAGAATCTGCTGTAGGTGTATTTAATGTTTAATGCACAGCAGATATACCACTAATTAGTGCTGATAAATATGGCTGTTGTTTACTTCTCCTCTTTGAATTTAGCTCTGTGTTCCAAGATCTCTGAGAGATATCAGAGCGGCTTAAAAATAAATTTGCTTCCTACAAGCACATTGTGTTCTCTCTCTTGCGCACACACACACACACACACACACACACACACACACACACACACACACACACACAAAGAGAGAGAGAAGGAAAGAACTACATGTTGGAAACGGAGCAAACAGAGAAAGTATTTAAGAACTCAAATGTTTCTGATTCTAATCCCAAACCAAACCTTTCTGATCTGACAGCCAGGGAATGTCAAGACTGACTGGATTTATTCCCCCTGAATTATTAAAAGGAAAATGGAACTGGCATTTCAGATTCGGCGAGATAATATATAATCTTGACATCTATTGGTTTATAGATTTAACATACAAATTCAATCTGGAATGTTCTCAAACTTTTGCCTTTTTTTGAGGCATGTGTGTGTGTGTGTGTGTGTGTGTGTGGGGGGGGGGGGGGGGGGGTGGCAATATTCTCCCTCCTGCTCTGAACAAACACTGTGTTTCTATTTACATTGGACATGTTGGCTTATTGTATAACCTGGGTGCAGCTTGTGGAGGTGAAATAGGTGGGGACCAAAAATAGTATTTTATTAGAAGTGAATGTCAGCAGTGACTGCTGGTCACGGGTGCAGGGGGGGGTGAGGCCGTGTGACCTTCGATGAGAGGGAGTCAAGCTGTGTTCCTGGAGGGCCGCAGCCGCAGCCCTCTAAGAACGCAGTTTGACACCGGTGTGTTACTGAATTAAAAAAAAAAAAAGCATCAAGGCCACAGTGATATCGACCATTTACGAACCAAAATCTGCTGAAACTGAACTCTTTTAGGAAGCACATAAGACACATTCTTGGTGTTTCCAGAGATCCTGATAGTTCCAATTCATGAAAATTGCACAGAAATTCTCAGAATGTGAAGTGTCCCTGATTTAAGCTGGTCGCACACTGTAAATCAAATTAATTCAAATTTGAGTGAAAGTTAGCAGAACTGCCAAATCTGTAGAAACTCGCTGAAGGAAATCTATAAATATTGCATAACTGGGGAAAAAAAAGTGAGAAATGAAAATGTGCCCTAAAAATTGTTGCATTTCAGCACATGATGGGTTTTCATCATTGATCTCTTTGTGATGATGTTTATTCAGGTGCACATGACCATTATTCTGAGATTATCTGACATGCCCTTTATTGTAATGGGGTCTGCTGCAGACCGAAAGCATGCAGGGCACTGAGCCTGTGAGACCAGGATTAGAAACCCCTGCAAGCCGACTTCATTCACTTTAACAATATGAAAACATTTTCAAGGTGCTGACAAAAGCAGAGTTTCAAATCTGCCATTAGCGTGGATTAAAAAACAGCCAGGATCTGGTCTCATTAACTATCACACATCTGTTTTTTTTTTTCTTCTATTTAGCCAGAACACTGTTTTAATGCTTTAAAAGCCAAACCAGTTCACTTCTCCTCTGCAGGTCTCCTTCGGCGCTCGGAGCACAGTTCAAAATACAAAGCGATTGACAGTTGTAAGGCCAAAACCTTCAGTGTGCCTCCTGGAGTCTTCTGACAGGGAAATGTCAGATATATACTATAAAAAAATAAATAAATATTTTTTTTGTAGGAATTCTGGACTGTGGCAGAGTTTCTACTAAACAGGTTAGTGTATTGTTTTTATCTGAACTATCGCTGTGAGGGATGATCCATCTGCTCCAGTCCCCGTGGTTAATGTTACCAACCAACTGTTGGACAGCGGCACGCTGCACTGCTGCTTCCTATCATGCTCTGTAATAAAGCCATTGCTGTCTGACTGTCTGGGGAGAGAATAAAGTCCACAGTAAAATTTGTTCGGGAGGATTTTGTGTGATTGTGTATGATGAGTTTGATTCTGCATGTTGCCCTGTCGACGTGTCCTTGGGTAAAACCCAAGTTGCCTCCTGTGCTGTGCTTGCAAGGCAGCTGTCATTTTCTGTCCATTGTGAGATTAGTAAAGCACATTTATCGTTTAATCACAATATGCCATGAAAGGTGCTTTTCCACCATTGAGTTGCAACTTTAACATTTTAAAATCAGCATATTCGCGGACAGATACGGTGATAAAAATCACAAGACATTGTACTGGAAGATTACCTGCCGTGCACTGCTCAACCCAGTGCGATTTTCTGATGAAAATTACACTCTTCCAATCATTCTTTACCATATGATTGTATGCCGAAGTTCTTAAAGACACCCGGTGTACCGACACAGAGAAACACGTATATAAAGTCACATATAAGTGGCTGCGAATGGTTATTTCCAACAAATCAAAGAGCATAGAGATGAAACTCATACAACCTAGCAGGATTTGAACCACATGCAAGACTATGCAAGTGGTATTGTGGTTCAAAGGAGTCTCACTCACCCTCTTTTTAAAAATGTACGCTACACTTCCAGAATATTTCAAAATATGCGAAATATATTCACTCATCTCCGTAGTTGTCAGTCAAAGACATTATCCTGTGAGCAGCCAGCAGCCTCTCATTATGCAAAATCAAACAAGGCAGTGGAATTGAGTTTGGTGTCCCAGAGTAACATAAGCAAATATAGCCTGACAAGTCATACTGGAGAAGACTTAGAAGTGTGCCTGCGCCTGGATTTGAAGACAACGGTTTGGGCAACTAGAGGCATGAGATACCTTGTCTGCAGCGGGATCAGAGCAAACAACCTTCTGAGCCTCAAATCCACCAAATCTTAAAGAACCCGAGGAAGTGCTTTGGTGTGATCTTCACCGAGATGTCCATCTGTGTGTGTGTGAGTGTGTGTGTGTGTGTATGAGGATTCTCAGATCTTCCATGCAACAGAAATCAGAAAGTCAGAGCATGCATAAACTCATGCAGCACCTGGTCCCCTCTGAAGCGGAAGTCGGGTTTTCTGTTTTAATTGGTTATCTTTTTTTGAATTGTAACATATGGCTGTAAAAAAAAATGGACTCAGGTCAAACAAGCAACAAAGAGAAAAAAAAACTACAGTTTTTTTTACAGGTTTTGCAACAGTCAGGGATGTCAGCTGTAAAGCGGTGCAGCAGTGCCCTCCTGTGGCGCCTCTTCACCAAACACCTCAGGAACCACAACACCTGCTTTCTAACAAGGTGTGACTGATGGGAAACAGGTTTTACACACACAGTCATCTTGCTTTGAAACACTCACATTCACATCTTTGAACAGTTTACAGAAAACATGTTTATCTTTTCTCACTGTGGGAGGAAACCAGAGCGCCACACACACACACACAGGGAGAACATGCAAACTCTGCACAGAAACTCCCCTAAACCCGCCGAGCGTCTGGCTGCGAGGCGAAACTGTCACAGCAGGGCTGTAAATGAGAAACGATATCTGAGTTGGTAACCTTCGTAGGATGAACAGCTTCATCCACTCCATCCCACGATCCATAAATATGACTTTTACGGCCCTGGAGGGACTGAGTCATTTCTAACATGCTAAGATAAAGAGACCGGTGATTAAAGTCCCACTTTGTCATCGGGGCATAAAAATCAAGAGACAGAATAAATTCGTTGTGAGACATTTCTGGCTCTGGCTGTGAACCATAAACGCTCCTCAGCAGTTTCCACTCACCGCACCTCCGTTACTCCACAGATCTGTGTATTTATTTACCCTCAAATCTCTGAAACAGTCCCGTTAGGCCTCGCATTAACGCGTCCCTTCAAATGAGACACTTCTCCGTGTCATTCATGTTTCATGTGAGAGTCGGCCTCACTCATCCAGAGCGGCACCCAAGGTCAATGTGAAATCCAGGCTCTTTTTACTGCGTAGCTGCAGAGGTTACATCATGGTAATGTGCAGCGTGGGGACTGAAAGGGCTATAGCGGTAATTTTTATTTCAAAAAGATACTTTTTTATTCTGCCTCTTGTGAGGCCGGTGTGATGTAACACCACTTTCCTCCTTGAACCTCTGTAGTGGAGAAAGAAGTTAAACTCTGGAAATGTTCGTTAATATATTAAAAGCCCGTCAAAAAGATGAAGGTAGAACTGGATTCAAGACCGGAATGATTGCATTTGATACCAGAGTGTGTCATTTTCGTCAGTTTCAGTCTGAACCTGATCCAAGTGGCACCAGGAGGAATTAAAAACCTTATTTACCACGGACAAAACATCCTTTGAGAGTCTTTCAAGGTTAGAAGGAAATTAATTTTCTGTATTCCGTCTCATCCAGCTGCAACAGGCGTCTAATTATTTGATTTCTGAGGATGTGGCCTCGTCGTGCCGCCTTTACCGTGACGCTGAAAGGCAGAGAAAGACGGGATCTTTGCTTGAGAATGAATAGAACATTAGGTCAAACCCTCCTTAAGAGTGCGTGGGGGCCCTGGTTCAAATCCCGTCTGCGACAGGAAGAACAATGCCTTGCTGTTGTGACCCTAAGCAAATACATAAGAAAGAAGAGAGCAGCTGTATAAGCAACATATATGCATACAGTACTGTGTGTGTGTGTGTGCTAGTAGCAGAGCAAATTCGGTTGATTAGCTTTAACTGCAATCAAAAAGCCATTTTTAGAAATAGCTTTCATCAGAGCAGAGAAGGAGAAAAAAAAGTGAACAGTGGAATTTTTCCAATTTGTTGTGAAATTCAACCCTTTTTTTTTTCGCAACAACTCCTGCGGCTCCAAATATTTGTCCTTCAGAGTGTGGGAATAAAAGTGAGTGACGCTCGCTCTGTAATTTGAGGCCGTTTTGTTAAAGCATTTAGAAATGTCACTGCACTTCCCAAATCAAGCTCCGACGCTTTGAACAGCAGCATTGTGCAGAAAACAGGGAAACTTTCAGAAGCTGCTCGGCAGACAATAGGATGTGTGTTTCTCGCTGACAGTGAGACTAATGCGTCGACTTAAAGTCTGCTCAGAGCTGCGGATGAGGACGGCCGCCCAGTGGGACGCGGGCGCTCGTCAGGCAGCCTCACACAACAGCAGATGGGACCGAAAACATCTAAACACTTGAGAAGTGTGACTCAACCACGAGAGGAAAAAAAAAAATAAAAAAATAAAAAAAAAAAAAAACTTCCTTCCAAGCATAATTTTGCTGCTTCCCCTCGTTCTGAACTTTCGGGTGCATCGTGAAAATATTTGCTTCGAGCGCATCACGGCTCACGGCGCGAAAATATGTGGATGTTTGTGGATGTTACGTAACGAAGGCGAAAACAAAACTGAAAAGCTCAATAAAGAGAATCTCTTCTAATTAAACACCTGATATCAGACACTACAAAATTGTTTCTCCCATCATGGGAATATATAAACATTAAACACACCCTGGGGGAAAAAAAAAAGACACAAAAATAACTTTTTTTACAAGTAGAATACAATCGGCACAAGTATATTTCGTCAATCCTGGTTTTAATAGACTGTTCTCTCCCAGTCCTTTATAAAATAGCATTTCAAAACTTTTCTTAAATTCAGATATTCACATATAAACAAGAGACTGTGCAAAATATACAAGATATTGGCACAAAAAAAAGCACCATACTGTTGTCTCATTTGTCACACAGCTACACACATGTGAAGAATAAGACCAACGATAAATCTATAGAATGCAAACTTATGTACAGTAATAATAAATCTCACTGATAAACTTTTTTTTTTCTTTCAATGACAAAAATAGAGGCCAAATTAGCATTTTGCACTGAAATACAAAAGGTTACAAAGTAGGCATGTTCCGCTTGATTGAGTGGTTTTAGAAAAGCCATCTGTCAAAGTGCGGCCGCCGTCCCTCCGTTCTGCAGGAATGGAAAATGGCCGGACAGAGGAGAAAACGCCGTTCGCTGAAATGGCTGCAATCATTAACATTACTCAGGGTCAAATCCTCCAGACTGTGTTCAGAATTGAGAATGTAGAAAATTACTGTCAAGGTGGGAACGGCTCACAAAGCTCACGGCGGCTTCATTCCCAAACTTTAGTCGAGTCTGATTGAACTTCTCACGACTAAAACTCAAACCGTCACAGTAAAAAGTCATGTGGCATTACACACCAATTATTATCAAAACCAGACTTTTTTTTTTAAGTCGTCTAAATGCCCTTTATGCTTCACTACACGCTGGTGTAGTTGTGGACATGCATTTTCAATTTTTGTGATAAATTTGGCCTCAAAAGCTTATAAACATCACATTTTGGAAAAAAACAAAAACAAATCACTGTTGATTGATTCACCTGAAGTTCAGAACATAATATACGATTCTGAAGCAATTTTAACATAACCTGAAATAAAAAAAAAACATTTTCTTCCTCTTTCAGGGATTCGTGTAATCAAACTTAAATAGCACATGTACGTATAACATACCCAAGAAGTGGCAAATAAATAACTGCTTCTCCTTCATCAGCATCAAAACAGAAAAGAAATATATAAAGCGTAAACAAAAATACACTCATCCTTCAAACCTGATGAGACCGCTGAAGAAAGGATTCTTTTAATCAACACATTCTAATCGATATGGCTTAATCTGTTAAGAAGGCAACGCAGCAGATGACGTCTCGTCGAGATCAGTCTGGAAAATAATCCACAGGTGTATAAACATAAGATAAATTAAATTCTCTCTTAATTGCTTAAATAAACAAGTGTTTCCAAACACTTCGGGGATATTTTCTGCTACAACACAGATGTCACTGCAATGACACTTGATGGTTCTTATTTTTCTCTGCTCCCCAGATGTGAAGCGCAGCGCTCGGTTGAGGACATTCTCCTGTGTGCGGCGTGAGGCGGCGCGCCGGTGAAGCGTGGTTTGGTGCGGCTGGTCTCCGGAGAGCGAGCCGAGCTGAGAGGCGCGCCGATATCAGGGCCGAGTTCCAATGTTTTGCTGCGTAGCTGCGCTGGAAACTCAAAAGGCTTTTCGCCTGAAGAGGCTTTTAAAGGCCGACGTCTCTCCGGAGCCGCGACGCGTTTTCTTCCCACGTGCGGAGGTCTCGTAATTCAGCGGCGGGCGATCAAAGGGAGCGCCGCCAGGAAGGGTCGGAGCTGAGGGTCAGCTCCGCCGGCTTAATGCCACTAAGTGAGACTAGTCATTTCAATGCAGGCGCTATTTGAGGAAGCCTTTATAAAGCAGGTGTGAGTGACTGGTCCCTCGCTCGTTCTCCAGACAGAAGAGCAGGTCCCTGAGGTTGACTCGGGTGATTCGTTGCCGCATAAACTGTCTGGATCCGGCTCCGCCGGAGACTCCAGGCTGAGAGGGACCCGACCCGGAGCCCTTTGGGGAGGGTGACACAAACCCAGAAGAGCCGTTTAGATTTCTTTATTGAATTCTAAATTTAAACTGAGCACCGAGACCTTTGGCGATCGGTTGCTGATTACTCACCTCTGCACTCGCACCCTGGACAGGAGAGTCCATTTTCCTCTTCTTTCTGGGGCCGATGGCTGCCAGGGCGGTCAGGTTGGCTTCCCTCTGCCTGAGCTGAGCCAGCTCCTGCTGCTGCATCTGGAATACAAGCGGCGACACGCGGGTGAGTTTCACAAGTTCATGAAAAGGCCACATTAGGAAATCAATCGCAGAGTCGCTCATTTTAGCACACTTTACCTCTTTGGCCTTTTGCTTCAGTCGGAGCTGTTCGGGGTCTTCCTGCCGCGACCGAGACTGCGGTAATGTAAAGGACATTTAAATATTTCAGGACGGATATGTTCAATTCATTTAATCGGCTGTTTTATTCATCCATCGTTAGCATATTTGTTATCTTATGAGCGTCGGCGGCGGAGGAAATGTATATTAATGACACTGACCCAGGATCACTCCCACCACTTCGCTACGCAATTATGACAGTGTGCAGATCCTCTCCTGTCAGTGACACCACGCGTCCCGGTCTGAATATCGTTACCTTCGCAGCCTTCAAGAGGATCTCCCTCTCCTCTCCTTCCTTCCTCTGCTTTTCCACTTGATCCAGCTGCTCGAAGAACTTGAGCTGGGCGCGCACGTCGCTGACCTGCTCGTACCGCCCGTCCTCCTGACGGCGGCCAGAAGTGACGCGTTAACACCAGAGAGACAGAACGAAGCCAGATCTCAAACTCCTGCCGTCGATCATCACCTTGAAAGTGACGTTCTTCTGCTGAGCCACCAGTGACACCTTTCCCAGCAGGTTCTGCAGCCGCTGCTGCGTGGCGTGGGAGATGTAGTTGACGACGTCTGCGCCCAACTCGCTGACGCCAAACTTCTTACCTGTCAGAGCGGAGAGCGAACACGAGCAGAGAGGGTTTCAGAGAGTGCCGGACGGCGTTCCGCTCGGCGTCGGCTTGTGCGTCTCTCACCGATCTCCAGAGCGATCCGCGTGAGTGACGGGGCCGACAGGAAGGTCTCGTCTTTACACGATCGGGTCACCATGCCAACAAGCTCGGAGCCGGTTGCTAAGATACGGGCGCTCTCCTCCGACAGGTTGACTCCGGCCATGGAGGCCACGTCGTTGATGTCGTCGTCGTCTCTGGACGACATGAAAAAAGATCCAGGCGTAAACATGCAGTTTTGGATGATTTCCATTCCTGAGTGATTGCAAAACGTATGACTTCAAAACATTTATCATACTACAGTGATGAAAAAAATTACAAGAAAACATCAACTAACTGTAAAACAATACATAAAATATGTTTTTTTGTTTTGCTGTGGTTCATAGAAATGTATTAAAAAATAGAAAAGGAACAAAAGTAATCAGAGTAAAACTGTTTTATAAACACTCAATTAAAAAATGTAAACATCTGGTTTGTGACGTTTCCAGAAATCTAAAAAGGGCCACATTCAGCAACAGCTACACTATATGAGAAATGTCAACACTTCCAACTTCAATCCTAACTAACATTTGATATGTAACAAACAGTAAGCTGTAAAGTCTAATGACAGAAACTACCTGGTATAAATATTTTCTCTCATAAACAACATGATGTAGATTAGAAAGGATCTCACTCGATAAATAAGGAATATCTGCTTTTCAATTTCGATCAAAAAACTTTATGGTGATGAACCACAGTACCATAACTGAACAAAATGAATGAAACTGTGTGACGAACCTGAACGATCCTCCTCCAGCTTCATTCAGTTTGTGCTTCTGAGATGCAGCGAGAGAAGCTTGGTTGATCATTTGTACTCCTTTGACCCCTGGAGCCAACATCTGCTTCACCACTGGAACTACACAGAAAGCAAAGACAGGAATTTAAAATGCATTAATTTTATACCCGATAGGACCACAAGATGGCAGCAACGCCACGAGGCTCATGAAAAATGAAGCTCAACTGCAGACTGCCATCTGACTAGCTTTTGGATCTTTTCATGAATGTTCATTGGAAAACGCACTGCTGGTTCTGGTTTACTGTGATCCTACATGGCATCTGGAAGGTGAACATGGAACATTTATCTCAATATTCAGCACATTCAGACTATTCATGAAGAGTAAGGATATTTGTGCTTGGTGGATTATTTTTGCCATATCTGTAAAGGACATGTATTTGTTGGATGAGCAGCAAAGCTGACAATGTGAGTGAAAACAACAGAAACAACAGCTTTACTTTACCGTTATTAACTTTTATTTTAAACTTCTGTTTGTCAAAGTCAGCAGGTGTCGCTTTTTCCAACTTAATTCTGCTTAATGTTGCATTCTGAACTTGCACAACCTCAACTGTAATTTCTACTTGTTCTCATCAGGGCCGGTCAAGAGCAACCAGACGGATACATTTTGTCCACAGTCTGCAGGTACGACACCCAGATCCAGTATTATTCATTCCAGTGAATAGAACACACTGATTAAAGGCAAATATTTGTGGAGCACACACCTGTCTGCAGCTGTTTGACCACCGGCGACTGGCCCACCACGATTCGGCTGTGCGTCGGCCCCCTTATTGTTACCACGGGGGACTGAGCCAGCGTCCCCTGTGGCCTCACAAGGCCGCTCTGTTGCTGGGACACGATCTGAACAATCGAGAGAGTTACACAACTGAAGCACTTACATGTGAAGTTTATCGCTGTATATGTGACATAGAACACGTGTCAATGCAGGAAATGACTTCGAGCAGCAGCTTTACCAGGCTGGGTTTGCTGTGGGGCGTCTGTGTGAGGCTGATGACCGTGGCTTTGGTTGTGGCGGTGCTGGTGGCGGCGGAGACGGTGGTGGAGAGGGGAGGTCGCAGAACAACGGCGGTCAGGGCCGTGGAGGCCGCGGCAGACAGGGTGCTCGACTGAGGCTGCAGGCTGTCCTGGATGAAGGCCTCGGAGTCCGGGGTCATCTGGCGCAGGGCTGGGAGACTTCTCTGCAGCATGAAAGAAAAAAAAAAAACAAACTGTCAAGTAACAGTTAAATCTTTTTTAAAACCTTTGAAAGATCTCAATGAAGAAAGTATTTTTCTGAAGAGGGTCTGCTAAAACCATTTTTACAATATGTACAAGGACTGCATCTGGATGAATAACTGTTGGTTATTTCACCTTTAGAAAAGGTACGAGATATGGCTGTGGTGAAGACTTGAGCTCCTGGTATAACCTGCTGGTGAACTCCTCTGGCTCAATCTTTGCCTCCTGTTGAAATACGGAAAGACAATGGATCAGCCCCCAAAGATTAAACCGAGAGAGTAGACTGAATACTGAAAACGCTAAAAAGATGACAAGAGGGATCACATGTCAATGCATAAATAATAAAAAAAAGAAATAAACAAGTACCAGGAGGCTCTTGACCAGCTCCTTGACATTAGCCTTGGTCTCAGAGGACTGTTTTCCACTCGATGCCAGCTTGATCAGGGTGGAAAGAAAATTTCTGCACTTTTTCACATTCTCCAGCGTTTCCTGTGAACAAACACGTTAAACCAGCACCGACTTAGCTGGGAACCAAACACACGTTTCATTTTCCATGTGGTTACACAGACAAGTGTAAGAAAGAATTCCACTTTTCCCTTACAGCTGAAATGGGTGTGGGAGCGCCAGGGGCGCCGGGGGTCCCCGCCCTCTGCATCACTGCTGTGGCGGCGGCTCCAGGGTGGACTGTGGCGGGAGTTCCTACAGGCCGGCCCGCGGTCGAGGCAGTTCCTCCCAACACGATGGTGTTCTGTGAGTCAGAGAACACAGTAATGAGGTGAGACACAGGAACATGGCACTCAACCAATTTTCTATGAGGAAAAGAAAAAAGTTCGGTTTTAGTGATGTAGTGGTTAACAAGTTAGGCAAGATAAGTACAAATATTTTTTTAATTCTAACCTTTGGCTTTGTACCTTGTGCACTGACTTTGTTCCAGATTCATGGAAACGTCCGACTCTCCCACAGTGTACAGGAATCGTTATCATTAAAGGCTGTTAGTGGAGTACTCCACAATTTAGAGACAGCTTTATGAGCATACGGCGAACCTTTCACAATATTTGCTTCTGAGAAGCTCTTTCTCTAAAATGCTCTTTTTACAGCCAGTCGTGTCACTGACCTTTTATTGTAATTGGCAGCAAAATGCTTCTTTATTTGTTTATCTCATTAGTGCCTCTCACATTTACAGCTTTCCATCGCCCCTGTGCCACTCTGTCCTAAAACGTCTTGCATGAGACATCCGATATGTTCTCCCATTTTCTAGTGTAGATAAATTATAGATCTGTGAATTCTGAAAACGATCACATCCTGTATGAACTTCAAGCATCTTCACAACCTTTCTGGAACTGGAGCTGTACAATGATGATAAACACAGACCTGCCAAAACAGGCATACACTGAGGTTCAGTACACTGCGTTAACTTTCAAGGAAATTTCCATGGCAACCTGAATATTCATATTTTCAAGAACAATTAAACCCAGCAAGGTTTTCAAAATGAGCAAACAAGGCCAGCCAGTGGAAAAACAAAATGAAAAATGTGGTTCCCAACTTCCCTGACACAAAATTAGTTCCTGTCATGTCAATTATTCAATCAGCCATGATTACATGCAAACTGCAACTCAAATGTTTTTTTCTTTTTAAACCTGAGAGCGGTAGATCAGCCCCGTACACCTATATGAGGAACCTGTTATTGTTCTACCCCAACAATTACAGTGAAATGCATTGTTTAAATCTCTTTCTAAGAAACTGCGGCATAACTCTTTCGAGCAAATGTGCGACTGCATTCCCATGAGGAACGGCGATACGACGAAGAAAAATTAATTCTATGTGCCGCAGAGTCAACTCAAACACACGAGCTGAAGCCAAACCTTTGGTGACTAATTTTTGCTTGTGTCCTGGATAATCACATTATCTTCAGAGCACAGTGCTGGCAATTCTAACTGAAGCAAATGCATTTGAAGCAATGCCAGAAAGCGCTGAGTAAAGATTGAGACGGACTGTGAGGTTAGGGAATACAGAAAAATTTAGGGGAAAAATAAGGCTTATATTTAAATTAAAAGAAAAAATATTGAACCAATACCTTGTGCATTTGAAACTTTGAATTTTTTTACTCTACTTTAGCTAAAAATATTTAAATTGCAGCCTCAGCAGCCCCACATTGTTATTCACACACAGCATGGTGGTGTATGGCGTAGTGACCTGCAGAACAGGAGGCCTCTGGAGGGTGGTGGTGGCCGTCACAGTGGTCTGGACCGGAGAAGCTTGTTTGATGATGGTGGTGGGGGTCGCTGGACGAGCCAGCAGCGACGCTCCTGGGGCCTGCAAAGGCAAGAGAGGTGATGCTACACACTATGTATGGAACAGACAATGTGTGAGTTTGAACTACAAACCTAGACAGCTCTGCATTAGGTATGCATTCTTCACCTGTCTTCAAATTTTAAAAAAACAACAACAAATGTTTCTACACTTTTTAACCTCTGCAGAAGCCTAATGCCTCTGATGGGTCAGGTTCCATGCAAAGTCAAAGAAATTCTAAAAAAAAAAAAAACACTAGTAACAAAAATGTGTATCAGTGCATCTTTACAAAATGTGTCATGTGGGATTTCAGTCACTATGAAGAAAAGACAAAAACAAAGTAATAGAAACAGGAAAAACCTGTAAATATCAATTTCTTTTTCTAACCGATTATCTGTGTATCGCTGCATTATGTAATAACTGAGACCAAGTTTTTTCTGTGCAATGGGTTTTCAACTACACCAACTACACCTTACATCTTAATAAGCGACGGCAATTACAATAAAATATTCTTTCAAAGCTTGACATAAATATGATTGCTTCCATTTCAAAGTGTTTACCGAGTTCAGAAATGAACTACAAAAGCAAAAAAGCAATATCTGGAAATATAACATGAAGTGAAACAGTACTGCCTAGCTGATTCTTCAGTGTGTATTCCGACTGAGAAGTGTGTGTCAGTCACATTTTCACAGGATGACTGTGTGACGCAGACCTGTACCTGCAGAGAAGTGATCTGGACAGGTGGGGTGCTGGCGGGGGCGGCGGGTCGCGGAGTCATGGCGCTTTGTGATTGAGACTGAGCTTGCATCTGAGCCAGAGTCTGCTGGTGAATCATCAGCAGCTGTCCGCTCTCACTGCGGACCAGGACCATGCCTGCATGTGGCACACATCCACGGAGTAAACATGTTAAAGAGTTCATTATGCTGCCATCCGAACCGATTCACCTAAAGCATATAATGGAGTTTATCTGAAAGACTACGAATCCTTCAACAGTCAACTCAAGCTACTTTCAGCCACTCAGCTATGATTAATTCAAAAACTGACACATTAGATAAGATTGCATTGTGTGTTCAAAATAATTCTTTTATCTTACCACCAAAACTTCACCAGGTCAGTGTATTTTTAAGTAAAGGAGGATGGTTATATGATGAAGTGTGATGAATAGCTGAGGCTCCAGTTGTTATAACAAGCCGACAACAAAGTTGTACAAGTTAAAGATAGGTCATGAGTCACATTTAAACAGAGAAAACTTCTGAAAATCTGTTTGCTGTGGCTTATTTTTACCTTTGATAGGACTGCTCCACATACAACACAGTGCCCCATTTGTTAGTCTTCAATGATATAACTACGACAGTCTGCAAAAGTTTTACGCTGATGTGTGCCTTTGTGTCTTTGGGTTTTTTTTTTTTTTAATTGAATCAGTATTTGATCAACCTTTGCCTTGAAAACATCATCGGTTCTTCACAGGACACAAACATATCTTTTTAAAAAAAGACTATTTTTAAACAGAGCTGAGCTGCATGTTTCAGTACATCTGAGAAATTTAATGTGCAATGGCACCCAAAAAACAAATTTATCCTTCAAATGTCTTGAAGGTAAAGACATCTGCTTGTAATATCCTGGGCATGTCTAACCCTGTAGAAAAAAATCTTTTAAGACACACACTGCAAACTGGATACACAGTTAATAACAGTTATGGGAGAACAGAGTGTCACAAACGGGCTAAAGCCAGAGAAGCTGATAACAGAGCAATGCTACTTTCATCTACTTCAGCAAAAATAAGTTGTTGTGCAGCTCTGCAGTCAGAACCTTGTCCGCTCCTAATCTGTTGTCACACAATCAATTCACCTCTGTGCTTAAAACAACGACTCTCAATCTACAACAGAAAATAAACTGAAATGGATGCATGAAAAGCTGTGCGCCAATAATGATTTCGCATTAACCACTAACACACTGGGTTGCTTCAGTAACAAACCCTGAGGTCTGAGGTAAACGAAAACATTACAATCTGAATATTTACTGTAATTTATGCAATGACAGTGCTAAACAAACTGAACAAACAAGTTCTAAAACTTCACAAACAAGTTACCTGGAGGCAGCTGGATGTTCTGTATATTCCGTGCGTTTTGCTGAGGTTGGGCTACTCTGGGAGCCAAAACCTGTGCAGCAGCAGGTCTTATTCCCCCTGGAGGAGTGACAGCAGTTGTTGAAGGTACTGAAGTCCTTATAGTCTGCACAACTGTGGGACTCCTCACTGATGTCCCAGTCGTGACAGTCGAAGCCACCACATGTGCTCCAGCCTGTGTTATGTGTTTGGCAGAGTCCAACTTGTTGCCCGCCGTGCTGACAGTGGCGGGAGTCCCAGCGCTCGGAGAAGTGCTATTTTGCATAGGTGGCCTCACAAGCGTGACCGTTGGGACACTTTTTACAGTGGATGTCGAAGAGGTTTGAGCACTCGGAGTAGTCCGGATAATACTGCTGGGAGCTGCAGACACAGCTGCCCCGCTGCCTCTGCTCGCAGGACCGGGTCCGTTGTTAACGAGCGTGACGGCGGGCTGGGAGCCTCCGCTGTCAGCGGGTCCGCCTCCGGGGATGTGACACTTCATAACCACGGTGCTCCCATTCAAAGTTTGAATTCCAGCAACTGGAGGTTTCCCGGCAAGGGGTGTTTCAGTAACAACTCCACTCGCTGTCCCCGGCTTGGTTACACTCGGTTCCGCCGCCGACGTGACCCCATCTGCCCCATCCATGCTTGAACCGTGGGACCCCGAAATGTTACCGAGCCCCCCTGTCCCTACGGCAGTGGAAACACGTGAAAACTGGAGAACGTCGACGAACTATCCGATTTACTGCAGTTTCAGAAAACAACGTGACTACAATTAGCTGTTGTTAGCTAACTGGAGTGCGTAGCTATCTTACCTGCTTGTTGTGAAACTCTCACTTTGCTGCCCTGAACATTGAAACTGCTCCCTAAATCCGAGTTGCCGACGTGATTCGCCGCGGACTGCGGCTCGGTTGTTGCGTTACCGTGTCCCGCTCCTTTAAGCTCCGACTCCAGAGACCCGACCACCTCACTAACTACTTTTTGGTCCACATCTGTGTCGAGGTAAACATCCTCCAACAAATCGGAGCCCGCCGCCATCTTTACCCAGCGACGCTCGTCCGCGAGACGCATGCGCCGATTGGATGTACCTCGTGTGACGTAACCCCGGCGAGCGCTGTGATTGGCTACTCAGAGAAAATAAAGCCTGGGACTAATGGTTTCGAGCCGCAGTACACAGTGTCTGCCCGGTCCGGACGAACCGTGTGAGCAGCGACGATTCGCGCTCAGCTGGACCCGATGAGACCCCAGAATACTGAGCACTACCCTCTGTAACGAAGCACACGTCTCCAGCGTTCACTCCATCCAACCATCTTCTACACGGCTTTGTCCTGGAGCCAATCCCAGTCCACCACCTGCCAATCACAGGGAAGACACACACACACGAACACACCGGAAATCACACGCACTCACAAGAGGTAATTTAGGGTCACTAATTAACCTCACGTGCATATATCACAAACCCAGGGAACACAGAAAACAGAAAGGCGCAGTGTTCCCCACTGCCTTACCAGTTCGGATGGTTTACAGCAGGATAATCTGCTAATATACATACATTAGCTTTTCAGTGAGAATTTCAATTGAGATTATACATGACTTTTCTTCCCGGTTTAGCAGTTAACTGATTGTCAAAAAAATTGCACTTTAATCCGTGGGCGTGTTGTCAGGTCACCTGTCGACGTCTATAAGTTGTTTCCGGTTTCTGCGTGGATTTTGTGCAAAACGCTCTGCAGCTATGGCTTCATCCAAACCTTACATCGGTTGTAAAATAAGATTAATTTCAAAATCCCAAAATCGTTATGAGGGGATTTTGTATACAATTGATGCAAGAAGCTCCATTCTAGTGCTGGCTAAAGGTAAGTGGTTTTTAAATCCCCCTACTGGCTTTTCCAACTTGTTAACAGAGGAATGCAGGTGGTGATCCTGGAAGTAAAAGGTACAGGAAATGATGTTGTTGGATTAAAATATTGTCTTTAAACTAGTCATCTGCTTTGGAACTGAGGGAAGGCCCACTGAAAGACCAACACCACCCCGAGACATCATCTACGAGTTCATCACATTCAGGGGAAGTGACATTCAGGATATTGCACTGTCTGAATCTCCTCAACACGAACTGCTTCAAGATCCTGCTATCATCCAGGTAGAGGACAGCTGTAACCTGAAAGTAGATGAAGCTTGAGGGACGTGAGGAATAATTTTAGGATCTCTTTCAGTCATCAAGCGCTGGTTCCTCAGGCATCGACCCAGGCCTTGAATCACTGGGCCCAATGGGGATGTCTGCATGCAACCAGCTGGCTGCCAGCTCCCTGCTCAATCAACAATATGCTGCAGCTCTCGGCCTCGGTAAATCTATTCAGATTTAAACTGACTGTAAAACCATACCACTGTAATTTTAAGTTGACTCATGTGGTTGCATATATTACTTCATGTGTGGCTTGTCGTTCCAGGATTGCATGTTAGGAGGGGCCCCATGGTGGAGAAGGCTGTTCAAACTCTCCAACTGGAAAGACGTCAGCAGAGGAGATGTTTTACTGGGTCGCAGGAGGAGCAGATTGACAGGAGGAAGCCCCGGAGAAACAGAGGATCCACAGGTATGCACAGCTGCCATGATTAGAGGCAGTGAAATACTACCGCACAAACCATACAGTGAAACATTTTAGAACTTTGCGTTTGCAGAGTTCACAGAATTGTGCTTGTTTAACAGAAATTATGCAGAAGACAAATTGAGTGTTTTTTTTTTTTTAAGTGAGATTAGGCTCAGATGTGACCACTTCTCAGCAAGCAACTCGACAGGAGAATCAGGAAAACAGGCCACCAGCAAGAAGAAGACCGGGTAATTCAGAACCATAGAGGATTTCTCAGAAAGTGACAATTTCATAACTTAACAATAACTGCTTTCAAAAATAATTTTAGGAGCTCGAAGGCGCAGGAACCGTGGTAAAGGCCAGCTGGGGGTGACTAATGTTCCAGTCCCTGTTCTCAAGTTTGACACAGACTTTGATTTCGATTTGGCAAACGCTCAGTTTAAGGAGGTCGAGAAGGAGCTGCAGAACAGGATGATTCTAAAAGGTAGGTTGCCAGCTGAAGTGAATATCACATCTGCTTTTTTTTTTTTTTTTTTTTGTTAGTCTAGACCACTCAATCAGTTTACGTTGTTATTCATGCTTTGACAACAGACTTCTGAATCCTCTTGAATACTTCAAGTGGCTGAACAGCAGCAAGTCTGACTGTGAAATGGTTTAATTGTGCTTTTTAGTGCTGTCATATCTCTCTGAGAATGCCGGATGCTTCCATTTAAACAGGCCTGAGTAAGCAGCTGTCTTCCAGAATACACTTTCCCTGGCTCAGTATGAATGTTTCACTGTGGGATGTAGGAAGATGGAATGAGCACAGCAGCTGTGGATCTGCTATTTAAGACGTGTTCACCTGCCATGGCCATCTAGGTTGAATAACTCTGCTGTAGCTGGATAACGTTTCTGCTTACAGATGGAAACCATGAGGAGCAGTGTGAGAAGGAAGGATTGCAATTAGATGCACAGGATGAGCATTCTGGACCAAAATGGTACTATGACAAAGCAAAGTCTTTCTTTGACAACATTTCATCTAATAGTGCCCTCAGGTAGAGATTTCTCCCCTCTTTTACTCTCAAATGATTATTTCCAGTGAAGTAAAGCCTGAGATTCATGCCTCGTGTCGATCAATGCTTTCAGACTAACCTGGGCAGAGGAGAGGAAGCGCAATTTGGAGACTTTTGGTTTTTCTGGACGGTATCTGAGAAGCCAGAGCTTTAGAAGTGGATACACTCGAGGACGAGGCACAGCTTTGCCAGCTCAACAAATGGGGGCTGGAGAACTGTGAAGATCTGACCTCGATGCCAAGCCACCTGAGCAAACCCTACTTAAAAGATTGCTTCCTTATTTCCTTTTGTGTTGAGACGCAGTTGATCATGTATGTATTTTATTTTCTGTCCCTGTAGTGGTTTTCCTGTTCCCCGTATTGCCTGAGTTTTCTTTTCAGTGTGTTACTTTTAAATATGCATATTTACTTGAACAGGCATTTATAAAATGGGAGTTGTTTGGGTTGTTAACCTTTAAAGAGACACCAAAATTGACACGCTCATATTTTGTTGGGAGCGCTTGAGTGTGACATTTATTAAATGGATGTTGAACATGCAGTGAATTAAGTCCATCTATGTGGCATGCTTTATGGTGATTTACAGAAGCAACAAGTGAGAATGTGAAAGTTTATGTTGTATTATGTCTGAGACACTGACGTGTAAAATGTCTTTTGGTTAGAATGATTTATCAGAAAAGTATTGCAGGGGTGTGAAACTATGCCATTTTTCTTTTTGGTTTTGCCTTTAATTTTGTGGTGATAGAATGGAAGCTTGTAAATGTTGCTGATCCAGACTCTGGGGAAAGTTAAACGATGGGAAGATATAAAGTGCACAGTGTGGCAGAAATAAAAGATTTAAGAATCACACCTTTTTTGTAGACTTTTTTTCTTTCAGACGTTTAAAAGCAACATTATGGATGTATCATAGCTCCTTGCAGCTTTGCACAATGTGGACTGATTGGCTCTGTTGAATCAAAGG
This sequence comes from Salarias fasciatus, assembly GCF_902148845.1. Taxonomy (NCBI): domain Eukaryota; kingdom Metazoa; phylum Chordata; class Actinopteri; order Blenniiformes; family Blenniidae; genus Salarias; species Salarias fasciatus. The sequence goes on along the minus strand of NC_043764.1, from coordinate 19,438,472 downwards.
ATGCCCCGTCTACAGTGAGGGCAGAGCAGCAGGCTACTCACTGTTCGGACGATACCAAAAAAACTGAGGGAGGGGGAGATTCCTCTTTGATGTAGCGTTATGTTCATCTGTCAATATTTAGAAGCAAACCATGAGTAAAATTCCCATAAAAACTTAGTTTTGTTTCTACTTAATCCGATAAATCAAGCTCGTTCTCATTTTTACGTCCTGCTGGCAGTGTTTTCGAATCGCAAAAACCCCCATTTCCCAGTAAATGGAGAAACTATGTAACCAAATAGAGGGCTGCGCTCAAGATAATAAATATTAGAATAAAAGAAGCGCTTTTATATCCCATATGAGAAAATGTCGGTGGCGTTTTCATCTGCGCGCCCCAGGAGTAAAGGAGAGGTGACACAGCAAATGATCCAGAAGGTAAAAACAATCTTGGAGCGTCGCGGCTCGTGCGTTTAAAAACATCCCCGTGTGGATGCGCGCGTGAGTCTGAGAGTGTGTGAGAGACATCTTTCCTCCGGCGCAGAGAAAGTACCCTGTGGTGATTATCAAACAAATGGCAACTGGTATTGGAACGTTACGGTCGGATGAAGGTGCGAACCAAACAAAGCCTTGACCGTGATGGAGGCGCGCGGTGTCTGGATGACACCTCCACGGGATGCGCGCGTCCCCGGGACGCTGTCAGTGCAGCTCATTCCTCATTTATACATCCAGACAATTAGATATGTAGCCTAGATTTTAGTTTGCGAAGATTTTTTTGGAAGGCTCGAGGCATCAGTTTGGGCAGAGGTTAGGCATTACACTTGTCTTCTGGAGGAATTGTTGTATTCACCCTTTCATATCCTGTCTTCCTTGCAACAACAAAAAAAAAGGCATTTCTGATCAGAAAAGGCTGTAAGAAGACGAGCAACGCGTCCTCATTTAACCCCTGACAACAGCTTTTGAATTTTGATTTTGCCATAGCTATCCCATCTTTTAGACAGACCCTTTGAAAAGATATTCTAAATGAAGACAGTGAAACTTAATTTGGTACGATTCTGGGAAACAAAACAGAACAAGTACGTGACCCACAAAAAACAAAAATGTTTATTTTTTTGAGAATTTAGGACAACAGTATCTTGGACTAGTGAATATTTTGCCATGTGCTGTGATTTGACATTCAATGAACATAAGTTGTTCTGTCTCCTAAAGATGCTGGATGAAAATCACCATTTAATACAATGTATAATGGATTACCAAAGTAAAGGCAAGACCGCTGAATGCACACAGTAAGACATCTTTATTTTCTAACTTTCTGATCAGTTCCTTCTCTTTATGACTATTGTTAAGCGTTGTCTCTTGTTTTTGACAGATATCAGCAAATCCTTCACAGAAATCTTGTGTATTTGGCCACAATAGCTGATTCGAATCAGAACATGCAGTCGCTACTTCCTGCTGTAAGTCTTTAAAACAAGTACGGTGTCCGCTTTCCGATCATGGGGAAATAAAAAATTTCAAACGTAAGTATAAAAGCCAAGCCAAAATAAGTCAATATGTCTCTTTAATTTTTAGCCTCCCACCTCTAATATGTCCATGGGTCCAGGAGGGATGGGCCAGAGTGGGGGGCATGTTCCAGGTAACCTCAATGACAACATGGCATCAGGATTGCCCTCGACATCAATGATCCAGAGTCAAATGAGCAATGGTGAGAGTACAAAACAAATGAATATTTTAGAGATAAATTATGTCCCACACAGATGCATCACTCCAGTTTGCCGTCTGTCTGTTCTTTTTGGGTTTTGGCTCTTGTTTGCTGCATGTCTGTCTGTAAATAGAAAACTGTTGTTTCTCCCAGTGCCTGTGATCCCATAGATGATAGAAAGTAAACTGTTTGGCAGCTATTTAGTAACTTTTGGCTTTCCTTTTATTTTTGATTGCCTTTCATTACTTTGCACCTCAATTAATTTGTGAACAGACATGCAAAGTTCCTGTGAAGATGAACTGAATGTGGTACCAAGTTTAACATGATATAGCACAGCTGGTGTGCCGGCTGCTCTGACTGTGCGTATGTGTCGTCAGGCCCCAGCCATGCCCCCATGCAGCAGCAGGCTGGTCAGGTGCAGTCGGCTATGCCCTCCTCGTCTCTCAGCCTGCCAGCAAGCAGCTATGGTAGCTCAGTCTCCGGCTACAGCCACCCTGCTCCCTCCTCCCAGGGAAGCATGGTCCAGGGCCCCGGGCCTGGTTATGGCTCTACCTCCTCTTCCTCCACCACGCCCTCATCCTCTTCTTCCTCCTCCTCCTCCTCCTCCTCCCGCAGCAACCTCAACATGCAGTCCAACCAAGGTGAGCCAGGTGTAGGGTAGCCTCCGACTAAACATGAAATGAACATAGGAAAACCCAGAGGACGCCATCATCATTTATGTAGGATATGATGCAAGATTTGGTATGAAAGAAATGTGAAGTGTTTGGGGAGAAATATATGCAGGGCTGATTTAGTTTTGACTCACTTTGGAATATTTTTACGACACACAAGTTTGATCTTGCTAAAAATGTCAGACTTTCACTTCCCTCCTGTGTAGCGATAAAAATAACCAAACACATTCAGTTCATCAGAGAGGTGTCCTGCCTCCTCCCTCCTCCCTCTTTCTGCAGGTTGTACTTGTCCTACTCTTTAACTGCTAACCCTGAGATGCAGCCCGTCTTCCCTTGGATGTTATTTTTAATAACCCTGTTTTTTTTATTGTCACTGGCTTTGTTTGCAATTAAATTCGAGAGCAGCATCCTGAATTCGTTTTTTTTTTTTTTTTTTTAATGATACCTCTGATTGCTACCAATCCCTTTTTGATTTTCTTTATGTCCAGACTGCCTTGGAGCTCTCTCCGTATTTATTTGTTTTGATTATGCATTGGTACTACTTTGAGATCTGAGTCTGCCGCATACGATGTTGAAATCCAACACGAAGATGAGCTTTTGCTTCCTCAGTATCCTAATCTATGAGATCTCTCGCCCAATAATCGCACCTCCTTCCCAGTCTCCATGATGCATCAGCAGTCTGCCACTCCGCACTACTCATCAGGCCAGGCTGGGGGTCAGCATTATCAGGGACAGCAGGCCATGGGTATGATGGGTCAGGGCAGTCAAGGAAACAGCATGATGTCTCAGAGGCCCATGGGATCGTACCGCTCTTCTCAGCAAGGTAGGTGGTATAACCTTTTCACGTTGGTTTGATCGCTATCAGTGAGATTGGGATAGGTGCATGCATGGATTTTTACTGGTGGAAAAGATCAGGAGGTTTTCAGATGTTTGGAGAGCGTCTCTGGAAACCAGCTTCCTGTTTTCACCAAAGCGCAGCAAATAATGTGAGATTATACAAACTGTGTAGCATGCAGAGTAATATTGAACATCTGGAAGTTTATGTCTGCTCATGAATTCCTGCAGCGCTCAAAAGACGAGATGCATATCAAACGTGTCACGTTCTGTTTCTGCCTCTGTAAATCACTGAACTTGTTATGTCAGTGTGTGCCTAATAATAGCTCTACGCTGTCCCGTCACGTCCTCCTGAAGAGTGTAGACCAGGCACGTAGGGACTTGGAAATATAAAAAAAACATGAGGTAATAATTTCAGGGCAGCAGGCCATGGTTGTAAGTCCTTATTCACCCTATTATCCTCGCACGGCTGGGTTTGTTTCCATTGAGAATCGTGTTATGGAATCGTCGTGCTCCAAGTTAAGCTGGGTGATTTGCTTAGCCGCATTTCCCTTATGGGTTTGTTGCTAGGAGTCTTTTATTAACTGTGGAGAGTTGATAAAAAGCGGCAGTAGAAACCATGTTTTCAAGGACTTGCTTTGCTTTTATTGCACAAGCAAGGGTGATCATGCGCTACAAGGTACGGTTCAGTTCTACAAGGAAGCACTGGGGAGCAGTTGAAGATGAGACTGTGCTCCTTGTTTCATCTTATGGAGAGCTTTTCGTTCTGCTTTTTGTCTGAAATGGAATCTGGAGTTTCTGCACACCAGCACCAAGCAGAGATCAGATTCTCCCTGATAGCTGTCTGTCTGTTGTTATAAATTACTCAAATAACAGCTTGATGTCATTTTTCATGGAATTATACTTCCCTCAGTCTGATTCGTGTTTCTAAAATTGGTCTTGGCCATGCAAATTGTCCTACATATTAATATTTTCAACCCATATACTAAAATATTTGCTAGTTGTCAAAATTATTTCAACATGAAAGAGTAAATTTGTCATATTAAGTTTCTCCTTTCAAATCAATGTAGAGTAGTCCTCTAAAGCCTCTTCAGGATCCAACCAGCACCGGATTGGTCCAAACCAGCTGTTTAACCAACCGTGGTGTCGCCTGTCTTGCAGGATCTGCACAGCAGTACATGGGACAAGACGAGTTCTACGGAGAGCAGTATGGACACACTCAGAGCTCCAGCGAGCCCATTAACCAGCAGTATTACCCAGATGGTAATCATGCACATTCAGAAACTTCATACACACAGCTCTCAAAACACACAACCCCCCCGCCCCGCCCACTCCAGGTCATGCCACAATAGTGCCCCCCCCCCCTCCTACAGGCAAGAGCCATATTTTGCTGCTGCAATCACTTCTCTTTTTGTAAGACAAGAGAAGAAAGAGACTTGGAAAAGTCTGATATTACATGTTCGATGCCAGTGTGTCTGTGTCCATACTGTCCCCTTTGGTGTGCCGAAATTTCAGATTTCTTAAAGGGCTGTCGCAGCGTGTTGATGAGAGGAAATGTAAACTTCCTCCAGGGTTTTCTTTTGTGTTGTTTTGTCTATAATTCATAAAAAGTGTATACTTTGTGTTCTTGTCATTGCATATATTTTTAAAGTTTGGACTCTGATCTGTGAATAATAATGTGTGTTACTGTGTTTTGCTGCAGAAGAGGAGTTTTTGCATGTGTTGAATCATGTTCTTCACAGGTCATGGGGACTATTCTTATCAACAGTCCTCTTATGGCGAGCAAGGCTATGACAGGTCATTTGATGAGACTTCACAGCATTACTATGAAGGAGGTACTCTTTTTTAAATCAGTATTTATTTGTGAGTTTATCACACAAACAATAACGTTTCATAATTAAATTAATTATATTATTTTAGTGGCTCACATGTGTTTCACTTGCACGGCTGCAGGTAATTCTCAGTACAGCCAACAACAGTCTCAGTATCAGCAGAGCTCCGGCCAGCAGCAGCCCTTCAGCCAGCAGCAGTATTCCTCCCAACAAGCCTACAGTGGGCAGCCGCAGGGATACGGTGAGAACAGCCCATGGTTTCTACGTTTTGATTAAAAAATAAACACAAACTTAGTAGTACTCTTTTGTCAACAGGTCCTGGACAGGGAGGATCGTCTCAGTATCAACAGTATCAACAGGGTCAAAGCCAACAGTATGGATCGTACCGCTCTTCCCAGGGAGGCCCTGGGGCGCAAACTCAGAGGCCATACGCCTACGAACAGGTATCTGAGTAATTCCCATTAAATTGAAAAAAAAAAAAACCAAAAAAACAACAAAATAAAGTAAACATTGATGTTATACATCATTTTATTAGGAAGACATACTTTTTATCTTGGTTTTGATATTTTTTTGTTGACAAAGCAAGTTCTTAATTGAAATGAATGATGGTCATTTACCTTTTAAGAAGAACGATGAATTGATACAGAGAATCAATTAGAAGTTATTTTGTACCAAAAAAATGTATTGAGCTGATTGTTGTAGGAATAATGCAGAACATAGATCCATTTAACTATTATGTAATGCTCCGTCAGTTTTGTGGATTTAAAAATTCTGTTTTAACATTTTTGCCATAAAATCCTGCAAGAATTCATTTTAGAGACATTTTCAAAATCCATTTCCTGGAACTGCTACATGCAGTTTGTGCTCTCTTGATTTGTTTTAAAATTGCCACCAACCAAACCTCCATCCTCCTGTTGTTTCTTTTTTTTTTTTTTTGGTTTAGTTTTTGCAAAGTAACAAAAAATTTCAGTTACATAAATTGAAAAAAATATTGAACGTTTGGTAGTTTTCAGTATTTTTTTAAATGATTTATGAAAGTATTTAGGAAAAATCCTTATAAGTAAAAAGCATAATGGTCAAAAAAGAAAACCTGATATGATTTTAATATTTGTTTGGAAAATAAAAACTAAAAAACTGGACAACTTAAACTCAATGTATGAAATCTCAGTCAGTTTTTCAGTTTATGTTGTTTTGCATTTCAGGGTCAGTATGGAAACTATCAGCAATAAGCCACCACACTGTTTTGCGAAGGAAACGAAGTGTCGGACTGGAGATTAGAAGTTCTGGCTGCATCAGATTTATCATCCTTCCATCAATCATCCTTGAAACTGATGGTGAATGATTCAGTCATTTGTTTTGCTCTGTACAGGATTGTAGCTGATAAACAGTACCTACCAATCATCTATGAAAACTCGGGTTGCTTTTAGACACATTATCAACAGATTAAATAGGCTACAAAAGAAGCTGTGGAGGTTTTAGATTAGCCTAGGTCACCTGAAAATATCTTTGTTTTTCTCTCTTGCTGTAGAAATTTATTTTTATTCTTTCTCCTACTTTTAGAGTTTATTTTGCTTTACAAGCTTTTTGATATTCACTGTGCTTTATTTTTTTGCACAGAGCAGGACCTTGCTTTGTGAGACTGCTATAAAAACAAATTAGCCTTGAAGCAAATGTACCCTGATATTTGCTTAATACACTCTATAGGTCCAGCTCTTGCTGTAATCCCTGGCGGTAACACTGTTATGTCCCATGATAGGGGTTATTAATTTTATGAAGGTGAAAATGTGGGGTGTTAAACCTTGCTGGATCAGCAGGTTTGTCTGTGTTAGTCAAACTGTGGTGTGTTGCTGTGTGGTCTAACATTATGTGTTCTCACTCTCAACATATGTCTTACTGCAGTCATAGACATAAAACGTAGCTGACTGGTCGAGAGTTAAACTGTATGTCATTGTTCATGGTAATCCTCCATTGTTTAAGTGTTTTGGACACTATATTTCCAGTGATATCACTCTGCACAGACAGAAATAGAGGCTATTGTTCAGAGTTTAAAGAAGTTCGACTCTTCGATGCCGTTCAGAAATGGTTTCTTTTATGTAAACATGCATTTGCCACTTTGTCTGCACTTTATTTTCCAGTGACACTGTCTGTACTGTCTGATATTTTGTACTGTTTGGTGATTCAGGCTGTTTTAAAACTAACAATACTCGAGGAAAAAAAAAGCCAAAGTAACACAGGAAGACAACAATAGCATGTCCTGCATCTCCACTTCAATATGTGCAATACATTCATGTTGGTGAACGCATACTTTATGCCAATATTCAGAGCTTCTCAACTTTAACTGCTAATATGATGGTTGTTTTATTTAAGGTTTTTCGACATTATTATAGGTCCCAGCTGACATGTAACATTTATGTGTTTATGTGACTTGTGGACAGATGATGAGAATGTATGTCAGTATGTCAACAGAAACATGAAGCATTCTGTTAAATAATTTCACATATCAAGCATTAGGAGGATAATTTTAAATAAGAGTATATGCACTTGTATCTATCTATCCATCTATCCAGATAAAACCTTCTGTCATTTCATAAGTCACTTTCTTTTCTTTCAGGCAGGTCAGTAATAAAGATGATGAGTATGAAGGGCGAAGGTAGCAGTAACCTATTGTAACACAATGTACCTCAGAAGGGTAAAATAACAAAATATTCACAGCCATTTTGCAGGGTTGATTCAGAATAGGATATTCATGGCTGTCAAACAGCTAAATAACTCAACACTGACAATCACAGGAGGCTTCTTTAAACTATAATGATCAGTGTCTCATTTACTGTGAACTGATGGCAACTGATTTGTGTGTGTGTGCGTGCATGCGTGCGTGTGTGCAATACTGTTCGCAGATTTGTTAAAGAATGAGAGTCAAGTTAAATGTGCATTATCCAAATATGAATGTTATCTATGTGAAACTGCATTGCCTGATTTTTTTCTGCTGTCTTTTGTTACGATTTGTTATATATATAGAACAAAATAAAATAAACAGATGCCACCTTTGGTGTGTCTTCATTTTGTCAAGACATTTTCCTAAATCGCATATTATCCTGTTATTTTCTCAAAACTGATGATGAGCTTGAAAGGTTATTAAAACTCAGAGCCAACATAGGAGCACAAATCAAGGGAAAATACATATCTCTGTAACTTTGGAACTTGGTAATGGGAGATGGGCGTTGGTTCGGGTTCCACAGCAGACAGGTCGCTCCTTAGCAAGACCTTTGACCCCCATCAGCTCTCCGACTCAATGCAGAAAAAGGAATTTTTCCAAGGAGATAAAAAAGGACTTGAGCTTTGTTACTTTCCTGTCCTTGTCCAGTAGGTGGCAGTAAAGGACCACATGGCAGCTGGGTTGAAATGTCCCTCCGCATTTTCCGTAGTCACACTGTACAGAGTGTAAACATGTCAGCGTGCAGTGGACCGGCGTCGTGCTATTTAAAATGCTAAAACTAACATACTATGTGTCTTTCGTGGATTAAAAATGATCAGTTTATGAGTTTAGTGTCACCCGCTGTCCAGGGGAGTTGAGTTTTGTCGCTGCTGGTCTCGACCAGCCGGGGTGACATTGAGCTGCCGCTGCCTGCTGGTTTCTGGCACTAAGCGGGATGTTTGCGGTGTTTAGAGTCTTTTCCCGGCGGGCTGACCTGCTGCCGAGGTGGGTTTTAGCAGACGAACTGCGGGGCTTGGGTCTCGGCTGGTCCTCGGTGTCGGCTCTGCGGGGAGGAGGAGGAGACGTGCGGGTCCGAGGGGTCAGCAGCTCCGCAGCGCTGTGCGCCAAAAACAGAGGAAACCCCAAGAAGACGGAGATGTCCGAGAAGAAGCTGGTAGGAGGTTTAATCCAGCCTGATATGACTCTGTTCAAGAAAGAATAAATGTCAGGATAAATCCTAAACCCCCAAACTGTAACCTAAATCATGGAGCATTCATTTGTCATTTTGTAATGTATTATTTTGTAGTTATCAAAATATCGTCTCCTTTTTTGTAGCTTTTTGTTATTTGTTAATTCCATCTATTATCATTATATCTACCCATTTAAAAGAAGTTATCAGAATAATCAGTTACTGAATACTGCAACTGTTGGTTGCTTAATGAAAAATATTAATAAGTAAGTGTAATAAAGAGCAGAGTAACAACGGCTAAAACAATTGCAGACTATATATTATTAAGATCAGTAAGGTCGTGCTGGAGGAGTTTGACTTGTCCTTATGGATCTCTGCAGCTGCTGCCGTGTCTTGTGATTTAAAAAACATTAAGAAATCTGGAATTGTAATGTGGATCAAGCTCTGTGAGGAGAACTCATCCACCCCAACTTTAAAAATATATATTTACTATAATTTATTGAGTATTTCAAAGGATTACCTGTTTTTATTTCTGTTCACTTCTTCAGTTTCTGATTTAATAAATGAACAAAACATATCTTTGTGTCCTAAACATAAACATTTAACAGTATATCAGAGTTAAATGTTTACATGTATATTACCTCCCTTCATAGGCAAGTCATCAACAGTAGGTCTATTCTGAAACTGTCATTCACTCCCATTGCTGCCTCAAACACTGGTTTATCACTGACGTGACTCTGTCTCTGTTGTCCACAGACCCGTCACTTTGTGGACCACCGGCGTGTGAAGCTGGTGGCCGGCTCGGGTGGAAAAGGGGCCTGCAGCTTTCACAGTGAGCCCAGGAAGGAGTGGGGCGGTCCAGACGGAGGGAATGGAGGTGACGGAGGGAGTGTCATTATCAAGGGTGAGAGGAGGATGGTCAACAGTTTTCATGAATTACTTGAACCCCTGATTTTGTTTTTTTGTTGTTGTTTTTAGGAGTGTTTTCCCAACTAAAATGAACCAATCTTGAGTATTTACTGTAATGTGAAAGTTTATCAGCAGCAGATCCCTTCGATTGGTTTCTGCTCTTTTTTGTGTAACAATGTACACAACACAGTTAATCGGGCAAAACTAAATATTTAAAAAACTTTAAACATAAATATCTTTAAGCCTCTGTTTCTGCCAAGAGGTTAACCACAATAAAAACATTAAGATGTTTCATCAACGTCTCACTTCTGTTATACAAAGATGCATAAATCGATAGTAGTGTCAGAAAGAAAAACAGCACCATCACACTGGATGTTCTCATTGTGGAAAGATTATTTTAACCATTAAAAAGCATCATGTAGTTGGGTGAAGACTAACGGGATGCACTTGTATAACAATATTAGAAGACAAAACTAAACGTAGGTGAAGCGTTTAGGGAATACAACTGAACTACAATGAAACTCGGTGCTGCTTTCTCGGCTGTGATATTGAAGACACTTGAAGATTTGTTTTTGTCTTTCCAGCGGACCGGTTGGTCAAGTCGTTGGCTCAAGTGGTTCCTGTTTATAAGGGAGAAGACGGGCAGTCGGGGAGCAGCAAGAACTGTTACGGACGCAACGGCAACCCAACCTACATTAGAGTGAGTCAGTGATTATCACCTGACTAACTGATGATACTTTCCTGACATGTTCCTTCCACTGATGTCTTTTTTTGAATCATTCATGAAGGTGCCATTAGGAACTGTGGTGAAGGAGCAGGGTAAAACCATCGTGGACCTGGAAAAACATGGCCAGGAGTACGTGGCGGCGTTCGGAGGAGCCGGCGGGAAAGGAAATCGATTCTTCCTGTCAAATGAGAACCGTGCCCCGATGACAGCAACGCCGGGTGGAGCAGGAGAGGAGCGCGTCCTTCAGCTGGAGCTACGCACCATGGCTCACGCCGGCCTGGTGAGAGAAGACACCCGATTTCTAAACAGGACGCTGGCCCGGGACCTGTCGTCCTTTGCGTTGTGGTGGAGTGTTGATTGTCTTTATCCCGCCAGGTGGGGTTTCCAAATGCTGGCAAGTCCTCACTTTTGAGGATCATCTCCAAAGCCAGGCCTGCTGTGGCGGCTTATCCTTTTACCACACTCAACCCACATGTAGGAATCGTCACGTACAGGGATCACGAGCAAGTCGCAGGTAGTCGATTGAACAAGATGACCAAAGTGGTCTGAATATAAGACACTTTTTTAAAAAATTATTATTATCATTATTATTATTATTATTATTATTATTATTATTATTATTATTATTATTATTATTATTATTATTTTGGTTGCTGTCTTGCATTCAGGGTGTAATATTCCACTTCATTTTGAATTGTTTGTGCTGTTGGTACGCTGTCATGTCATGTATGTTTTGCTTTCATCTGTTCTCACTGCAGTTGCTGACATACCAGGCATCATCCGAGGCGCTCATCTCAACCGAGGCCTGGGGATCTCCTTCCTGCGCCACATCGAGCGGTGCCGTTTCCTCCTCTTTGTGTTGGACCTGTCCGCTCCAGAGCCCTGGACCCAGCTCCAGGACCTGCGCTTTGAGCTGGACCAGTATGAGCCCGGTCTGTCTGAGCGGCCCCAGGCTATTGTAGCCAACAAAATGGACCTACCCGAAGCTCAAGAAAAGCTTGAATTCTTGAGGAGCCAGGTCACCCAGAGGGTCATACCTGTGTCAGCTCTCACAGGACAGAACACAGAGGAGCTGATCCTTCACCTCAGAGAGCTGTATGACGGATACCTCCATGGAGAATCCACCAAAGCCGTCAGGTGGTAGAGGTCCGATCACTCACACATCTGTATTCTTTATATTTATAACCAAATTTGTTGTTTTAATAAATATTTCAATTAAAAATATATATTTTTTGTCTTTTCTGGTGACGTATTCCTTAATACTGAGAAATCTCGTAGGATTTTCTTCAAACATTTATTGTCGCCTAAAACAAATAGTCCAGACTGATGAAGGAAATACGTGGTTTGCACTGTTTATGTCTCATACTGACAGCAGATGAATAAACAATATAGTGTAAAGTGATAAAATGTCATTGTTGTGTTTTATGAAATAATTCTGATGTACATTTTATTTGGGATTCTTCATTGGCAGGATTACAAAACCAAGTAGCAGAGAGCAGTTTTCCAAAATAACATTTAGAGACGACAGCAAAGCTTTTACTATCATCCCTCTATCACAGATAGAACAGATGTCTGTGTCTCTCATTTGTAGACCCTGACTAAAATACAGATTTCTGTTGTCAATGTTTTCTTCATATTTGTAGAAGAGTGATTGAAGAATTGATTGAAAAGATTGAAGAGTGAGAGATTTGTAGAAAAGTACATCTGTGGGCTTGTCGGGGAGTGCAGTGTCACGTTTCCTCAGTTGTGGTAGATACTTCATTTGCTCATAAAAGTCCAGCTAAAAGAATACAACTTAAAACCCACTTTAAAGTGAATTTTTGGCCTAAAGTGTTATCATTTTAATTACAAAGTGTGCTTCTTCCATCTCTCACGGTAGGCCAAGAAATAAATACAGGATGAAATTTGATTTAATATCTTTAGGCAACATGAGGAGAAAAACTGTGGAAATTAAGGCCGAAAATTTGCCTCAAATACATGATTTTGGACTGCAAAAGAAAACTCACAAGGAGAAGCAAATCTGGCAGAGAGAGGCCTTCAGGCCCAGTTGGACCCAGTAAAACTATGTGCATGCTATGAGTCACTCAAAAGGTTAAAATAACATGGGAAAGTTCGTTCTTGTCTTAATACGCATATGCAGTTACAGGTAAAACTCAATCATTTCTTCTTTTTAATTATGATTATAGCCTTCAGACTAAAAAAAACATAGAAGAAAGGTGTGTTGAACTTTTGAAAGAAAGAAAGTCTTTGAAAAATGTCCTTACACACTATCATTATCATTATACTGTCTAAATACCTCGGCAACTGTTGAACTGCCAGTTTTCAAGAGGGCTCTGATTGACAGTCTCTGCAAGGTCAGCAAGTGTTTGAGGATCATTGCAGTGCAGAGTGCTGCATAAAAGCAGAGTCACAGAGAGTGACTGTAGACAGAAAATGTGCACAAGCAACATTGATGACCACAGCCTTGTGAATATTGCCAAACAAAGCCAGTTCAAAAGCATCTGGATTCTTCTTGAGAAGGGGGTCAAAGAGGGGCAAACGCTGCCTTCAGGTAACCAGACTTCCATTCTTATGCCAGGGTTCATATATTTTGCCAAAGGAAGATTTTGCAACTGACTGAGCAAAAGATTTTAAGTCTTCCTGAGATCGCGCTTGTAATTATTAGGGATGAAACCCTCAATTATTTAAGTTTATTTATGATAAATCTGATATATAGGTATGTTTTGGGTAAAATTAAATTTATATCAGCACAAATACAAATGACTTGTAAAATGTTTATCATTTCTAGCTGCAGAATCGGATCTGAACAGCAGGGGGCGGATGAACATCAACCCATACCGAGTCTCATCTTTCTACGTGTTTCTGAAAATAAGAAAGAACAAAATCCACTTCTCTGCTCATAAAATACACATACTTCATATAATTTACTATTACTGTGTACTGTGCACGTTTAGTTATTTCCGGCTTGTTTTTGTGAGACCAGCGGCTGTGAAAATGGATCCTTGAGGGAATGATAACTGGCGACATTGAAAATCCTCAACAAAGGCTCTCAGGTAATAATTCCACTGCAAATGCGAATACTAACTTCTCATGGTACAAAATATCCTCCTTTGGTGAATTCAACTGTGATAATTCTTTTGTTATGTTTGTTTGCATCGTTGAAATTAGCCTGCTGGACAGCTTGACCTGTGTGGGAATCATGTGGACCGACAGAGAAACATTCGTCGAAACTTCCAGGTCAGTTGCTGCAGTGTGGTTTTTTGTTAAAAAAAAAAAAATGTTAATGACAATCACACACACACACACACACACACACACACACACACACACACACACACACACACACACACACACACACACGCACAGTCTCGTATTTCTATCCTCGTGGGGACCGTCCATTGACTCCCATTCATGTCTAGCCCCTAACCCTGACCCTTACCCTAACCCTAACCCACACTAAAACAAAGCCTAACCCTAAAGAAATGTTTTTGCACTTTTACTTTTTTCAGTAACAACAACATGGTCAAGAAAACACTGTTTCTCCTACTTAGGACCGGAAAAAGGTCCCCACAAGGCACGTCGTTCCACGTTTTGCTATCCTTGTGGGGACATTTGGCCCCAACAAGGATAGAAATACGAGAACACACACACACACACACACACACACACACACACACACACACACACACACACACACACACACACACACACACACACACACACACAAACATTATTCGAGTTTTTTTTTTTTTTAAGGAATTTACAGCAAGGCACAATTTTTCTGCTTCATGTTTTTGTTCCTTTGTCATGGAAAAGCACTTGATACTGCTAATGTGCACGAGCTCTGAATGATAATATGAACAATTGTGCTGCCAGGTTTATTCACAGTACCCATAAAACCTTTCTTATCAAGCTGTGTTACGAATGACATTTCAAAGTGTAAAGAAAATTGCACTGAATTATATATATTTTTAGCAACTCTCACAAATCTCGTGAAAAATATTTCTCTTTCAGACACATTATGTCTGAGGTTGGTCATATCTACATGTTTTCCCCTAAGGATTAACACACTTTTTTGATTAAAAAAGTAACTTATGAGCTTAAATACAATTAGAAATATGCCCACTTTAGGTATTTCAGTGTGTACACTGTAAGGAATTAGCAAAACTACTCACAGAGGTTCTACAAGTACACACAAATGATGGATTCATGACTGTTCAGGAAATGCATGATGCCTGGACTATGTTAAAAACAAATAACCACACATTCTGAATGGTGATCCTGGTCCTGGTAGTAAGGTCTTTGTCAGGGTTCCTGATTAATGACATTATCATTAAATGTGTGCATATAGCAGGCGGACCCTGAAGCATGAGGGCTGCAGCCCACCTCTGGACTAAAGATGTCCATAAACAGAGCCCTTTGTTGTTGTTTTTTTGTTTGTTTTTTTTTTTTCAAAGAGGAGTGTAGTCCAGGCTGGAGGATGCTGCCTGTGAGAATTAATTAAACTTTACTGCAGTTCCATTAAACTCTGTTTTATATGCATTAAAACTGTCACTGCTGTGTAAGCATTCGCTATCATTTAATTAATTTTTTTGCTTTTCCCCAACTCCACCTCAGCCTGCAGGCATGTCAAGGTGGAACTCCATTGTTACTTTTCCTCAGTTAGTCATCATAAACGCCCACCTGTGTCAAAAAAAAACAGTCTTTGATCCTTCAGTCCAGTCACACACAGTTTCACTTATCACTCGTCGTGGTTGGGAATTAATTGCGATCTCATGTTATCTCTTTCACTTTGATGCTGTTTGTCAGTGAACCTGTTTTTGAGGCGAGGCAGGGAAGATCTTTTCCAGTACTCACAGTGACGCCCAGCAGGAGCTTCCAGTGAAGGTCCGTGGTTGTGTCACATTGGTTCCTCTTGGCTGGCTGCAGTGTGTGGTGTAAACACTCCACACTCAGGTATGAAGGGTGCAGCCATTTATATTAGGGTTTTTTTTTTTCTCCGTAAGTTGCACTGCAGTGATGCGTGGTGGTGTTGCACGCTCATGTCTCGGCGTACGTTGTTGTGCGGACTGTGGAGTTTGCACGATCTCCTTGTGCTTGCGTGAGTTTTCTCCCTGTTTGATCTGGACTCATCCCTCAGCTCACCCACAGAGATGATGAAGTATTTAAATATTTATTGCACTCATGTATATGTTTTTGTTGTCTCTACTTCAATTTGTCTGAACAATTCAATTCTTAAATTTGACTGACTACTTGTAGGATCCATGTTGACGATTAAGACTTTCAGTGACGTGATCCAGAAACAATTAAAGGAATTAATAGTGTTTGAAATAAATCCAGCCATTCTTTTTTTTTTTATTAAGTTTTTATTCAAAAAAATAATTCTGTTTCTTACAAAAGCAAACTGTGATACAAGTTGATTTCCAATATGTGTATTTCCTGGTTTACCCACGCTGACAAAAATAGAATTACAATAACAATAGTTATTGTGTGCGTGTGTGTGTGTGTGTGTGTGTGTGTGTGTGTGTGTGTGTGTGTGCGTGTGTGTGTGGTTGCTGCACATATTCGTATCAACGAAGCTACTACCACCACAAAAACGTTTTCTTCAAAAGCCACCTTGTATGAATAAAGTTGAATATTAATTTTTATTACCGGTAATCCCTACTTTACCTTTACTTAACCTTTTAAAAGTTGGCACTTTTTCTCTCCCAAATTATTTTTAACACGCATATTTGTACGTCTATTTAAGTCAAAAGCGTCAAACTAATTTAAACCAAAAAGCTAATTGGACCTGCAGGTAACTAATGTGCATTAATGTTCAGCATATGATCCCTAAAACAAACTAACAAACAAACAAACAAACACAAATAAAGACAAAAACATGCACACAGGTCTACTATCAGCCTGCCTGTGGTTCTGTTGTTGCACTATGTAACAAAAAACTGGTTGGACAAGCTGCAGGTGGTTCAGTGTTGGAAATGCCACAGAATTATGACGCATGTGTAATTATCATACTTCAGTGGGAGTGTTGTGTTTCCACAAGGCGCACCTGGCATTTTTTTGGCATTTTCCCAGAAAATGTACATGGTGTGTGTCACATCTCTATTAAATAATGGAGGGAGCAAAATGCATTTTGTGTAATCTAAGAACAGCAAAACCCCAAAACTGTGCATGACAAAAATGAAATTAATGCTTATAAAATCCCTGAAAGACGTCACCAAACCCTGATCCTGTATGTGCTCATGCTTGTAATGCGTACGGCTGTGTAAACTCAATCATTCAAACACTGTTGTCACATGAACTATTCAGGAAAGAAAGAGTCACTGTTTATGAAGCAGTATTGGTCCATTGTGACAAATTAACATTTTCTTATTGGGTGAACTTGTTACTTGTTACATGTAAAACTGAGTTTTGAGTAAAACTATCATCAGCTTTTTATGTTCATGTCATATTCAGCTTAACTTTTGTTTTCACCCTCATTACTCTATCTTTAAGGTAGTGATTATCATATAGTTTTCAGTTAAGTTAAACTATATTACTCAAAATCTCTTTCACCTGCTTTTTCTCTATTTGATGAAACACAGGATCAGTGAAACTCATTTACTTTATCACAATGTTATCAATCTCAGTTCTTTTTTTTTTTTAAATGTCACTCATGATGAATAAAACCTGTTAAGAGAAATCCGATAACAAGACATTGACCTTGTAATGTCATTTACTTAAACTCTTGAATAAGCTGTCTCACCATTATTATAGATGCAAGGTCTGGACAAGATCAGTCCTGTCAATAAGGAGTCTCATTAGGATGGTTTTATACTGTAAGTGGATGTTAATTTTGTCATTGATCTTCTTGTTTAAATTTGATTTGTGGTTCAATCAGAAGCTTGTGTGCTGTATACAGTATTGCCAGTAGGCATGCAGATGGAGGCCAGTTGTTTGAACTTGTAATCCAGCTCTAAGTTGGGGTCAAAGTTAACCTCTGCGATGGAGATGGCGTCGAGCTCGAAGTTGTGCTGTGAATCGCCCTCCTCAGCGTACACGTGAGGTCGATACTCGTCCTGTTTGCAGCTTTGAGTTTCAAGCTTGTGCAGCTCCTACAGCGTACAGGAGAGTAGAAAAAGCAGAGGGGAATAAATGTGTATGAAAAAACAACGTTATCTTAACTTTATATGGACGAGTACAATCATTTATCAAGACCTTTTTCAGCATGGTTTCCTGAAAATGTAGGCGGTTTGGCCAGTTCTGTAAAACAGTAAACAAAATTCGACAAACAGTTTGTAAGAATCTTTCATAACTGAGATGTAGAGACGTGCTCATAGAATAGATACAGTACCGTAGTGTTAGATGATGCCCTCCTCTGAAGTCTCATTCCAGCGTTTGACGATGCACCCATCGACTGCTAAATGAAACATTTCACATGATGCTCAGTGATAATGACAGTGCTGTCAAAGTATTTAAACCAACAGTTATTTTCAGTACCATGCGCATTAAGCCATGGGAGCTGGCTCTGTCTCTTCGGAGTTGTGAGTATTGAGTGGAATCTTCAACGCAGGTTTCGCCATAGTCAAAGCTGTTCATCTGGGGAGGAAACAAAAGCTTATCAAGAATAAGTTTGCTTTTAAAAAACATTAGAGAAAAAAAAGCATGACAGTTTGATTATTTTTGGAAAAAGTGAAAAGCCTAAAAGAATCTAAATGTTGTCGCTGTTACTTTCCAATCCAGATGTGACTTATTATATATACATAATAGATACTGAACTTTTGGGCAAATAAGCCTGAAGAGGTAACTACAGATCATACTGAAATCTCTTTTCAGTTGTTTTTTTTGTAGCTTTAGGATGGTTTACATTGAATGAACTCAGTGAATTGGGTGCTAATCTTTATTGTAATCTTTATTGTAATGTTATGACATACATGTTATGACATCACAACTGTTAAATGCTTATATATTTCAAGTATAAGTGTTACAGAAGGAAAAACAGGCTTTTTTTAATACACAAAATCATGAAATATCTGTGAGCAAAGATCAACTCATTATTGGTTTTGGTAGTTCCATGAGCAGCATTTCGCGTGCAAAAAGCTGAACTATACCCAGAGGCTGTTTTTTTTTTCAACCTTTGAATGAATCCAGTTTGTAAAAACATAATCAGGAGCTTACCCATTGCATAGTTTTTTGTTGGTTTAGTAAAGACTCTGTTTGAGATACAGGTGACTGCAAGCCATTCACGTACATCTGAAAAAAGAAACATGTTGACAACTCGGTAAAAAAATGTAGTCCTATAAAGTGCCGCGCGTCCTGTTTGGGGATGTGAAAGAACATTTCACAGCACTTACAGGATTAGCTGCTGTTGTCCTAACTTGAGATGTTGCTTGGATTCGGGTAAATTTCGGATCACTGTCGAAAACCACCTTTAACATAGGTACATTTTGAAAAAATTATTGAAGTTGCATTAATATGCCTTTGTAGTTGTTAAATAACATTACTTTTCACTTCTGTGCATTCAAACATTGAAATTCCTAAATAAATATAACAAAAACCAAAAAAAAAAACAACCATACCTCACAGTCGGTTCCTTGTGTCTCCGTGTTACTGATCATCAGATTTCCATAACTTTCATCTGCAAGTGGGATTTTATCTGGCTTGCATGAAAACAGAAGAGCTAAGAGAAGCAAACCTAGAGTTTAAAAAAGAGACAGAAACAAAGTTAATTGTGTCTTTAGATTACTGATGTTTTACCTGCAAAAAGTATGAATTTTAACAAAATCCAAAACTATCACAGGTAAACTTCATGAGAGAATGTTAATTGTTTAATGGGATAAAAAAAGTTAGAGAGAGCAGAGCATCGTCAGCATATTGTGCCATACCTGCAATTAGCAGCAGGCTCAGTAGAATAATCGCTACTGTCGCTCCTCCTGTGGAAGAAACTGCAGATTTTCTGATGCGACAGTTTGGCTTGGTTGGGTCTGAACACTTGCACACAGTGACTGACAGGCTGTGGACGGCCGTCTTCCCCTGCAGGTCAGCCACCGCTAGCTCCAGGTCATAGTGTCCAGAATGAACAGCTTTCTCTTTCACCAGGTTGACTGAAGACGCTACACCATATTTAAAACATTGTCAGGGAAAATGTTTCTGCTCTTTTGAAAATAGGGAGTTGGTGAGTTTGTCGTCTTGTTTAATGAGAACCGTAAATTACCATGAGCTCCGTCGAGACTCCACTTGTCCTTAACATCTCCAAGGAGCTTGAAATTGAAAGGTCCAGCATTTGGCTCCTGGTCCAGGTCCGAAGCTTCAATGCGGGCCATTGAGTGTTCATCAGACTGACACAAGTCTATTATGTTTGAAACCAGGACTGGAGTGTTGTCATTTACGTCACTGATCAGGATGCTCAGCGTCGCCGTGGCTGTCTTTGGAGGTTTCCCTTGTGGACAGAAAAGAGAGACGTGCTCTTTTAGGGATGAGTTCCAAATATTTGCGATGATTTACGAATGCAGTAGGGGTCATACCATCATCAGCGGCATGTATTGTGGCTACATAGAGACTGTTATTAACAAAAGATGACTCTCGATCCAAAATCTTGGTTGTGGTTACTTTTCCAGTCTTAGCGTCCACTGACACCCAACCAGCCGGATCTTTCCCTTTTTTGTATCTGAAAAAAAATGTCTTGAGTTAGACATCCAACTCTGTACTTCGGCTGCATGTTGCGATATTCTCAGCAGTCATTGTAACGCAATGGCTTACACAATTCTGTCAGCATTTTTGACGTCAGGGTCTTTAGCTGAAAATGTCTTCAGATACGTTCCCACTTCAGTGTCCTCCATCACCCTGGCGCTTTGGTGAGACATGTCAAAGATTGGAGCCTCATTGACATTCTCCACAATCACTGTCACTTGCTGCCTGCTGGGAGTTGGCGCCGGTGCTTTCCCAGCTGAGTCACCGGCGAAGGCCACTTTCCAAAGACCCATGGTGCTCCTCTCCAGCACCTTGCACGCGTAATAGGGAGCCTCATTTTTCGCAGTGATGGTGATATTCTTTACGGGAGTCTTCTCATAGTCCAGACTCTGTAGAAAAAGTAAAATGCATAAAATATTGTTGAAATTTGTGTGTGTGTGTGTGTGTGTCTAGACCAGTGGTGTCCAAACTCGGTCCTCGAGGGCCGGGTGTCCTCCATGTGATGTTTGTTATTGAACCTTTTTTTGTTTGTTTGTTTTTTACAAGCTCGATGAGATGAGATCAGCTTTAGATTCAGGTGTGATGAAGCAAGGACACATCTGAAATATGCAGGAAGGCGGCCCTCGTGGACTGGAGTTTGACATCTTGGCCAAAATCGGCAAAAGACTACATTTTTTCACACACTGATCTGGTTTGCTTTTTGCTCGTCCTGCTATGAGACCAGAAGACGTGTTGTGAATGTGCCCTGGACAGATGTGGTGATATGTAGTCTGTAATTTCCATACCAAAGCTGTTTGCTGGGCCAAATGCAAGAAGACAATGCATGCTTTGTTATTGACATGGTTTGCCTGCCAAAAATTCACCTAAAGAAAACAGTGTATGCATCTGGCTTCTAAAGCATGTTTTCTTGTGTTCAGTCTATTTAAAGGTCTTCATGTTCATGCTTTGAGTGAGACTTCAATCATTCCCAGCGCTTACGGAATATCAGGACGATGTAGTGATCATAAAATACCTTGTTCAAATACAGGATTCCTTCGTTAGTCTTTTTGTCAGTAGTGATTCTGAAGTTATTATCTGTGTCTTCTTTGATGTGAAATTCAGCCCACCATGACGGTGAGTCTTTGACGTCTTCGTCTGTAACCGGCACACGTAAAAGAAGAATATTTTCCTGGTCTTCTTTCACTCTGACTACAGCCTGGAGGTGAATGAGAGATTTGTCTTGAATGTAATTCAATAGCTGTCCGTTGCTAGAATGCGCTTGTTCAAATGACTGCTTACCTTCTGTTGCGTGATCACTGGAAGGTGGTTATTTTCATCTTCGATGTTGAGAACAATGGTGCAGGAGCTGGAGAGCTGTTGTGGTTCTCCATGGTCTTTTGCTGCTACTATGATGGTGTATTTGTCTGCTTGCTAAAAAAGTTAAAAAAAAAAAAATCTTGACCAATTAGGTAACATTAAACATACAGTAGATGTACTTCTTTATGGTTGTAATTACACCATCAAACCATTAATTCTCTCACCTCATGGTCTAAACATCCTTTAAATGAGATTTTTCCAACCTCATCAAGAAACTGAGTTAAGTAGAACTCCACATCTCGTGGCTGAGGAATCACTGAGACAATTTGAAGGTCAAATTTTTTGAATTTTTCCGACAGGTCTCTGTCCGTTGCTTTAACAGCAATCAATTCACTACCTGCCAGTATCAGAAGGAAACACTCTTGTTATTTATTATTTTAGTAATTAGACTGGAATTGTCATTTTTTAAATTAACATCAAAAAGGGCATATTGGCAATTACCTTGTAGCGTTGATTCCTTGACACTGATTTCGTAATTCTCCCGGTCAAATGTCGGAGCGCAGTCATTTGAATCCACAATGTTTATTATAATGCTGAGCTGTGTGTGTACGCTTCTGTCTGTCTTATGAATTGCCTGAAAAGTCAACTGTGAAGGCAAAGACAAGCTTCATGAAATTCATGAAGTCAGGAAAGCAATACCCCCCCCCCACACACGCACGCACACACACACACACACGCACACACACACGCACATGCACTATCCTGAAACAATACAGTCTTTTTGTGAAAATCATTTCTTTTCATTTACACCTAACCTGAAAAGCTTGGTATTGTTCGTGGTCCACTGGGCTGAGCAACCACAGCTCTCCAGTTTCTTCTGTCATTCTTAACACACCACGAGGCTCCTTATCCACACCTTGGCCATGTATCTGGAAAAGGACTATGTCCTCCTCAATTTTAACCTGTAGTGAATGTATGTTGCAACAACAGCAAATGTTGGAATGTGACTGCATCTCATTAATCTCATTTGTGCTGTTCCTACTGAATGCTTGTCACCCGTGATAATTACTCACATGACCCAGTGAATGGGGGAAATTTCCATTGTAGCTTTCATCAATGGTAAAAGAGTCGATGATCCATCTTTTTTGCCGTTGCAAAATTTTTGAAGATGACCTGTGGACCCCCATGCACTGCAAGACAATGCATTGAAAACGATGTCCATTTATGTGGCAAACAATGTAGTTAACATACCAACCCATCAGAACCAATAGTCATTCCAACGTTGTTGTGCTAACCACAGTCATAGCTATGTTAACATTTGTGTAGCAACAGAGCAGACCAACTCGCCTACACATTATAATTATGATAAAAGCAATGGAGGGTTATATGCTGCTACAGTTGGCATTGTAATGTCACACAACTCTCTGTAACTTTATTCATTATAACGATGGGTCAAGAATAGAGTTGCCAACCGTTCCTTGAAAAACGGAATCGTTCCGTATTTGGATGTAAAAGTGTGCGTTCCGTATGGAGCTGAAAAGGAACGCACTTTGTTCCGTATTTTTGTGAGAGTCAAAACGTGAGCAATGGAACATGCGCTTTTTTTGAAAACTTACGGTAAATTGTTCACCGGCTCTCTGACGTTCTGTGACCAATGAGCTGACAGAGATGGCTCGACAACGCAGACTCACTCTTATCTCATTGGTCAAAAAAAGACTGTTCCTCGTAGGCTACGGCAGCTCATTGGCCAATAGTCAGTTTGGTCACAGAGCGCATGGGAAGAAGGAAATCAAAACAGTAACGCAGCGCAGCATGGCTTCCAGAGACATGTCAGTTTGTGCCGTTTCCATATCAGATATATCATGTTTAGTTCATTGATTTGTGTCTGCTGCTGCAGACTGTGGAGTGTTTTCAGTTTAGAAACGGAACCTTGTTGGTTTTTTGTTCAGAAATTTTTTCAGCTTTGATTTTGCACTTTTTTAGTTGAAAATAAAAAAAAGAACATGTTAAAATCCAGAAGAGACAGCAGCTGTTTGATGTTATTTTGCACATTTAGCAATAAAAATAGAATAGAATAGAAGAGAATAGAATAGAATAGAAGACTTTATCAATCTCACAGTGGAGAAATTTGCAGGTGTATCGGCTCATAGAACCCACAGCAGGATGCAAAAGTAATGAATGGTGCAATAATTAACAAATGATAGTGCAAATCATACTAGGATTGATAATAGAAGCAAAAGACAATAAAGATTTAACTGTATGTACAACCTGAACCTTAAAATTATAACAGGATATATATATATATATATATATATATATATATATATATATATATATATATATATATATTATATATACAATATATACAATACAATATGCAATATATGATGCAATATATAATTATACAGTATGATATAATATGTACAATATGTTTTAGCGGAGTGAATGGATACAGCAGAGTGAATGGATGATAAAGTGTCGCTGAATTTCTTAAGGGGGGGGGGGGTGCAGAATGTTATAATGTCCAGGATTATTGCTCATATTCTACACAGTAGAACTGTACAGCCTGACAGCGGTGGGGATGAGAGGCCTGTGGTAGCTCCTTCCTGCTCTGAGGGTCTCAGTCTCCTCTGAAGGAGCTGCTGAGCTGCTCTGCCGTCCGGTGCAGTGGCTGAGAGCTGCTGTCCATCATGATGATGATACTGGAATGATAACTGTCTCACTGTAGGCCTCAAATACAAACTGATCAAGCTGATCATGAGTTATTATCTTGCTACTGTAGGTGTAATGCAGTAGCCTAATGTGTTTTTATAGTCTGTAATAGGTATAACTGTGGCAAAATGCTGTTATATATGCGTTTTTCACCCCCCAAAAACCCAGTTTTTTTCAGCTGCCCGCGAGAGGTGTTCCTTATTTCAATCTCTGGGAGTTGGCAACCCTAGTCAAGAATGCAACACCCACATTTTGGGATAGCTGTTCCATCACGTAGCATGTTTGTCCAGACTTTAATTACAAAATAAAGCAGATTATTCCAAAATGTGATGTTGTTACATAATGGGGTAAGACTTAGACTATATATGTATATATATATATATATATATATATATATATATATATATATATATATATATATATATATATATATAATATACATATATACATATATATATATCAGAAGGGAAGTAACACATTGCGCCCCATGCATCTATTATGTATGCCGTATGCCGATAACTGCGCATGTCGCTAGTCAATCTGAAGCTTTCCGTCAACATTTTCACCCCTGAAAATACTTTATAAATATGAGTGAGAAATGAGCGAAGATGAGGAGGAGGATGAGGATGAAAAAAAAGACGTGTGCACGGTTATTGATTTTTCCAGAAGGTTAGGATCTGTTGTCGGTGTACTCATTTACACGTGTAGATGTTGACACCCCTACTTCAAACATTAAAATAGGAAGCGAGGTTATTGTTGTGGAAATTTTGCATTGTAGCGCTAACAGTTTTTGAGAACAAAGAACTTATATAACAAAGGGTCTTTTAAAGTTGTTTTCGAGGCCCAGAGGTGCGGGTCCCTGCAGAGAGCTGAGCAAGCGTGCAGGAGCGCACCCGGATGAGGAAGAACACAGCAGCATTTATTCACACACACAGTGACAGGGAACGGGAGAGAGCGAACGAGAGGCAAACATAGACAGAGAGACAAGAGTTTGTGCACACAGGATACAATATCAATATGGCCACAACATGAATCTAACAACAATTTGAACCTGTGTTTAATCAAAGCAGTATATCATGAGGCTAGCTGAAATTACACAAAGGACGATTTCGATATTTAATTTAAATGTTAACGCAAATAAAATTATGATAGAAAAAAAAAATTCGAAAAACAAAACATTATGACATTTAATTTTTCCTTAACAGCTATAACATGCAAATATGATTCTTTTGACCCTTTTTTTTTCTTCCATAAATGGATGCACTGGCTGTATAGTAAGGTTCACTATACAGACTCCTTTGGGTCGTCCCCCCAGTCAACAAACCACAGGATGGTCACCAGTGGCCAGGCGGCCAGGACCGCCACTGGAGTTAGTTGAGAAACACTTCTTTTTTTCTTTTCATTCATTCATTTAATCTACTGACTCCTCATACATTGGAATACAAGTTAAAACAATGAATTAATGTTAAACCATGAAGGAAACAAGAACAAGAACAAGAATTCAGAAATATTCGAAGTAAAAACTATGTTGTCAGTAGTGTAGGAAAACTTTAACATAAATAAATTCTTACCAGTGTGACGAGAAGACTTAGATGTAATATCTCCATATCCAGATGTTGTTTGAGAAGCCAGTCTCTCATACAGTGAACTAACGCTTGTATCCTGTAAGTTCACCTGCATGCCAGCGCAAGCTTTATACAGCACAATACCTGAGAGTGGGAGGAGTATAACAACCTCCTTTATGATAAATCATCTCCCATGGGTCTTGTGGGTTTATACGAACGTCTGTAAGTTTTAATTTCAATATTATGATCATAAAACACTACTGTTTTATGATTCATACAATGTCACCATTTAGCATAGCGAGAAAATTCTTAGAAGTGGTGCAAACTTCAAACTACTCCAAGGTCCTAGAATATCAGTTTATGGTTTAAATGCCTTTTTGAACTCATATTGGTTTTAATTTAAGAGCCATTTTTTATCTGCCAAACTCTAAAGCATCAAGCCTACAGAGAGAGCTTCTCGAACACTTGAGACAAATGGCAGAGTGCTCAAAACAAACGTCTACCAATGCCTAATTAACAAAAATGGCCATCAAACTTCATTTAGATTGTAAAACTCCTCTCCACAATCTATATGAACTTGAATGAAGTTCAGCAGTTACCTTACTTGACAGGTTGAATTCAGGGGAAATCAGAGAGAGGAACAGTGAAGACAAGAGAGAGAACAGGCTGCAAGCACACACAGAAATATTTTGAAACAGAACGTAGCATAACAGTTACAGGAGAGAGACAACAAACTGTCTGAAATGACCTTCTATGAACTGACTCTTTACTAAAATGTAAAAATGTTGCAAATAATTAAAAGAATTAAAAGTGCTGCATTGTGGGGAAAGAACATGAATCTTTTCTGTGTAAGTCTGTATGGAAGAAGTGTCATGGATTGTTTTTCCTGTTCTCTGGCTGCTTACACCCACATGCATTTGGAAGCTGATGGAAATTTCTGGTAATCATTGTTGATTCAGCTGAAAAGGAAGTTCCGATCAAATTGAAGATAATGGAGTTCCAAGGAACTGTTGAATACATGTTTACATGGGGAGGGGAGGGGAGGAGGAGGAGGAGGAGGAGGAGGAGCATATGCCATGATCAGCTTTTAGCGGAAACCCAGGAGCTGCAGGCAGGCATCATTTATTAAAGGGGCTGTATCATGCAAAATTCACTTTTTTTATGTTTTAACCTTGTTATATAGTTATGTACTCACCGAAAACACCCCCAAAGCGTTTTTTTTTCCTTTGTGCCCGCGTGTTTAAGCTTTCCTAGTGTTTGTGCTGCTCAGAGAGGCAGCCCCTCCCGCACCCGTGAAAACGCTCTGTTTTCCCACGTTCACATCACACTGTGAAGACGGCTCCCTTGAACCCCCCCTCCCGCAGGCCCTCGGCAATCAGCGTTGCTGCTTTTTGTAACTCCGATTTCGAGGATAAACTTTGACCATCGTCTGAAAGCAACAGTCAAGCAAGAGCAAGAGTCTGAAGGGTCTGCGCTTGGTGAGTTTCTCACAGGAAAAGACGTTTTTGCGTGTAGAGAAGCTAGAGCTAAAGAGCTAAAGCTAGCTAGCGTGTTTGTTTTGAAGCACTGATTGGTTGAAGTTCGCTGTCTGTCAAAGTCCACAGGGGGAGAGGCGGGATTTTCAGTGAAACGGAGCGTTTTCTCTTCCGGGTTTCAGAATTAGCCCCAGAAAATCTTTTATTTCACACAAAATGACTTTTCCTTAGCGCCAAAAATAAACTATTACCATGTTAATGCCATTTCTAGGGTTTGGACTAGCTAAAAAAGCATGAAACAGCCTCTTTAAATTCTTGTCACCGATTGTGAAGCCACATGATCTTCTACTTTTTCATTTCATCTGATGTTATGATTGATTGATTGAAACCTTTATTGTCCCCTCTGGGGAAAATCAGTTGTCAAACAGCTCCTGACATTTAAAAAGAGGAAGACAAACAGAAAAACAGAGTTGACAGTGCAATAAATATAAACACACGGCTGGTCCAATAAATATGCAGTGCAAACTAGTAATTTGCTAAGATGCATCAAGTGCAGCTAAAAGTCCCAAGTCAGTTAGCCCATCGACTCCAGCTCTGGGTCTCCCCGTGCCTGCAGGGCCTGGTTGTAGAGTCGGAGTACAGCTGGAATAAACGACTGTCCAAATCTCTTTGTGCTCTGATGGGGGAGAATAAATCTGTCGCTGAATTTGCTCCTCATCCCCGTCAGCTCGATGTACAGTGGATGGGAGGGATTGGCCAACATGGCCGCCAGTTTTTTCCCCATCCTCTGTTCAGCCACCACCTCTAGGCTGTCCAACCCGGTCCCCACCACAGAGCTGGCCTTCTTCACCAGCTTGTTCAGCCTGGTAGCGTCCCTGGCACAGATGTTGCCTCCCCAGCAGGCCACGGCGAAGAACAGGACACTGGAAACCACTGACTGATAAAACATTCTCAGTAGCCTTTCACAAACCTTAAACGACCTCAGCCTTCTCAGGAAAAACATCCTGCTCTGCCCTTTCCTGATAAGAGCCTCGGTGTTGTCAGTCCAGTCCAGTTTGTTGTTAATGTGTACGCCCAGGTACCTGTAGGAGTCCACTCTTTCAACTTCCACTCCCTTGATAGTGATGGGGGCTGAGGTCCCTCTCTTCCTCCTGAAATCCACCACCAGCTCCTTGGTTTTGCTGGTGTTGAGCAAAAGGTGGTTGGTGTTGCACCACTGCACAAAGCTCTCCACCAGGGCCTTGTACTCCTCTTCCCTGTCATCTGTGATGTAGCCCACAATAGAGGAGTCGTCAGAGAACTTCTACAGATGGCACTGGTGTGAACTGAACTGGAAGTCGGAGGTGTAGAGAGTGAAGAGAAATGGTGCCAGGACAGTTCCTTGGGGGGCGCCAGTGTTACACACAACCACCTCAGACTGACAGCCCTGCAGTCTAACGTACTGTTGTCTGTCTGTCAGGTAGTTGTGGATCCAGGCTGTCAGGGAGTCTTCTACACACATCACTGCCAGTTTGTCTGCCAGCAGTGATGGCTTCATGGTATTAAATGCGCTGGAGAAGTCGAAGAACATGATCCTCACCATGCTCCGTGGCTTCTCCAGGTGCGTGTAGGCCCTGTGGAGCATGTAGATGATGGCATCCTCCACCCCCACACTCTCCTGATATGCAAACTGCCGGGGGTCCAGGTAGTCCTTCACCTGGGGCTTAAGATGTTGCAGCACCAGCCTCTCTAGGATCTTCATGACCTGACATGTTAGGGCGACAGGTCTATAGTCGTTTGGAGTGCTGGGCTGTCCATTCTTTGGCACTGGGACAATGCATGAGGTCTTCCAGAGCTGTGGAACCTTCCTCAGTCTTAGAGATAGACTGAAGAGATGCTGGAATCTGCCCGCTAGCTCTCCAGCACACACCTTCAGTACCCTGGGGTTGATGTTATCTGGTCCTCTGGCCTTGTGTATGTCCACTCTGGAGAACTGCTTCCTCACCTGCTCAGATGTTATTGAGCTGTGGGCGTCTCTAGGTGTGGAGCATGCTCCCTGGTTCCACCCGGTGGTGGTGGGGGGCTCCTGCTGCTGGGGTGTGAGGGGGTCAGGAGAAGTGGGGGCTACAGCTGCTTCGGGTGGGGTGCATTGGAGAGGGGAGGAGAGGGAGGGGGAGGGGGACATTGGGGGGTGACAAGGGACAGGTTGGTCAAACCTGTTAAAAAAGCAGTTCAGATCATCTGCCTGCTCTCAGGTCCCCTCCACCACAGTATGTGGCTGCTTGAGACCCGTGATCTTCCACACCTCCTTAGAGCTGTGGGCCACCAGCCCTCCCTCCAGTTTCCTCCTGTAGGTGTCTTTGGCTGCCCTCAGCTCCTTCTTCACCTCCTTCTGAGCGGCCTTGGCTCCCTCAGCGTCCCCAGCGTCCCCTGCTTTAAACAGCCTCCTCTTTCTTGTCAGGAGGGCCTTGATGTTGCCATTTATCCACGGCTTGTTGTTAGGAAAGCACCGCACCTTTTTAATGGGGACGATGCTCTCCTCGCAGAACTTGATGTAGTGCGTGACACAGTCTACAAGACCATCTATGTCGTCCCTGTGGACTCTCTGGAACATCCCCCAGTCAGTGGTCTCAAAACATGCCCTCAGCTGCTCCTCCACATCCTCTGGCCATTGCTGGACAGTCCTGGTGGTGACAGGCAGCCTCCTTATTATAGGGATGTATGCTGGTTCCCTCCAGACCATGTTGTGGTCTGATGCCCCTAGTGGCGGGAGAGCTGTGGATGTGTAAGCTCCCTTCACATTGACATAGAATTTGTCTAATATTTTTATGCTAAACTTCTACCATACGTCTGATTTCAAAAGGTGTGAAGAATTCCTGGTTGATGGACTTCTGTGATCGATGGTTCGGAAAGTTCAAAGGGTTCTTTTTGACAATCTTCACATTTTTGCAGTGTTTCTAGCCCTTCTCATCACTTGTGGTTGTTGGTGTATTCCCCTGCTCAGGTCTTTGATTACCAAAATGATTGCATCTGTGACTGATAAGCATGCACCCCCTCCCTGCCAAAAGGTGGTCGAGGAAACTGATTCACATTTTTCCACTCTGGCCCACACTGCTGATGCCTCCTATCACATTCTGTTCCGTGTTGACAACGCCCCGTACCCCCCAGTGCAGGATGGTGAGGTAGATACCGCTCCGCTGTAAAAACGTGTGAGTGTAGTGATCCCAGTTTAACTGGGATCAAGAGAGGGAAATTGTTGTATATTTCTATGGCTAAACTGTGATTTTATTACTTTGCATTGTGACTGCTTGTGTGCCCGGTGACTGCGTCGGTGAAAGGTCACCATAGCTAAACCTTTGATCTCTTTGTGATAATGTAAGAACCACAGCCCTGAGGGACAACAGGTCTGAACCAGCCAAGATAAGGAGCTGATGCCCGGGCAGAAACCCACAGGAGGCAGTTCATCGTTTATTCAGGCCGCATTCTGTGGGTGTAACTATGTGTCAGTCTATTGTACCGGTCGCATATGGCCTGCTGAGATGAGCTGGATTGTTGTAAAAGTCCCCAAGCTAGGATGTTGTAATCACAGGACCGCAGATCTTAAGCATAATTGCTGACTCCTGAAGAAGAGGAGTCTCATGTGTCATCCTTAATTATGCGAAAACGGAGGATGAAGTTGTCTCTCCACCAACAACCGGGGCCATTCAGCCTAGGGTTCAGACTGAGATCTGTTCTCGCAGGGCTGATGGACTGAGAGCCTCGTATTTTGATTTTATTGCTAGTATGAGGCCTTCTTCGCTGTCTGATCATCTTCAATCAAATAAAAGAATCTGTGCTGAGACTTAGAGGTTTCAAGCATCCTTTTTTCATTTCAAACCCAGTCTCAACAAAACACACGACTCAAATTGCTACAATATAAATGGATAACAAGGGTCTATATGACCCCGGAAAAACTAAGTCGTATATCAAACAATATTCCAGATGTTTGCACGAAATGCCAAGTTGATAAAAGAACTCTTATTTACTGTTTATGGGAATGCCCAAATATACAGAAGTTTTGGAATGATATTATAAACTGTTTGTCTGAAATATTTAAGGTTAAAATACCTTTATGTGCCAAACTCTGTATTCTGGGAATATATCCTGTCGGTTTCCCACAAGACAGGAATCAGACAAAACTACTGGACTTTGGACTGTTACACGCCAGGAGAGCGATTGCTCTGAACTGGAGGAGTATGGATGCACCTTCTACAAAGATATGGATAAAGGAACTGTCAGAGTGCCTTGGGCTGGAAAGACTAACATACATTGCGAAAGGTTAAATTAAGGAATTTACACAACTGTGGGAGCATTATATGAACCTAATAACATAATAGTTAACCTAATAACATCAAGAAAATAGGGTAATATGGTACCTTTTAATCATGCTTTTGCTTTCTTTTTATTGTTCTGATGTACATCCCTATTTACAATTTAGAGGCAAGAATATAAGTATCTATGGGGATGTATGTATAGTAAGTATGGACGCATATCATTATATTTATTCAATATTTTTTCTTTTATTATTACTTTGTCTTATCTTTACTATGGTATATGAATGGTGTTGGAGACCCTGTGTGTGTGTGTGTGTGTGTGTGTGTGTGTGTGTGTGTGTGTGTGTGTGTGTGTGTGTGTGTGTGTGTGTGTGTGTGTGTGTGTGTGTGTGTGTGTGTGTGAAAGTGTGGTATTGTGCTCCAGGGCATGCCTGCGCGCGCACCTTGAACTACGGAAGCCGCGGCAGACCAAGCAACACGCTTGTGCCCTTTCAGCAGGACACCGAATTCAAAGCTTTAAAACAGTAGCCAATCACTTTTGTGATTGTCCACAGCTCGGTCACTCACAGCAGAATATAAACAGTGGAACTTCTTCTACGCTTGCTATTTAGAAAAGTAGTCGCTGAATGCGCGCAAGCGTGTTGCTTGGTCTGCTGCGGCTTCTGTAGTTCAGGGTGCGCGCGCAGACATACACTGGAGCAGTATGAAAGCGCACTGTTTAGGCTCTTAAAATATACTAAATTACCTCATTAAGAATTAATTATGGACGTTACGCGCTCAGGACACTTGGATTACAGCGGACGAGCAGTATGAAGGAAAATGGGCACGTTTTTGTGGACTTTATGGACCGTTTTTTCTGTCGGGCTCTGTCGGTCCCTGTTTGTTGACAACGAAAGTCCCCAAACATCTCCAACTGCATTTGAAACATCAAAAAACTGCTCCAGAGTGTTTCTCAGCATGAGGGTGAGTAGAAAATGAGGCCAAATCGTTTTTTGGGTGGAGTATTCCTTTAAGATTTCTGAGACTTTGTAGAGTCCTGGTGTTCCTCAGGGATTACTGTAAATCAGTTACCCCTTGCCCTTGACTGGAGCACGTAAGAGGGAACTCATAGACTGGCCACCTATCTTTTATTTGTTTTTGAATCATTCAATGGTCTCGCCCCGTCTTAGCTCTCTCAGCTGCTTTCACCACTACACGGTGCCTCAGGTCAGCTGATCAGCTGCTCCTGGAGGTACCGATGTCCAGACGGAAGCTCAGAGGGGACAGAGCTTTTTATGTCACTGCCACAAAGTAGTGGAATGAGCTGCCAATGCTGTCAGACAGGCCCTGTCACTGTCTAATTTTTACTCTTTGACTTTAACCCAGTTTGAGACTCTGCTGTTTTATTGTCACCATTTCATTGTTTTGTTTAACTGTATTTTTGTTTTATTGCTTGCACACTAGCTTTTAGGTTTTCTTGTCTATTCACAGTATGTCTAGCACTTTGTTGCAAAGGTGCTGTTGCTTTATGAATAAAGTTGAGTTGAGAAGGGGTCCTTTTGACGGGATTGGTGAAAGCCTATAGCCAATGATCTTAAAGACGTCTGTAGTTCTCTGAATCACTGTGCTTCTGTGCACACTGCAAGCACAACCCAGCTGGTTGTCTATAAAAAGGACACATTTATCTTCACTTACCAGGAAATCCTCAAGGTGAATATTGTCCATAATCCATGTGTAAAAACCCAGTCCAAAGTATATCCGGCTTTGTGTGCAGGCCCAGAAACATGTTGAATAAAATTAAATGACTCAGTTCACTCTTCTTCTCTTGGCCTTTAAACCCCTAGAGGGGCATAGGCCATCCACAACATTCCGCCAGCGTCCACGGTCCTGGGCGATTCGCTCCAACTTCCTCCAGGTGTAGCCGGTCTGCTTGGTGTCTGCCTCCAGGTCTCTTCTCCAGGTGTTCTTTGGTCGGCCTCTCTTTCTCTTCCCCTGAGGATTCCAGGTCAAGGCCTGTCGTGTAATGTTTGTTGATGGTTTCCTCAGGGTATGCCCTATCCATTGCCATCTTCTCCTCCTGATCTCTTCTTCTGCTGGCACTTGGTTCTTTCCCAGAGATCTGCATTACTGATGGTATTTGGCCAGTGGATCTTTAGAATTCTCTGCTCAGTTCAGAATTCAAGAGAAAGAGGCAGGAGGAGGAGGAGGCGGAGGACAAGCCATCACCGATACTAATGCTAAACCAACTGATAACGCTGTTGAATGAGCCTCATCGTTTGGCAATTTTTATATCTCAAATGACCTAAATATTAGATTGCAATGCGCCGCTGTCTACGCTGCAATTTCAAATAAAGAACGTATAAAATTAACACACAACAGGAAATCAGATTTTCTATTTTCCATGCATAATTTCAAAAAGAAATTCTTTCTTTGTGTTCATTTCATTCCTAATTAAGACACTCTGATGAGAATTGCTTTACTTTATGGGCTTAAAACTATCCTGACGTGCAAAAAACTGAATTTTAAACATGCAATTCAAAATGTGAATAATCGGGACTAACTTAGGAAATTCTGCCATTATTCATGATTAAAAAATTATCTTTTGACAGCCTTAAAGCTCGTGTCCGGAGTTTTGAAAGAGAGAGGGTTTTTTTTAATCCAATGTCTCGAGGTTCCGCCCTCCCTCTGCTTTCACGAGCGACCAAGCCACGCCCCTTTAATTGTGCACGCGAATTATCTGTCGGGTGAAAATGAGAGCCTCCGAGTCCTACAGCATCCTACACGTTTAGCTGTTTACGGTGGATGTTCAGCAGACAGTGGATATATCCGAGGTAAGCGGGCCGGTTGCTGCGGAGCTAACTCACCTCTGCCTGGGCGAGCTGCCGTGCTCTCTGGCTGCGTGCACACTTTGATTGACAACACGAGAATGCGGAAGCTCGAAATCTATTGGCTGAAGCTGACCGGCACTTTTTCGGATAACATGGGGGTCTATGAGATGAAGGCAGGGCTCATAAATAAATTTTTATATTGCTTTATGCTAATATTATATTGTAGTATCGAACCAGACTGACACATTTAAGCTCTGTTGAAAAATGATACATACGTTGGAAATGAACGGAAACTCCGGACACGAGCTTTAATAAAACCTTTTCCAACTAGGTTGAAAGATTGATTGAAAACTCACTAAAATCTGACAGGAAGGGGCCAGAGTAGTCTCAGTGAGTTGAAAAGAGGGAAATGTCTCAGTTCTGATTAACCAGCTGTCAAAATGATGTTTTAGACTAAAGTCCTCCAGACAGCCTCAGTGTGTTTATGGAGCTACAGTCTGAGGTTCAGAGTTTATTTATAAATATTCAGAAAATGTCTGCCGGGTTTCAGTGATGGATTAAAAAGTCCAAGCTTTCTCTCATGAATAGGTGCTGAAGATGAAAAGGTTTGTTGTTAATGGAGCTCATATTTAGCCAACCCAGAGGTCCACGGGGCTCCCAAAGATATTAAATACTTTTCATAGACTGCCAAGAGGAAGTCGACATTCAGTTTCCTTTGAACCAGAGTCGTCTTTTATCATTCTTCATTTCGGACAGCTGATAAGTCACTCACGAAGAACCCACCTAAATTTATTAGCATGAAGAATCTGTCAGATATGTGTGTTGAGCCAGCGGGGAGGGAGTGACTGGATGGACTGCAGCCAGTGTCAGGCCCCATGGTGGATGACTCTTTGCATCAGAGGCCTGCAGTGTCAACAGCGTTGACGCCCTTCACCTGTTGGCATAATGAAATCGCTTCTAGAGAGCGGCAACTCCCTGTGTGGGAGATCAAAGATCTGCTTGTTCGTTGGAAGTTCTGTTGGGTGAAAACCTTTTGAGAGTGTTGCTTCTAATGCATTAAGGCACCAGATACAACTAAAAGATTACAGGTATCTTTAGAGACCCAATATATTAATACATTTAAAAAAAATGTCTTCTTTTGCTGAATTTCTTAAATTTTCAAATCAAACTTTGTTTTTCTCTGATTAATTTAGACCTCATTGATAATCTCTTTATACACCGTATTTTCTGCATTATAAGGCTCACTGAATTTAATAGGCGCACAGTCAATGAATGGCTTTTATTAAAAAAAATTCATATATGGGGCGCAGCGCATTTTAAGGCGCATAGGATGTATAGAATAGTATGAGCGAGATACATATTGGCGATCTAGGTGGTTACATTCTCGGATGAAAAGTGTGAGTAAAGCGACATATCAAAGCCAGTTTGACAGAGGATCGCTCCTCTTCACGGATATGCAGCTCAGAGCGCGGCCACGACTGGTCTATCTCGCTTGGTCACCGGGGTTCAGCCAGCTGCGGTCTCCTGAGTGAAGTCCTCCACCGACAGCTCAGCCGCAGCCGGCGTCCCGGCGGGTGGGCTGCCGGGTGGGGATGGCCGCTCCCGGCGTTCCGGTGGCTGGACGCAGGGTGGAGGCGGCTGCTCCCGGCGTCCCAGTGGGTGGGCTGCCGGGCGGGGGCGGCCGCTCCCGGCGTCCCGGTGGCTGGACGTTGGGCGGGGGTGGCTGCTCTCGGCGTGGCAGCGTGCAGGCTGCCGCCCGGCGTCCAGCTGCTCCCCACGTCGGCCGACTGTGCAGCCGCGCCGTGCTCCGTGGTTGGGAGACTGGAGGACAGTTGTGTGATTGTGGTGACTGACAGGTTGGAGGTGGAGAATGTGCCTGAAGCTTCATGTTTGTTGTTCTGTTTGCACTGGCCAGCTTAGCAGCTTAGCAAGCAGGGGTTGTTTGCTCATGTGATCAGGGTGATTACCGTAATTCCCGCAAAAAAGGCACATCGGATTGTAAGGCGCTCTGTAGGGTTTTGAGAAAATTACAGGCTTTTTTTGTGCCCCTTATAGTGCAGAAAATACGGTACTAGCATGTCTTGTTTAGATCAGAATGAGGTGTGTCATTGTGTGTTTTCTACTCCCTGCTGGATACTGAAACAGATGCAAATTTGGTTTTTCTGCATCATGAAAGTAAAATAGAATAAAACCATACTTTATTTATCTTCTGTGGGAAATGATTTGTCAGCATTTGACCCATCTCATCCACGATTAACCGGATCTGTACATGCTTGGAGCGGTGGGCTGCCATGATGTGGCACTTGGAGAGCAGTGGGGATGGGCAACTACGGCAAGAAACCCGAGGAAAATTTGCACTTTCATCTTGGGATGACGAGAAAGAAGTTGGAGATGATGCATCAGGCAGTATAGTTTGATCAGTTTGCCTGCTGCTGTCCAGATTTCAGACCTTTGGGTGATGAGTCGTTTGTTGCATGATTAGCTTCTTACTGATGCAAACTGTTGGCAGTAGGATTCAAACCTGCAAAACAAGAGCCCAATTGTACTTCTTTGTATCAGAAGTTCATGCAGTGTGCAAAGAACAATTTTCCACTTTTGGGCTGGATCCAGGTGGAGAGTTGAAAGGTTGTATGAAACCAATCTGAAAGAAAACACACGTGTGTGTGTGTGTGTGTGTGTGTGTGTGTGTGTGTGTGTGTGTGTGTGTGTGTGTGTGCGTGCTGTGTTTGTTTTGGATAATAAGCATGGCTGTCAAACAAGTTCAGGCTTTATGATTTACATATGTCACATTTTCTGCCACACCTTAACTACACGTGACATCGAGCCAATTTCACATATTCAGAAAGAGAAAAACAAGCAGTGTCTTCTGTTCACAGACTCACAAACAAATGTTCCTCAGCTCAGTTTGAACCGTAGTCCTTAGATTAGGCTTTTTTGGGGGGGAGTAGCATAAATTGCAATCCCAGTTCTCACACATTTCAAAGTTCAGGTGATACTTTTGGATTGTGTTCACATATTGCCGCTTCTACTTGAATTTTACTTATATTGTGATTTATTTTGGAGCACTTGTTGTTTTCTAAGGCAGAGGTTGAAGCTCCCAGACACTTTAAAAGGTGTTGGACCTGAATGCCTCTGTGATTTACCAGTGGAACATGAAACGTCCAGACCCCTGAGTTCATCAGAAAGAGGTTTACTCAGTGTTCCCAGAGTCTGATAAAACAAGGTGAAGCAGTTTTAGTTTCTCTGCTCCTCACCTGTAGAACAAACTTCCAGAAAGCCGGAGGACTGCTGACACACTCGCTTCTTTCACATCCGGCCTTCAGGCTTTCCATCAAACAACAGCTCTCATTTATTTTATTACCTCTATTTTCATAGATAATACTTTTTCTTACCACCCTTTTTCTGCCCTTTTTTTAATGTATTTACTTAAAGCTCTGTGAATTTCCTTCTGTCAGAATATATAAATTTGCCCAAACATCAAATATTGACAGTTTGGTTTATTTTTTTCAGTCAAAAAAAAATACTCTGAGTTGTTTAATAATATTATGTTCTATTGAATCCTTGAAGTCCTTTTTTTTGTTTTTAGTTGTTCTTCGTTTTGTTGAATGTCATTTCTCCTCTTATTGATTCCTGAGGATCTCTTCATAAAACCTAATGGATGGAGTTGGCGTTATGATACACACACATATTCAAACTGAAAACTGCAAGGTTGGCAAGCTCATCTTAAAAATGGAGCCATCTACTTCATCTACCAACTTAATCAGACTGTGGTTATGCTCAAAGGTCAATTTTTATTTTAGATACTGTGACTAATTTTGACCACAACGACCAAAAACGGTGTGAAGTTACAGTTTTTGAGGCATGGAGACTGAATTTACCATACTGGACTCTGTATTTGGTTTAAAAATTCAATTTAGCTGAAATGAAACTGTGTCAAGGAGCTGACATTTAAGATTGCAATTTTAATTGTCAGTTCACATTTTGTTACTTCATCCCTTTATAAAGTGATCAAGTTCACCACAAACACATATCTGTTCAAATACATTTGCAACTGCAATGACTGCAATTTATTTGATTGATAAAATTTTACATTAAGACAAAATTTGCAAAGTGTTCAAATAAAAAAAAAAAACAATATGTAGTGGTATAAAAAGTACATTGCTGAGTCCGTATCACTGCATTCCCAGATCATCCACAAAAAGACACAAACAGTATTTTGTCAGATTAATGTTATGGTCGCTGCTGGTGAACGATTTCTTTCACCTGTTGATTTTTATTGACTTTGATGACCAGCAGGAAAAACCTGTCAGACAGATATTAAATCTTAAACGTTCCCCTCTATAAAACATCCTGGTTTCTACAAGTCAGCTTGATCATATTTCATAAAAATACTGTCCTGACTTAACCCCCAGAGATTAAGTCAATCTGCTGTGAAGTTCCAACAATCAGTGTTTTATCAGCAGTAGAATGAAGCGTTAAAAAAACTAAACACACCCACTGAAGGTAAAGAGAGTTCAATTGAAATCCATCGGAGTGTGACGGGGTGTCCAGAGCATGAACTGCATCTCCAAGTCAGCAAAAGCGTAGTCATAGTGCCAATGTGCATTTGGGCTTAAAACACATATTTTAGTCCAAATTGTCACAGAAAAGCTAACAAAAAAAAAAAGAAAAGAAAGAAAGAAAGACAATCCAGCTTGTGTAGGTTGTTACCTCTCCATTAATCTTGTCAGATGAGTCCAAAAGTTGAGTCAGTTCCTCTGGGCCAATTCCAATGAAGTCATTTTCATCAATCAATCAGTTGAATAAAAACATTCCCAACTGTATCAAACAATGTTGTTGTTGATAACTGCAGCAAGTCTGGTTGCATAACACTGAAACCACTAATTAGTTTTCTGTTATTGTTAGTTTTGGTGGTTGTGTGTGCCGTTCACACGGGATCTGTGAAGAATTGCATTCGCAGCGCTGCGAAATGGAAACGGTCTAAAGCTGCATTGTGCTCTTCTTACACAAACACGTATTTCTTTTCTACCCACGCCTGAAAGATTGATCTTTGACCTGTAGGAAGAGGCAGATCGCAGAGACCCGCTCTGGTATATTTCCCTGATACAACATTCCCATAAAATAATATGTCATACTTCATACAAAAAGTAATTAATAATAAAGAAAACTACATTCCTCTTTTTTTTTTTTTTGTTTTTGCAGTTCTGTAATTAAGAAATGCTCATGATAGAAACTAATATTGACTATGTTTTTTAAAAAAAAAATAAATTCTAAGTAGTTTGTTTAAACATTTGCGACCTCCATCATTGTTCAGAGGACAGTTTGGTAAATGTAATAGCCTCAGCTTGGAGAATAGAACATATTCCAAATTTGATAATATCCTTGACCTTTTATCAATGACACAGTGTAGCCATCGAGGACAGTGCATTATTTTATACAGTAATTTTATTTCTTTATTTCAAACTGATAATTTGTGGAGCTGGAGGTTGTTATTTGAGCAGCTTCTGTTTCACCTTCTAATCTTCTTTTGGGTGAAATGTTTGTAGGAATCTTAAGCGTGTTTTCCCTTCTCACAAAATCCTAGTATCACGTTTTACAACTACTGAACGCCACACTTGAAATATATGCTTAGCTTAGTATTCCCTCACAATAGGGGCTCTACTGCAAGCTGGTGGTGTGGTGAAGTACCTGCTGCATCTGCACTATTGCAGTCAACCGTTGGACTTATATAACAGAGCTGTTTCAGTGTTGATGTTGAAGTTACTCTTTTTTTTTTTTTTTTTATCCAGATAAACTAGCGGTAATTCAAAACTCGTTGCTCCAGAATTTAGGCGCATGCAAAACGACATGACAATTTAGAAAGCATACGTACATTCCAGTGGTGGGTTTAAACTTGTATGTTTTTTTCCTTAACTGTCTCTTGGCAGATCTTTCCAAGGGTCTTGAACTTTGATCCCAAATCATCCAGAAACTGCAGGTCGTCGTCCAGGTTGACGAGCGACAGCTCGTCCAGCGACTGGCACCTGCTGCCTTGGCCCTCGTAGGCGAACTTGGAGAATCGATCCACGGACACTTCTCCTTTGACTCCATCCACCAAATAAAGTCTCTGGAGATTTAGAAATTTCAGAATTACATTTTTTTCTCTCGAAAGGCTGTCACATAACAATACGAAGAGGGGCTTCAAATTGTGCACTGACGGGCACAGGCCAGGGGTTTCTCTACCCATGCTTGAACAGATGTGAGCCTCTCTTACCCTTTCAATTTGATCTGCCACCTGTTGATTGGACTGCAGGCTGAGAGAGCGGCGATACTGTGACGAGCCGCCCTGCTGAACAGATAGTGAGGTTTAAATATCATAAAAACTTCAAGGCTTTGGTTAGTGCTTTACAAATCTGAACACTACTTACATTGTAGGTCCTGGAGGTCCTGGAAGTGCCCCATGTGGAGTACTAAACCACAGAAAACAAGCAAACTGTCAGTTTGAGCTTATCTGACTTTACCTGGATGGTGCACAATAAGGTAGATTTAGGTTAATGTAATCATATTTTTTAACTCTGCATCCAGATTCCTTCTATGTATCTCTAAAATAGACAACTTTGACTGCAGCATAACAGAATTGTGCTAAAACATTTGAATTTTAACATTTCTAAAGCTATTAACTCACAAGTAGCATGGGAAAATAATATGTTCACAATTGCTGTGCCTCATTAAAATGAAATAAATTGAAGTGGAGCACCCTCTTGTGGTTAACAGTGCAATTAACTGAGGCCTCAGTTTGGCATCCAAAAGGAATGCTGCAGTAACGTACAATGCTGCTGCTGCAGCTGAAGTCACTCACCATGCCGTGCATCTGTTGGCTGTTGTGGCTTCTGAAAGTATCTCTTTGATTATATGCGCCCATTGATTGCAAGTTGAGCTGTGGGTGATAAAAAGAAGTGATTGAGTGTGGTTCACGTCATAAAATTAAATATCAAAGGGGAACGTCTGTGTATTTCAAGTCTCGCCGAGTCAAGATTTTGAATCAGCACAATAACTTCAGCATTCAGAAGTGAACATTGAAACATTTCTCACTCACTGTGGTAAACTCAGAGTTGTACCCGTCGACCTCAGTCATTCCCTGGGCCGCCTCAGTCGTCTGTTTGAACAGAACAAATTGATGAAGGGGGAACAAAAAAAACCCAAAGCAAACTGTATGAATAATTGAAGTGTTTTCATACAGTTGAAGCTGACACTGTGTGGCGAAGCTCAT
Source organism: Salarias fasciatus (assembly GCF_902148845.1). Classification (NCBI taxonomy): domain Eukaryota; kingdom Metazoa; phylum Chordata; class Actinopteri; order Blenniiformes; family Blenniidae; genus Salarias; species Salarias fasciatus. Next base: position 19,396,878 of record NC_043764.1, on the reverse strand, counting down.
ATAAATCATACGGGGTGAGGATCGGTGAGAAATGAAAGGCTTTGAATTGTTTGCTTTTCTGTACAACTTCACAAGCAATCTTGACCTTTGACAAGCAAGAAAAATCTTCTGGAGGTATGGCATTGACAAGACCTGGACAACCTGACATGAACTGAGGAAACGTACCTCATGCCACTCATCTTTAGCCTCATAAACCAGCCCCGCCCACTCCAAAATCCAAATGTGGATGTGGAGTGGGCGGGGCTGGTTTACGAGGCTAACTGATCTTCTCTCTCATGTGGCTTTTTCCAGCACAGAGGCAGATTAATACATGAAGGTATTTGATGTACAGCCTGGTAGCATTAAATTCCACTGCATGACCTACTTATTACACAATCCTGAATGCACTGTGTAATTTATCACATTATATGCCAACCTGCTTGTCATGTGGCATGACCTAAATCTCAGTTTGATAATTTCTTATTATATAGAAATGTTAAAATCATCTTCAAGATGGTAGATATCTTTCTGTTGAAAAAACTGAATAACTAACTAGAACAGTTTCAGTCTTAACATCTGCGGCATTTTGTCTGCTGATATTTTAATATAGGACATGAAATCCATGGTCTAAATTGTTTCTTGGATTATACTTCAAGCTGGAGGGTGGAGGACATTCTGGATCTTCTTGTTTCAGTAAAGCCTTAAATCTTAATTGTTTTTCTCTTTGTCATGAGGCTGATGAGTATAATAACGCCAGGACTTCAGACCGCAGTGGAATTACATTAACAATGAGCTCTGGAAACTTTTTACTTCCTCCAAGAGAAGAAGAAACAAATAAAGAAAGCATACTTCATTAATCCCCTTGAGGGAATTCCTTTCTCCGGATTTACCCGTCTTATTTTTTTGGATAGTCGGCACCCGATTTCCGAATACTTCGAGGAGTTGATGGAGGTCACAGTGGGGACCTGTCTTCTTCTTTGGGATCCGCTTCTCTAACCTCTAGAAAACCACTGCACCAAAAGGTTACTCGAAACTTAATATTTCAGGGACTTTTACTCCAAATGTGTTTTTATTCAGTTACTTTTTAAGTCCACACCTTCCCTAATGTGTTAACACTCAGAGTCTTGCGGGTAATTTTTTTATTCCTTTATTGCCAAAGGCATTCTTGAAGCTATTTTTTTTCTAATGACAGGCAATTAGTTATCATTGAACCAGATCATTGTCTAATGGAGGAGTGACTCATTAATCCTGAACTAACCCAGCCGTCTTGACAAGTAACATTATCATTATTTATGGTAAATGGACTACACTTATTTACCCGTATCCCCAGGAATAGCAATTTATCACCAGCCTCAAACACTAGCGCAGTATTGCAGGACCGGTCTTTTGCATGGTTGTGTTATTCTCAGCAGTTTTTTTTTCTCCCTGTTTATTCCAACGCCATCTGATTTTATTTTTGCCGTTTCTCAGGTAACCGTAACATTAAGATCATCAGTCGTCTTCCTGCAAATATTTGTTATGATGACTTCTGAACTGAATGCGCGAGTCGTCCATTAGGCGCATCACTGGAAGTAACGCAGCAGCAGCGCCCACAAATAACTGGCTACTTTATATTTGCAGTAAATAACATAGTAACTCCACTACTGGCAACGTCTTGTTTGACACAACAGAACCCAGTGTTGAGAGAGGGCATACCCGTATGGTGGCCTGCTTGATTCCCTCCGTCACATTCACGTCACTTATGGGTGTCCGAATCAGAGTGGGTTCAGCCTGGCACCGAGAAACAAAAAATAAATCCAAAGGTTTACATATTATTGTTTTTATATCCCACCTGTGAACACAAAGTGACCTTCTGACCTTGCATGCGGCGCCGCCTCCCTCCTGGTTGTACTTGATGAGAGTCTGGTTGCCTTCGTCAACTTCCATGTATTCAAATGTCTTCTTTCCAGCGTCACACTTGAAAACAAGTAGCAGTACTGCGGATGGATGTGAAACTGAATTAAGTATACGACATGTTTAACTGAACTGCAGTATAATTTGTAATCTATTAACAATCTAATACTGTTTTAAATGATGAGACAGTTGGCAACAGTTGTGTAATTTTAGTCTGGGAGCGTTGTTTGCTGATCAGAGGGTCACTGATCTCCGTACTCACACAAAAACAAAAGCAGTCCTGCACAAAGCAGTCCGATGGCAGCAGGTCCAAGACTGGTTGTGACTGGCAGTTTGCTACGACAGACGTTGTTTTCTCCACATTCACACAACATGACGTTCAGAGTCCGTTCTCCGGCTTGGTTCTGCTGGTCTTGAATGAGCAGGGGTATGGTGTAGTTACCGTAAGCAAGCTCCTTCAAGCTGATGAGGCCGCACGCCATCCCTGAAGGAAGGTGTAAATCGACACGTGAAGCACCTGAAATACTTAAAGCCGATGTTTCTCTCAGTGAGTTGGCGTCACAGGAGTTTACGAACCGAAGGAAGGGCTTAGTTTCCAGGTCTCTTTCAGGGCTTCGTCCCCGATGGTGAAGGTGAACGGCCCGCTGTAAGGAGATTGGTCTGCGTCCTCGGCAGGCACCATGACTTTGTTATCCTTGTTCCCACACAGGATGATGGTGTCGTTGACCAGCTGGGGCTTGTTGTCATTGATATCCTTCAGGTGAATCTGGACCGTGCACGTAGCCGTGCCCGGAGGCTCACCTGTCAAGAGGACAAAGCATCAGCTCATTTTTAGACACGTTTTGTGAACCAAAGATCCAGCATGTCTCTCATGACAGCTTTCTCATACCATCGTCAATGGCTGCAATGACAACTGGGTAGACGTTGTTTTCGTTGACAAAGGGGGACTCCCTGTCCATCCTCTTGATTGTTGTGATTTTGCCAGTTGCCTTATCAACGGTCACCCATCCAGCAGGATCATCGAACAGCTCATATCTGCTCACAGAACGGAATCAGTAAAAATGTGAAGCACTGGCCGTTTCTGACGGAAGGTCATGCGATTAGTAAAACCAGGACTGCACAAAGGTGTTAACACACAAAGACATATAATGTAAGATCTTGATGGTACTATAACACAGTGTTTTGGGTTTTCAGGTAATTTTCCATCATCCCTGTTGTTTAACTCAGACATGTTTTATCCCACCTGATGTTTGTGGAGTCCTCATCGTGAACCTCTGGAGTGAACAGCAGTTGTCCAGGTTCCTCTTCCTCCTGAACGTACACGTGGTACGTCTCTCTCTTGAATGACGGTGGGTCGTTGGAATCGATCATCGTCATTTCAATCGTGACCGAATCTGCTTTTGGAAGCATCTGTGTACTGACTGGTTTTCCATCTTTGCAAATAAATAAGGGCTCAACGTTTTCTACTCCAATCTCCAGGTTTTCCAGACTTGTTTGTTGATAATTCTTCCCCTGAAATTAATGTACAAGTTTAGTTTTTACTTATATAACTTCTCTTTCTTGTGTTTGTAATGAAAATTTGTTGGACTAAATGAGGAAGTAACGCTACTCCGAGAGCAGAAAAATCAGGGTTACCGTGACAACACTCAGAATGCCTTCATTGGTTACTGGATCAGTTTCAATTTTGAACGCCCCGTCCTCGTTCCCGCTGATGAAGAAGTACTTGGCTCGCCAGCCGTCAGTGTTTGGGGTGTCTTTGTCTTCTACTGACACTCTCAGAATATCATCTTTGGCCATCATTTCCTGGGCCTCGCCCTTGTACTTCAGAGGCAAAAGAAATTTTTAAAAATCAACATTATGAATCTGCTGCACAACCAGTTCAAATACTGTATATAAAAGATTAATAACAGCAAAGTGCGTACCTTCCTTTCTTTGAATGTTGGCGCGTGAGTGTTAGAGTCCTTAATATTAATGATAGCAAGAGCAGTGGAGGAAAGTTGTGGCTTTCCGTGATCTTTTGCTTCAATGATAATTTCATATTTCTTTTGTTTCTGAAATACATATTAAAAACTGATGTTTTAGATCATTTGGATTATCTGCATGTATTGCCATGATTTAGATAAGTCATGAAGTCACCGCCGCCGTACATCGTAGTCAAAACATCCTGTGAAGGCGAGTTGGGCCATTTTGCCATGGAGCTGATCCGCCTCGATCTTTGGCTCCAGAGGTGTTTGTGAATGCACTTTGATGCTAAATTCAGAGTTGGGTGTGTTGACCTCATCAATGTCTGATGCATACAGCTGCACTGGCAAATATCCTGTGAGAAGGTGAAGGAAATCAGAGGGAACAGGTTTGTTAGCAGGAGGCAGGATATCAGATAAATCCCCGGTGTCTGGTGATTGTTTCTCATTTCACTAAAGTGTGATACCCAGTGGCTGAATGCAGATAATTCAAAATGAGCGTTTACTCACCCTCTGGCATGTTTTCCTTCACGTCGACTTCGATTTCTGGGTTTTGAAACTTAGGTGCGTTGTCATTTATGTCGACTACGTCAATATCGAAGGATAGTTCTTTGTCAATTGGAATGCCAGTTTCTCTTTCCAAGACTTCAAATTTAATCTGTAGATCATATTATTACATTAAAAAAAGAATCGTTTAAAACTTGAAACTGTATAAACTTTTTGTGAGTAGAACCGCTCACTCACGTGGTATGTTTCTTTTGTCTCTCTGTCGACAGCCTCGTGTGCGTAGACGTCTCCACTTGTTTCATTTATACTGAAAATACCCTCGTTCACTCCATCCCCGCTTATTTGGAACCTGAAGTTTTTCCCCGGAGTCTTGTCGTTAAACATCTGGTTGAAACAGTAAAAGCTGAAAGTTAGATTTTTTTTTCCACGTATACGTATATATATATATGTATATGTATATATATATGTGTGTGTGTGTGTGTATATATATATATATATATATATATATACATATATATACATTCATATTGGTACGAATATTTTGCTGATGTGGTCAGTCTATTTTTTTTTTTTTTTGGTTCTGTTTTTTTCACCGTTGAAATAATGACTGGGTAGACTTCCTCTTTTTCCTCCACCAGTTCGATTGTCGACAAGACCCATCGTCTTTTGGAACGCGACAAGAGACCCTGATATAGCATCAAAAAGAGAGAGAGAGAAAAAAGAATTCTGAATACTGTTTTTGAAAAAACATTTCACTTGGAAAACAAAAATCAGTTACCTCCCGAGCATGTGTGCTGGAATCAAACCACATTGCCGAGGCTGCAGCTTCAACCTACACACAGTGAGGACAAACAAGAGTCAGGTGAACTTCATTCATTCATATCTTCTAGAAAAAGATGCGCTTCATTATACAGTTTTTTAATGAAAGTATTTTTAGTTGCAGTCATGATAGCGAATCGTTGGTTATTGGCATTGATTTGATTTGATCTTCGTTTCGACATGTTAAAGACACGAAGCAAACAATAAAAGAAAAAAATTATAGATAAGTTAAACAAGTGTAGGAAAGGTAATGAGGAGCGGTGCAATGGCAAAAAGAGATGAATCAAAAAGAGAGAACACAAATATGTCTGTTAAAGACAAGCAGAACCAGTGTTGGGAATGTTTCAGAGACCGAACTGAAACCTATAATAACGTGAGCGCCACCACGTCGCCACGAAGGCACAAACAATCAAATCTATTGAAGCTCTGAAATATAGCAGTGGTATTGAGGTACCATAGAAAAATAAAACAGTTTGAAATTCTGGATGTAGACTACAAGTGAGGCTTTATTGTTGTTTTGCACAGTTCAGGTAGCACAATACTGAAAAGAGGCCATGCAAAACAAGCTTACCAACAATGCCATTATTAGAACTTAATGGGGAGAATACTTGTGCTTCTCTTAACATGCATTAATCCTCCATCTTTCGTGGCCATTCTATTCATCTTAATGTGCAGATGTGGGCTGTAAAGCAGGGCGCACCCTGCCAGTCCATTCCAGCATTAACTCAAAGACACCGCTCATCACCCACACAAACATAAAGACATTTTAAAGCCACCAATTAATCGAACGAGCATGACATTGGACCGTGAGAGTAAGCTGAGAGTCCTCAGGAAAACCCGTGTGGTACAATAAGAACATGTAACTCACTTATCACAGCTCCACCCAAGTATGCTCATGTTAATGATTATATTTAATAGCAAGGTGAATAACCTACATACCAGAGGAGAATCTAAGATCCCAGCATAGGACACTTCGACTCATAGACAGAGTGAGATGAACGCGTGAATCAGCAATCCTGCGTTTGGAAGATGACCTGCTCTACCAAATCAGAATCATCCATCCACCCGTCTTCTATACCGTTTCATCCAGTGCAGGGTCAAAGGACGCTGCAGCCGACCCCAGATAACGATGGGCGAGGGGAGGATACACCCTGGACAGGTCATCAGTGTGTCACAGGGCATCCCCACTATCGTCTCCCTCGAAACGTTTCAAGTGCAGATGAGGATCGAAGTGAAACATCTTTATATTTCAAGGTCGACTCAGTCATCTATTTTAAGCCATATCTCTAAATGAAGCTTAAAAGCATAACAAACACCCAGCGTGTCATATAATTACAGAACATGCATTGAATTTCTATACATCAATTGATTTTAATTTATTAACTGTAGTAAACTAACAATCTGGCTTTGTATTGAAATTGTCCGTCTGCAACTCCCGTTTCCAGAACGTAATGCATAGAAGTGGTTCAGCTTCGTTTCTCTGTTCATTTCTGTTTTCCCCTGGGCCTCTGGAGCAAAGTCTTCACCGGTAACTAAAAGTCTCGTGCGTGTCGACCGTCTTGGTGAGCATTCCCAAAGTTACAGAAAACACACGAATGCAAGCATCTCAATTACTCTCCTGTGATAAGAACATTCAATATTTACTCTGAGAGTTATGATTAAACTGCACTTCTTCAAGAAATGGTCTTTAGCGGACTGATAGTACACGAACACCTGATGCCTACCAGCAGAAGCAGTGAAAGGATCCTCATCCTGCTCCTCCCTGAGCGATATCCTCCGAGGGAATGCTCCGAAAAAGGCAAAGGCAGCTAGAATATGAGAGCAGAAAGGACAAACCCACAATGCCTGCAGGCAGGTGACTGGCTGAGCTTGTCGTTGACAAAGAACTGTCTGTTTGCACACACACTGATGTGTAACGCGATACATTCAGCGAGAAGCGATTATGGATAGGATAGGATGAGACCATATACATATTTTTTTTTTTTTTAAATGCATGAATATAGCATGTAAGTGCATGTAGTTAATGTGATAGTTTGAAGTTTTACTCTTTAAGTTTTGTTGCAAACATGCTGCAGCTCAGTGGAACGTCCGCTCAGCTCTGGAGCTCAGGTTACCATTCTTTATTTACGTCCAACTTACAACATGAGAAAAAGGAGCTGTACTTAAAGATGTAGGGAGCATGATTGCTTCCCTGATTTCACTACAGCCGATTAAGAAAAGTATTTTAAACTCAACGACAAAGTCTGCCCAGCATTGAAACAGTCATATACACCCGGTACATTTTGTCCACTTTCACAAATTCCTGTTTAAATGCAATTAAATTGATGCTTATTTGTCCGAGTGTAGTGTTTCCTTTATCCCTTTATTTCATTTAAATGCCAAATGCGTCTAATCGGAAACTCTACTTTGATCCTTCAAAAGACATAAAACCACTTGATAACTCTCCACCTCTGTGTTTCCACTGTGCCAAGAGCAATATGCTTTGACAGCACCGGGTGATTCCTGTTATTCAGCTGCAATTCATTAAAGTAATTATTAGAAACCTGCGCCCATTATTAACAAGGATAAATGTCAATCGAATAAAAAGAGCGTGACGAGGCATCAGTGCAAAAATTGGTGACAAACATAGTAATTAAATCAAATCATTTTAGGGACATTTGAAATGTGTCAATAGTACTACGAAAGCTTGTCTGTAAATCAAGTTTCTTATATATGTAGGACAGGTGTATTGTGTTGCAAAAATTCCCCTCAAAAAAACAAAGTAGCTTGACAATGTTACCCAACCCAAGCTGCTGAAGGAATGTGTTTATAATTATGCGACAGTTACTTCTCACATCTTTTCATCACACCCAGCAAGTATAGCAAAGTGGTTTTTGCCTGCTGTAACACGACTGAATTTAAACACTTCAAGCTTGTGGCGAAGTGACTGTCGCGATCGTGTTCCTAAAAAATACCCAAAGAAAATCATTATTCAAAGAAATAATACAGTATAAACACATTTTGCACATTGACTTTCATATTTTGTACTAAATGCTTGATATTTTTTCTGATTTGAAATTGCAAACTTAGCAAAATGACTGCACTTTCAGTTTGTGTGTGTTTCAAATAAAGTATTTAAATGAGGGCTTTTTGTGTGTTTAACCATGTTTACATGCGTATGATCTGCTGGAAGAGCTACTGTTTGACTGTTTGCTTGTGTGAGTTAGACGAATTGATGAGGGAAGTTTTCAGACCTGCTATTTTAGGGTTACGGGAAGTAAATGTCAATTTTCGAGAAGGGCAGGGAGGGGGGTAACAACACACGTTTTTAGACTTTGCACATTAACGAATTCATTTCTCCCAGTACTTTACACTGGTCTGAAATACACACTTGATTTTGACGTGAGGTCCGACGTGCTAAATTAATTGTGTGTGTGCATGTGTGTGTGTTATTTAGCATGTCTGTCAGATGTGATTCTCCCTGCATCCCATTAGTAGATAAAGCCACGTATGTTCAGTAATAACTGAGCCAATATCTACGGAAGCGTAGAGCTCCCACTGTAAAGAAATGTTTTTCTGGGCTGGATCTTGTAAGGAGATACTTTTCTCCCTTTAACATGATCATTTTCACAGATTGGGACCAGACTCTTTAACGAAACATCATAGATACACAGCCGACTGTGCGACCTTTGCACAGGAATCATCTATAGATTGGAAACCTCTGGAAAAGTGATGATAGATTCTACACAGAAGAGCCTTTTTTATATCAAACGGAGCTTTGTAGCAGAATCAGCAGGAGACCAGTGAAAGCTGCATTGGTTTTAGTGACGCTGCAATGAATACAAATGATATTAGATATTTTAGTTGGGTCATTCTTCACTGTTGCGACAGTTGTGTATCTTGCAGAAGGTCTCCGCAGATTTCTTTGGTTTTGTGTTTTAAACAAACCAAAATGTCTCTTTAAAAGTTGTGACTGTGTGACTGTATGTCTTCTACTTCTGAGTGTGTGTGCAGAGCAAACACCCAAGGACGAGGCCGAGCTACGCATGCAGAAGCAACTTCTGTCATCCCGTGACATTACGTCATTCCGTCAATATGTCTGACATGCTCATTTGCCCTTCAGCAATTTTCAGGGTCCTACTGGTGCAGCTTTTTAACACCCGGCAATTCAAGAACCACTAATCCGTCTGATTCTATAAGTCTCTAAATCTGCCTCAGGTATGTCTTAACATGCAAAGGGACTGGAGAGCTCCTCCTTTAGATTTCACCTCGGGTTGAATTCATGACTGTCGTGCTGTGACTGTTCTGAAACTGGATGTACATTAATGTTGAACTTCTGTTAAGGTAATGGTTCATCGAGTTTCTGAACAAGCTTTCTATAAGGCGTTATTATCTGAGCTGAAGTGTGTCAGATCAGTAAGGAAGGCAGTTCTCACGTCACTTTATGTCAAAGAGATAAGTAAGGACAGGTTTTCATCACCATCTGTATGTTGCTACGCCCCTGCGAAGGGAGGGCTTCAGTTCCTGTGTACGAAGCACACATGCAAGATACAGATTTGACGACTTTGTTTTTCATGTTGTCAGACAGATGAGATCTTGAGGTTTGTTTACATCAACCAGATCATGACTTCAGGATCACATTACATGACCTTAAACTGGAGCTGCAGGGAAATCTGTGACTGAAAAATGACACAGTTGTAAGACATGAATGGAGACTCACCGTTCATACAAGCTTCAAGAAATGATTGATCACTAAAGATCGGTCTCAGAAAACAAAAACCATTGAAACCCTGATCAATGTAAGCTTCTGGGATTTACATTCATAAGATTTGAATAAAACTTTGACTACGCGGTCGCTTTTATTTAAAGAAGGTAACAAAGCAACACTGTTTGATAAAACCATGCTGTGAGATGTGAAGAACTCCAGTGTTCTGCAGGTGTAAAACTTTTTTTGGTTCTATCAGTACAACTCGGTAATTCTGAGCGTCGAGATGCAGCTGAGACTGTGTGGTGGTACATGTGAGGGGGGAAAAAAAAAACTGGCAGAACTGGAAAGATGAGTTTGCTGCAGTCAGTACGTCTCTGCGGGGTATGTGCTTGTTATATTGCATCTAAATGCTCTCTGTGGGAGAAGCTTTGGCTTGATAGCCAGCTCTGGATGTCTGACATGTAGAGTGAGTTTGTCAGTTGGATTCAAAGGACCGACTCAAGGTGTTGGAATGTGACAGCTTAAAAAAAAAAAAAAAAAACACTCACAAAGTGAGAAAGGCAACTCAAACAAACGCACAATTCATTCAGTGCAACAGGTGCACTGTCCATTTTAATGATGTTTTTTTTCTGTAACTGACATCATGACAATAAGACGTTGAAGCAGGAAAGAACACAGTGATTCCCACTGTGAAAAGGTCGTTATCAAAGTTGCTGCCAGCTTCACCCGAATACCACAACAAACGACCACACCCTCAGTCAAGTCTCCAAACAAATACACACGCATACCTTGCCATGTATTAACGCATAAATGTGTTTCGGCTGAGTCATTCACCCTCCATGTGAGCATAATTAACGACCTTTCACATCACATTTGCATTTAAGACAGTGAACTTCCGTTACAGCACAGCAGTAAAAGTCAAGAACAAGCTGTCACGCACTTACTAACACAAGATGAAGATGGTGCAAATAGTTTATACATGCATGCGGCGACAAAAAAAAAAAAATGAAAGAAGCAAGTTTTAGTCTTCTTATACCACTAGAACATGATACATGCCTTGAAACTGCATCATGGGTAATTTGAAGTCCATTCATTCAGTCACACTGAATTTGAATCAATCCCTGTTAGATAACAAACACATTCCCCAAAATTAATTCAACACAGTAGACAAGAAAGCCACAGGACAGGGTTGTGAATAGCTTGTTATAGTTTGAAATGAGCACATTGCAGTAAAATCCATCTAGATGCTGAAAATGCAGTGATTTATATCAAATGTTAGGATATTTGCTAATTCTATAGTTTAATCAAAATTTACCTGTGGTGTTTTTGTTTAGCTGTTGGAAACCGGTGGGTTTTTTTTGCAGCAGATAGATAAGAAAAGTTACTCTGAGGCAGTGAAAGTAGGAAAACTAGTGATTTCTGAACCAGGACATGTTTGAGCAGGAGGCTGTAATGCCTCATATATGTTGAACTGCCAAGAATTTTAACTGACAAGTGAGTGTCTGAACATTATAGATTTATTATGAAACACAAAGCTGTCTGCTATCCTTCTTTTCTCAAAACATCCTGATGAAATTTGGCAATATCAACAAATTTTGGAGGAAAAATTATTGGTTTGGAAAGTTTAAAAGTCAGGTATTCTTTAGTGTCATTTGTTTTAATTATGTATTATTTTCAGTATGAATAATTAATTAAAACTTTCAGTTGGCCAAAGTATGCTTCGACTTTACAGGCGGAGCACAACAGCTGCAGGTCAGGGTTTCACTCCTCCCTTTGCATAGTTTGAAAATTGCTGAAAGGTTGATGGGGTTCACGGGGGGAGGTGGGGCTGAGGACAGCGACGGGACTTACTGACTCACATGTGAGGGAAGCGATCCAGTGGGAAAGTTGTTAAAGCAAACCACGGATAGTCAGATGTGACCTCGGAAGATCTGGCTTGGTGGAAGCATCAGTGTGCAAAATGCTGGTGTTTTTGTTTTTGTTTTTGTTTTTTTAATCAACTCTCATGGCAATATGAAGAACACTGCCAGCACTGATGTGTTTGGTCCCAGACTCCCAGTGTATCATATAACAACACCAAACTAAAACTTTACAGATAAGCAACATGCTCCAATTTCTCTGTTCAATTTTGCCTGGTGTGGAATTTCTCCTGCAAAATTATGCTTAACTTGAAAAAGAAGTATTGGTTCACAGGGATTCTGAAATAGAGGACAGGATCCATTCCCTGTCCATTTTTATTCACCATTTCTATAAACTGCTTCATTTCTGATACTCTGAACTGTAATGTATATTTTTATGCAAATTACACATTTTAATGGCAGCAATAGGATCTCATTTAATCTGGTTATTGCAGATCTTTCACACTGCTTTTTGGAATATTGTTCATCAGTCAGCTATTGCACATTCTGCTCTTTATTTCTCGATATACTGTTGTGCAGTCTGTATTTCTGTTTCTTTCTTTCTTTTAGTGTCAGAACAGTTTTTGCGCTTGCAACAGGAAGAAATTGGAAGCTTTGGGACATGACCAGGGTGGGAACACTTCGTTCTCTGCTTCTTAAAAATGACAAGACATTAAGAAAAAAAGTTTTTCTCTTATTTCAACTTAAAAAAAGTCTTCTTTTTTTAATTGTATTGCAGTCAGTTTTAAATGCTTATGAACTATTTCTGAGTCAGTGCTTGGATTGTGTAGCTTTGTTTTTTTTTAAACAAGTTTCTGAAAAAGAGATGTGTTAAGTCACTTTTAGAAGAAAAAAATAAAACTATGTTGTAAAAGAAATCCTGAAAGGTCAAGACACATTCAACAGACTGGGTCAGTCATGCTTGGAAGTTCACCTGGAGGGACGTCATATAACAGAGAGAGAGAAAACCAAGGCTCTCTACAGAACAGAGTCAGTCTTTGTCGTGGTCAGCGGTGAGACATCTGTCCTTCTCGTCTTCCTCTTCTGTCTCTTCGTCTCTAGCTTGGGGGACGGAGGTCAGCAGCAGGGTGTCGGCGTGAACCTCTTCATCGTCCGACTGGATGACCGGCGTGTCGCCTCCTCCCGCGCTGGTGTCGCTGGAGCCGGACGAGCAGGAGGAGGTGCGAGACTGGGAGCCGCGGTAAACTTCGCTCTGCCGCTTCAGAGGCGCGCGCTCCCTGTACACCACCTCGGCGTCTTCGTTATCGTCCTCCTCATCCTCAGCCTCTGTAATCACAGGAGCTATTAAAACACGGTGGTGCCCACATTATCCACATCTGTACCCTCTTTATCTCACTTCAGTGCTCAAGCTTTATATGCAAATCACTTTTGCCACTGGTCTGATTGTGAAAGTGTGTCAACAGCGTGCCGGAATCACCCAGCCCAGTTTCAACAAGTCTAAACTGACAACACTGATAAGGAGGCCAAAACGATAAACAAGTATAACGAAGCTGCATATTTGCTTCACAGTGTCATCATATGTGACCTGAATTTCTGAACGATGGATATATGTCCTCAAGGTAGTTTGAATAAGAAATGATTATGTGCCTTTGAAATGTGCATGAATTCAGCTGAATGTGCCCACGTCAGGTACAAGTCCAAGCATGTGAAAATCGATCAGAATAATAGAATCAGGAGCGTAAGGTCACATTGAGAGTGACTTTTTTTTGCTCTGGGGCAAACACCTGGCAGCGGAGATACCAACGCTCCATCATCTGATCCTGAACCTGAGTTGAGAAACACATCGAGGGCCTCCTGATCCGATATGTCCATCAGGTCCATCTGCTCCAGGACGTCCACGTTCACCTCCATGGAGGAGATGCTGCCCATCGGGGCTGAAACACAGCAGCATCAGTTCGTTTCCTTTCTTTTTGCAGATTCATCTCCACCTTTTAAAACATGGAGGAGAGAGCGACTCACGTTTCCTGCTGTCAATCTGCAGGTGAGAGGAGGGTAAGTAGTTGTCCACATCGTGGTGGTACACCTCTTCGAAGAAGCGCTGGCGGTCCCTCAGCTTCAGGTGCTGAGCAGAGTCGTTGTCCAGCAGCCTCTGGGAGTTATCCGTCTCCGCTGTCGAGAAAACACAAAACAAACACTCGCTTCATGTGTGTTGGAGCAGAACCGTCTTATAAACCTAAACAAAATATGTGTGTCAGGAGGTGTGGTCAGAAGTTAAGTTCTGTATTCTGGCTCGCACTGGGAAATGGTTTAGCTCAGTGTTATCGGTTTAAAATACATCCGTAGACGACGTCGTCACTCTGGAATTATGCTGCATTTTTCTGCTCGGCAGGCAGTCCCGTTTGAGCGGCGCTTCATAGTTCAGAGTGATTTAAAGTCTTCAGTGATGATGGAGAAACGGCATGGCTGCTGCAGAACGGAACTGAGCTCCTGGAAGATCAGGATTGTAAATCTACTGGTTTTCTGGCTTTATACAGTATCTATATGCAGAGATGAGCTTCCAGAGCAGGGGTAGCCCACCACAGGGTCCAGTCTGGCCTTTTTTTACTTTAAGTCCTCAGCAAGATGCACCATTTTATTAAGGTGAGTAGACATAATGAATTAAACAGTCAACCTCAGCAAGACGTTTTACGTGAAAATATATTAATTATTGTATATTACATTTAGAATTAAATCTAAACATTGAAGGGGAATTTGTGAAGGCATGCGTGCCAAATCCTGCAGAAATCCTGAATGTTGGGAGGGAGCAGAAAAACCTAAGCAGGTAGGAATTAAGATTTATTTTATTTAAGTTCAGTCTGATTAAAACTGAATTTTAGAAAGTGCTTGTGAACTTTCTGAAAATGTCCTTGATCCAAATCTAATGGAGATATCGGAAATTGACGTTAGTTATTAATTATTCTATTGCCTTTTACTGTGATTTTTACTTTTACAAAACTACTTATAACCAAGTTTTTTTTTTAGTTATTTATTTATTTTTTTACAGGACTTAATTTGAATTTTTCTGGAACTGTATTTAAACAGAAGCTGACCTTTACAATTTTGGATGGAAATATTATAATATAATAGTGACGCAGAACAGGGCACTTCACCTCTGTTGACTCTTTTTCATTTATTCACCATCACGTCAAATAAAAGCATAAAAAAAAAAAGATTAATTAAAAAAGTAGATGGCAGTTGTTTTTAAGAGTTTGCCAAGGACTTAAGAAGGATGACATTCTCATCAAGCCGACTAGATGTTCGTTGTAGGCTTGATGAATTTTAAGACACGGGGGACAAGTCTGGTCTTTCCCTGGAGTTCCCTGCAGGCTTTCACATGATGCCGACTGTCACATCTCCAATCAATGCTGTTACTCCAGCAGCGCTTCAAATTAAAGTGAGTCACTGCAGCAAACGGCGGGTTGCACCTGGAATAAAATCGGTTGAATTTTTACGAATGGCAATTAATTTTTACAACTTTAATTTACCTCCAAAAAAAAACAGCAGGGCAACAGGTTGGAAATTCAAAATAATTTATTATTTTTTAAGAAAGAATTAATTAGTCTTTGATCTAAAAATTGTGTGATGATATTTTTGATTTATTTCTTAAAGTATCTTCTATTAAGAAAAACATATTCAGATAGTGATCTGTGATGAACACGAAAAGATTTAGCGAAAAACCAAGAATTTTACCGAATATCAGAAATTGATCTTTCAATAACAATAAAAAGGAACAAATATTGCTAAGTGTGGGAGTATTTAAAGGACGGTTCACATTTGAAGAAAATCAAGGAAAATTAATGATCAGAAAATGATTTTTTTGTGCAAACAATGAGACTCCATCCTTGAAGTTTCATGTGAATTTCCCCAAATAATTTTCCCCTCACTTTGACATGTAATGACAGAAAAGAAGGTTAATAATTAAACGAAATATGTTTCTCTGTGTAATGTGTGAACGGCAGCAAGATGAAATGATTTACAGCTTTTGAAGTCTCCGTTTGATTTTAAAATCAGACAAAAACACGGTCGTTTACGTATTGCGTGTGACTTATTTTCCCACAACGCCGCTGTCCCAGAGCGCATTCATGACGGGTGACGGACCACCGGGGAAAGCGGCTTGAGTGAAAGCGCTTTGGTGCCCGTTTACACTTGTCTTTACGGCTCGCCACATGTAATCTGATCACTCGAAACGAGTGTTAATGTCATGTGTAAACGGGGGCACAGCGCTGGAGAAACGACCTCAAGATGGAGTCTCGGTTAAAGCATATTGAGGTCGAAAATGATGGGACAGTAATGGAAACCAAGGGGACAAGGGCGATC
Source organism: Salarias fasciatus (assembly GCF_902148845.1). Classification (NCBI taxonomy): domain Eukaryota; kingdom Metazoa; phylum Chordata; class Actinopteri; order Blenniiformes; family Blenniidae; genus Salarias; species Salarias fasciatus. The sequence goes on along the minus strand of NC_043764.1, from coordinate 19,380,817 downwards.
AAGGTGATTAACACCAGCAGAATTGACAGCGACAGCGATCCAAAGCGAGTGAAAGTTGGGTTGGGTCCCATTGTTTTATCTTGTCACACCCTGTTTATTATTGCCTCAGGTGACGAGTCTGGAGGTGTCTTCATTACTATGATTGATGGTGAAGTTTGTTTTGTTTTCCTGAGTGAGAAAGTGATCCGTTGTGTTTGTAAAACATCAGTCAATAACATTCTTGTGCAAGTTGGTGAACAGGGCTGCACTCGTCTCAAAGTGATAAAAAATTAATCAGGTCACATATG